>NC_088782.1:69747500-70362500 GCF_958450345.1 Calliphora vicina
AAGTGAGTGAGAATTCTAGGGGGAGACTTTTTGGTACTTTTTCTTTATTGGAATGGTACTTTTTGTAATTTCTTCACCAGTTAACCTAAAAACATGAAATTAAGTTTATATGGACCTGAGAGAGTGGGAAACCACAAGTGGGGGCTGTTTGGTACTTTTTATATATTCTAATGATACTTTTTTAATTTTCAAAACCGCGGTTTTGGTTTTAAAAAATTGAAAACCGATAATAATGGACCTAGAGTTTCCAAAAAACCGAAGAATTTCAAAACCGCGGTTTCGGTTAATTATAATTAATTTATTAAATATTAAGTGTTAGTAATAGAAACAAAATTAGTTGATAATATAGGAAGTGCTATAAAAATTTAAAATTCAAACTTGACGGGTTATGGTTTAGTGAATGCGAATTCAAAAGTGATAATAAATGTTACTACATATTTCTTTATTGCAATGGTACTTTTTGAATATTTTACAAGAATAAACCTAAAAATTTAAAATAGGCTCACATGATTCTGAATGAATTTGAATTCAAAAAGGTGAGTACTGCATTCTTTTGCAGTTAATAATTAATAAAAAAAGTTAATAAAACATTAATATTTTATTCATCGATTAAAATATTAATGTTTCGGGTTGTTGGAGATTGAGTTGAATAATAGATTCGGTTGTGAAAAAAAAGATTTAAGTCGGACTATAATGATTTTCATGATCCTAAAAAAATTATTTTGAGGCTTTTATCCAGCTAGATTTGGTATTGGAACCCAGTGCCGATTTCTGCTAACAAAAATTAATTATTCTAATAAATTTAATGTGCTACAAACATTTTACTAATATCTATAATTCCTATAATTTATATTTTTTTCAGAACTGTTTTGGTTACCGCTGCCGTCGTTTTAGCCATTTCAGTGCCTACAATTGCTCCGTTTATGGGTCTTATTGGTGCCTTCTGCTTTTCCATTCTTGGCTTGATATTCCCCGTAAGTTCAATCACTAAACACAAACAATATTTCACGAGAAATTTAAATATATTTATACTGAAATTTTTATAAACCTTTCTTTACAGGTCTTTATTGAATTGGTTACCCATTGGGATACCGGTTTTGGTGCCTACAACTGGATTGTATGGAAGAATGTTGTCATAACTATTTGCGGTGTGACCGCCTTAGTATTTGGCTCGATGAGCGCCATAGAGGATATCGTTGGTTTGTACACCACAAAAACATAAGAGAACTACTAAAAGAATACAAAATACAAACAATAATTTAAGAAAATTATTATTTTAGCTTAAGTTTAAACCAACAATTCGTAGTATTTTTGTGCAAATTAAATTAAATTGAATTAATTGAACAACACCATACGAATAAGTATAAAATTTTGTAATTTTAAAAGACACTTTGTTCTCTTAAAAAAAAAATAGGAAAGAAAGAAAAAAACACATTTTATATAAAATACTACTCTATTAATTTTGGAATTTGTGTCGTTTTGTATTTTAACAACACAAAGAGTATAGAGTATTAAATTCTAACTATTGTTAGAAATTTAATGGAAAACAAAATTTGAAACAATTTACAATTTAAACTTAAATTAAATGAAATGAAATTAACAGAATTTGCACGCTTTATATATATATTTAAATTCTAAACTAAAAACTGAAACAAGTTTAAAAATAAAAATGAAACAGTGCCTTTATTTTTTCATATAAAAATCTGTTTCTCTACAACTGTTTATTAGAAAAACATAAATCGTATACATTTATTGTTTAAAAAAACAGATTTCCAAAACATATTTTTTATATAAATTTTGTGAAATCCAAAGACAGTTTAAAAAAAGTAGTTTAGTTTAAACAAATATATAAAAAAAAAAATTAAAAACAACAAAATATTGCATGAGTTAAACAAAATTCAACAACAAAATCATGCATTTAGAAAGATTTTTTTTTTAAGTATCCAAAAAATACTTTATACAGCTCAGATCAGGTCTATTATATTTAATTATCTACAATAATAAAGCAAGATTTATTTATAATGTTTATTATTTTTTTGTTTTGTTTTTCTTAACTTTTAATTATTTTTTTTGTATAAATACATGCATGCATATTTTATATTTAATATTTTTTTGTTTTTAAGCTACATAAATCTCATTATGATTTTTAAAATCTTGCTTTGTCATAATCTTAAAATAAGAAAACACAATTTTCTGTAATTCATGTAATTTGTTTTTCAAAATTTCAAATATTTAAAAAAAAGAATATGCAATATAAATTTTACATTAGCAATGGAAAGTTGTGTTTTTATGTTAAGAGTATTAATTTAATTTAAATTATTAAATTCTTTTGTAAACAATAGTTAAACAAATTCATGTAATCATTAGTACTCAATTCAATTCAAAACAAAGAAAAAAATATAAAATTTTTTTTATTTTTACACAAAACAAAATCGGCTTTTATTTTTTGGATTCGTAACTACATAATAGCAATTCAGTTAAACATTTCCTGAACATAAATACTAGTGACGCTTATTTCGTTGAATATTTGTTTAATGTAAACCTACCTTTACATAGTACATAAATAACATGAAAATATAGGCTAGAAAATTAAGAAGTTTGCATTTAACAACTAAATTTCAAATATATCAGTTCATATATTATTCAAATGACAGCTGTCAGCTGTGGTAAGCTGACTTTCAAAAAATAAAACTTATTTTGAAAATTCCAAATTTCAACAAAACAAAAATAACAATTTATTAGTAAATTGAATTAGTAAATGCTCCCAAGCTAAATGTACAAGCAATTTTATATTTATGATTGCAAAGTTATATCATATGAACGAATAACAACAACTTGAAACATCGATTTTATACATATGTATGATTATTTTTATTAATTATTTATTATTTTCATAGCAAATATACAATTTATTTATTTTATTTACGAAATTAGTAAACTTTTATTGAATACAAAAGAAAAGGTAAATAAGATCGTTACTAAAGCAAATATGTAGTCCATTTACTGTTGTACAAATGAAAAATAAATAAATAATACAAACAAGTCAATATATACACCAAGCCATAGTTAAAGAAATAAATTCAAAAAATATTTAATTCCAACATTTATCATCATAGCAGTTTTATTTGATTGACAGTTAGGAATTGAAATTTATTTTTTAACAAAAATTTTGATTTTGTAAATTAAGCGTAAATAGCAAAGAATAACAAGAAGGGAAGCCTCTCATTTTTTTACAACAACAACTTCTCTCTCTTCTCACATACAAGTACATAGTATGTGAATTCAACACTCCTGAGAGAGAGATTTAACTTCAAAACTTTTTCTTGAAAATTGCACAAAATTGCAATTCTAACACACACATTCACCATCACATAATATTTTTATTATTTTTTTACACACTTTTAAACCATTTAAATACCCGAAACGAAAAAAATATTTTTTTAATTTTTTAGGAGGTGAAATAAAAACTAATAAATACACATTTGTAAAATTTCGTATTGGAAATAAATAAAAAAGTTCAAATAAACTTAATTTTTGCAGAAATTATGGAATAAAATGCTGAAAAATCTATTTATAAAACCTTTCCAAATCAAATATAATTCAAATAATTCGAGAATTATTTGAATTTTTAAATTTAATTGTAATAAAATTTTGTTATAATTTTTAAGGTCGCTTTTTTACAAATCTGTGTGTTTGATGAGTGTGGTGAAAGTGGTTTGAAAACCAAATACATATAAATAAAATGATACCAATACATCCAAAGAGTTAGGTTTTTTTGACAGTCGCCTTAGGTTGTTTTTGACAGCGTTTCACTTCATGTTATTATTCTTTGGTAAATAGTTTTATTTACAACTTCGGTATCTTTGGTGACCCCACTAAAATTTTTTGGCTAACATTTTCATAGAATACTTTAATCCTTAATGTCCTTTTTGAAAGGACTTTTTTTGATTTTTTTTTCCTAAAAAGGTTCAAACTGACACCTAAAGAGAGTAGCTAACAAAAATGATCGCCATAAAATTCCACAATATAACTCTAATAAGAATTCTCTCACACATTAACTTACAACATTTTTTTCATTTAGTACAAGCTGATCCGACAGACGTTGTCTTGTCCAAATTAAAAAAATGCTTGTGTCCGCTTTGTGAATTTGTGAGATGAAGCGTTACTGAGAGACAAAGAACCTAAGTCTGTTGTCAAAAACCTAAGACTTGCAACAACAGAATACATGTGAATCAAAGTACATATTTTGAGTTTTTATATACATAAGCAGGGCAACCAAAAATATGCTCTAAAAAAAGTGCTTTATGCGCATAAAATATGCACTTAAAAACGAAAAATATGCTCTTAAAATATAAAAAATATGCACTTAAAAATAGTTGGTTATTATTTGATTTCAATGTTTTATTAAAAATAATATAAGAAGTAAATAAAAATTTGTTCAGTAAATAGTTGCATAATATTGTAGGGAGTGAATATCAAGAATTTCTCGAAATGTTTCTTTTCTACATAAAGCTTTAAAATCTACTTTTTTTATCATTTGAATTATGTTTCAAAATCACTTGCAGTTGATTTTGGAGCATTCATCATATATGAAGATTAACATCTAAATTTGACTTCCAAAATTTAAACAGAGTTATCAAAAAGCCTTACAATAGTGGAATGATTTGTTTCCTTTAAAACTGCGGAAAAATAAAAAAAACTTTTTTGCATTTTTATTATACTCAAAAAATACCGCGACATTTCCTATGTTTCTTCCTTTCTCATCAATTGATTGTTTTTTAATGATTTCCTAATATCTTTGTTATAATTTGTGTAAATCTATCAACGTGCTTTGAACGTGATATTTTCGATGGATCTTAATATTCTGAACATTTGCTGAAAAGTTGTTTAATTTTGCATTAGTGGTAAACTGTTAATGCCCAACTATAACTGTCTCAAGCAACCTTAAGTTTTGTATACCCTACACCACCATAGTGGGGAGGGTATATTGGGTTAGTGCAGATGTTTGTAACATGCCTAAATATTGTCCCAACACCCACCTTAAAGTATAACAATCTGCTCAGGATCACTTTCTGAGTCGATTTAGCTATGTCCGTCCGTCCGTTCATGTAAACCTTGTAATCAAACTACAGGTCGCATTTTGAAAGATAATTCGACAAAATTTGGTTAGAATCGGTCCAGTATTTCTCCTAGCCCCCATACGATTACTCTATCTGAAAATAGTTAAGCTCTCATAAATACTTCAGTTATATAGATATCCAAACCAAATTCTGCAAAAATAAGTTTTATATAAGTCAAACTCGCCTCACCAAATTTTGTGATGATCGGTCCACAATTAGTCATAGCTATGTATCATACTTCCGAAAATCACTTTAATTAGCACAAATCTCTTAAAAATATTGGTATTCTTATAAAACTCAACACAAATAATTTATATATATACAAAAGTCAAGTCACTAAATTTTATAACGATCGGTTCATAATTAGTCATAGCTCCCATATAATGAACACTTCCGAAAATCGTTTTAATGAGTGTAGATTTCTTAAAAATTTGGTATTTAAACAAAATTCAACACAAATAGCTTTTATATACATAGATTTAGATTTGTGTAGGGTATCATATGGTCGGGCTTGACCGACTATATTTTCTTACTTGCATATTTTTGGTTGCCCTTTACATAGGTAATCGAATTTTGGTCTGAAATATATGTAAGTGATTACAGATCGAGCTCCTTTTCTTGATTAAACGCTTATTGGCCAAGTTATTAGCAAATTTAGATATTTTTTAAGTTTTTATATAAAAAATCGATTTTTTGTCAGAATTATGAGTGAACGCAGATCGAGCTCCTTTTCTTGATTAAACGCTTATTGGCTAACTAACGATTTTAGATATTTTGAGTTTTTATATAAAAAAATCGATTTTTGGCCAGAAATATGAGTGATCACAGATCGAGCTGCTTTTCTTGATTAAACGCTCAAGTTATTAGCGAATTTAGATATTTTGAGTTTTTACATAAAAAAATAGATTTTTGGTCAGAAATATGAGTGATCACAGATCGAGCTGCATTTCATGATTAAACGCTTATTTGCAAATTTAGATATTTTAAGTTTTTATATAAAAAAATCGATTTTAGCTAGAAATATGAGTGATCACAGATCGAGGCTCATATTCTTGATTAAACGTTTATTGGCCTAGTTATTCGCGAATTTAGATATTTTGAATTTTTATATAAAAATCAATTTTTGGTCAGAAATATAAGTGATCACAGATCGGGCTTCTTTTCTTGGCCAAGTTATTAGCGAATTTAGATATTTTAAGTTTTTATATAAAAAATCGATTTTTGGCCAGAAATATGAGTGGTCATAGATCGAGGCTCATTTTCTTGATTAAACGTTTATTGGCCTAGTTATTCGCGAATTTAGATATTTTGAATTTTTTATATAAAAAATCAATTTTTGGTCAGAAATATAAGTGATCATAGATCACTATGGACTATTGCGAACATTTAAAAAAATAACCAAATCTGCGATTTTAGATATATCGAAAAATAGTGGGCGTGTTAAAATTTTCTTACGAATTTTACTACGAACATTTAAAAACTAATTAGCCAAATTAGCCGTTTTCCGATTTTAGATAAATCGAAAAAAGTGGGCGTGGTCAATTTTTCCTTCAGTAAAAACTTAAATTGGATAACTACGAACATTTAAACAAAAAATTAGTCAAATCGGTGTAGCCGTTTTCCGATTTTAGATAAATCGAAAAAAGTGTGCGTGGTCAATTTTTCATTCCGTAAAAATCTAAGTTTGTTTAAATCGGTCCGGCCGTTCTCAACTGATGCAATTACCAACGAACGACATTTGATTTTTATTTATATAGATAATGCTCCCTTCAATCAAAAAATTAAAACTGACCCATTGTAAAAAAAAAACTCAGACCAGCTGAACATATCAGCTGCACTTTCAGAATTATAGGGTTGATATTCGGTTCCAAAAATGCTGTTGGACAGTGTAATTATACAAATAATTTAAGATCATTTTGGATCATTGGTTACTGAGAATTACATAGTCCACTTTGTAAGATCAAATTCAATCACAAATATTAAAAAAATTCTTGATTTTATTTGTCCAAATTATTACAACAAATGTTTTTGTATTCCCAATAAACCAAACGATATTATAATGCAAGAGAAATGTTAAAAAATATCCTCTTTACTGGAATAGGATTCCCTGGAGCGACGAATTCTCTAAACAGACCCCAGACACTGTGAAAACAGTTGCAGCTTATGCTGCAAATATATATTATATATTATAAAATAGAGTACATATTAACTTTCCTCACTATTTGAAGATCAAAATTCGGCATTATTTATATTTCTAACATCTATTTTATTATTATTTTGTTTTAATTCACATAATATAAAATATTCACTTTAATTTTAGTTGATTTATTAATTGAAGAAATAACACACTTGTTTTTACCACTTCAACCCTTTTTAGTATAACCAATGATTTTTGGCTAGAAACAAAGTATTTTACTAACCCTACTTTCCTTTTTTACTACTTACAAAGTATTTGCTTTTGTATAGTTTTTAATTAATAAGAAATTATAAAATTGTCTCTAAGAATTAATTGCAGCTAGACAAGGTTTTCGAATTACGAGTAATGTGAGCCAATTAAAAACGCTGAATTGTAAAAAGTAAATATTTTTGTTTATTGCAAGTATTTAAGGATATATCACATTGGAATGGTCTAATAGTTTATTTACAAATTAATTACCATGAAGTTGTTGGTAGCAGGAAGTATTATTTTAACGCTACTTTTAAATCACTTGAATCCATTTGTCCAGGCTTTAAATATCAGCCAATGGAATTTGAATATATTGAAAGCAAAAAGGTCTATTGATGCAGTTGTTGCGGAATACTATGAAAAGAAAACATTTATGATGAGTATCAGTGTCAACTTGGAACATTCGAAGTATTGGCAAAACGTAATTTCGGATTATTTAACAGATGCTCTCAGGCATTCCAAATTCATGAAATATGAGATTTTTATGAAATCCAGTAAACGGGAGCAACGACTAACAAAGGTTTCCTATCACAATTTGTGGTATGTAGATTCATACCAGGGATTTCGGTAAGTAAGTTATTAGATTCGTAATTTATACAGAATGGTCAAAATATAAAAGTAAAGAATCGGTAGGAAAATTTTCTATTAATTAAAATGTATGTTTATCCCAGAACTTGCGTTTGAGGTTTTCCGGAATATTTTTTTCATTAACACTGGAAAATTAAGTAAAGTATTTTATAAAATATTATCATTTTGTACCAAAAAAAAAAGAAAAACAATACATTGGAATTAAGTTGTGTTAAAATCTAAAACGGAAAAGGGATACACATTCTGAAATCATTTGTTACTAAAAATTGTTGATGTATCAGATATGTTTAATTTTTGTTTAACAAAACGGAGTATCTCGTCTCTATGTATAATTCTCAATGTTTGAAATAGTTCGTATCATCTTACTTACGTAAATTCCTTCAACTTATTTAATTAATTTCAATTTGTTATATCGCAACATTAATTGGGATTTCTCGATTTTTATTTGATTTTCTCAATATCAGTTTTTATATTCTCAATTGATATTGTCTAGTTAGAAACAAATTTATATCAAAGCATTTATCCACTATAAAATTTGACAAAAGGACTATTTTTCCTAGCTTCCATACAAATGTCCTCCCGAAATCATAATATTAATAGGCAAGTCGATTTCTTTAGACCCCTTTTACGCTCACATTATACATTCAATTTGGACAAAAAATATACCATTTTAAAGGGATTTGTTCACAGATGTGCAGAATATATATTTTATTGAAATCGGTTCAGTTTTTTAAGAGTTATAAGCGTTTAAAGATGTTACTAACACATATGCAAAAACGTGTACATGTGAACCTTAAGCTAAAATGTAAATAAAGCAATGCATGTTTGTCTAATTTGTTGTTGTAAATAAATAAGAGAAACAATTAACAGTATTGATTTCGCTCTGTTCTAAGTGAGAGTTGTTATAGAAAACAAAGAAGAAGCCTTTATTAATTTAAAGACACTTAAAAAAATATATTTTGAAGGTGTTTTTTTTTATTTTCTAACTTCCATATGCATAAACAATTTTTAAATTTATCAAAGCTTTATAAAACAAAATTTCCATTTAAAATTTGTTTTATAAACCTTTGACAAATTTAAAAAACTTTTTATGCATATGGGGGTAAATATGTAATTGTACATACATAAGTAAATAGTTATTTTATAATATGTGCAGAACTATAATTGTGACGGTCTTCAAACTTCATACGAATCAATTACTTATCACTTCATGAAGTTTAATCAAAAATGGGACGGGTCGGAAAAAATGTTGAGTCGCCTCCCATACAAAGTAAATAGTTATTTCTAAATATTTTGTGAACTATAATTGCAAGATTCTTCAAAATTAGTCTAAATGGCTCTTTTATAATTTTGCATAGTTTCACTGAAATTGTTCGGGATTGGAATAGTGGGCGTGGCACACCCTATACAAAGTATATACTAATTTCGAATATCTGTAGAGCTATAATTGTGAAAGTGTTTAAACTTTTAGCGAATTAATTTCTTATTGCTGTGCGGAGTTTAGCTGAATATAGACAGAATTAGATTATTGGGAATAGCACCCAAAATGGAAGAGGTCGCACAGATTGGCTGAAAATGGTCGGTATTGCATTAGTGGTTGTGTCACAAAGTAAATAATTAATTTTGAATATCTGGAGAACTATAATTCCAAAAGAATTTAATCTCTGTATCAATCAATGTATTACCATTCTACGGAGGTTAGCTAAAAACGCATTCATTCCTATTCCCTGTTCGAAGTTTAGCTAAGCATGATCGGCTTAGTAGAAATGACCCCTCCCTTATAAAGAAAAATTAAAGTAAAGCTTGATATTTACATAAAAGGTTTAAAAATGGGTGGGATCAGAGCAGTGGAGTGGTATTTCGCATACAAAATTAGTTAGTAATTTTCGAATATAAAGTGAACTGTATTTGAGAGATTCTCAAATTTTGTATGTGTTATTTTCGTATTTCCATTTATATTTTTTAATTTTACTAGGGTAGGGGTAGCGAAGTGCACCGGGTTATGCTAGTAGGTCATAAGTAGGTCTGATTTTTATATTGTAAGTATACCTACTATGTTTTGGCTGACTTCATAAACGCAAAGCATAGTGTTCATAAACTCAATAGATTGGGTGAATTCCAAAATGTATGTATGCAATGCAGTCATATCTTTATCAAGACAAAGCATTCAAACGCGTAGTTAAAATTAAAAAAAACATCATACTGCCTGTTTTTACTTTTTCAAACATTTTGCGATATGAAACATTATCAAAGTTTACACGGTTGCGTTAAGAATCGCTCGACGTTATAAGGTTGCATTGCATACATATATTTTGGAATTCACCCATATTGTTTTGGCAATGTCGTAAATTCATTATTGCATGACAATGCTATAGCTATTTCTTCAATCTTTCGAAAAAAAAAAATAAAAATAAAAAAATTTTGAAATTTTTTTCCAAAATAAGACAAACAATTTTTTACTTTTTTTTTTGCAAAATTTAAAACTTTTTTTTTCAAAATTGACCCTTTTTTACATTTATTATTTGCTCAAATGGTCGCATCCTCCTAAGCGACCAAAAAGCTCTTCAAGAAAAAGACCATTTTGATTTTGGAAAAAAAGTTTGTCATTCCGTTTGTAATTTCTACATTTTTCATTTCCGACCCTATAAAGAATATATATTCTGGATCCTTATAGATAGGGGAGTCGATTAAGCCATGTCCGTCTGTCTGTCTGTCTGTTGACATCAAGCCCCCAAATAACTTACATACACGATTCATACATCAATATCTCCGGGCAGCCAAATTCTTCCGGCTCGGTTGCTATTTAAAATCGAGAAAATCGGTCCACAAATGTCTGAGATATAAGGAAAAAACCAGGACAACCTCGATTATTGACCTATTTTTTACCAATATCTGGATTACTAAGTTATTAATATAGACAATATGGATATCCAATGATAGATATTTCAAAGACCTTTGCAATGACGTATATAAGTTGGACCTACAATGGGTCAAAATCGGAAAAAATACTTTTTTAAAATTTAATAAATGCGAAATTAACCCTAAGCTCTATTTTGTTGTGTCTTATTTCTGACTTTCTGATTGAATTTTCCGTTTTGGTGTATTCAGAGATTTATAGTAAAATTTCACGGATAATATTTTTGCGGAATATTTTAACCCCTAAATCCCTGTTTTAATGGAGTTTTTTGCTCTTTTTTAAAAGAAGGACAAAAAAGACCCATGCCTTGAGGATTTAGAGGTTTAACATATTCTACAAAAATGTTCTCCGTAACATTTCGCATAAATTTGCTGAATACATTTTATACCTAAAATGTTCTTTAAAATAAAATTCTTAATAAATGCGAAACTAACCCACGGCTCTCTTTTGTTATGGCTTATTTCTGACTTTCTGGTTGAATTTTCCGTTTTGATGTATTCAGGGACTTATAGTAAAATGTCAGAACATTTTAACCCCTTAAAGAACATTTTAACCCCTTAAATCTCTGTTTTAATGGTGGTTTTTGCACTTTTTTAAAAGAAGGACAAAAAAGACCCATGCCTTGAGGATTTAGAGGGTTAACATATTCTACAAAAATATTCTCCGTACCATTTTACATAACTTTGCTGAACACATTTTATACCTAAAATGTAAGGATCATATGGTTTCTTATAAAGATTAACAATAAGAATGTGCCAGAGTTGGGAAACTTTAACCCGCCCTCAAATGAAATTCAGATGTAAACTTTCAAAACGCCGATACACGTGTCTTTTTTTATGTCTCCTCTATCAAAATTTATTGGTCGGACCTCTTTTTGTTGTACAGTGTAATTAATATACAATTTTATATACTAATCATTAAAGAAGGAAATTTGTGATTTGTTAATAAGAATCCCAAAATTCCCCAAACATTTTTTTTTTGATTTTTTAATCCGTTGTTGGTTCCGAGGTCCGGTCTATAAATTCCCTTTGCAAGATATTTAAGAACATATCGGGGCATACAAAATAGGTTTTAGTTTTTTTGAATAGCAACTATGCGATTAGAGAGAATTTGGCATATACACTAATACCCCGGTTTGCGTGACTTTGTTTCGATGTTGCGTCTTTTTAAAATTTCTGCGTTTTCGAAGTTGCTTCTTTTTATTAAATATAAATTATAAATATCGGAACTAATTAAATGAAAATCAATACAAATGTATGGAAAATCGTGCTTCGGTTTCGTCGTTTCGATTTGAATACATAAAAAATATGTCCACTTCGAAAATCCTTGGACCTCGCTCGCAGCTTCACAAAATGTTACCATTAAGAAAAATATAAGCACATTATTTATTTGTTTTTATTTTCTGTATAACTAAACATTAATGAAAGTATTATTTTTGAAAAAAATCGCGAAAATTTATAAGTGTTCAAATAACAAAAAACATGACATGAATTAAATATTAAAGATATCGTATATGGCGAAAGCAGTGGCTAATTCGAGCAAATTATAAAATTGTTATCTATGCAGTTTCACATTCAAAAATAATATTCTCACTCTTGAGAATGTCAATCTCCATCTATAAAATATGGATGATTTCGCTTTAATTTGCCTGAATTCGCCACTGCTTCAAATACGTTTTAAAATATTTATTAATTATTTGCATTCTTTTTTTGATTCTTCTTTACAGGTCATTATTAGTGGCGGTCAAAAATGATTTCAATGAAAATATAGGCGATTACTTTATAGTAATGAATATAGCCCGGTCCTTAAATCGGCAGCGCGAGATACGATCGATATTGGAAAAATCATTTGAGCTTAATATTGTTGATATTGTTGTGGCGGTGTATGTGAGAAACGGCACATTCAAATTGTATTCATACGACATCTTTCATCCGCATCACTGTCGTCAAGTCGTAGTGGAACAAGTGAATCTCTTTAAGAATGGACAATTTCAACATGGCGAACTCTTTCCCTACAAATTTAAAAACTTTCACAATTGTCCCGTAACAATGTACATTCGCAATTCTTCATTGTTTTATCGTTTCAATTTAACAAAAGACGGCACACAAATCGATCATATTGAAGGAGTAGAGGCAAATATGATTCAAACCATGGCCAAGAAATTCAATTTCAAATTGCACATGTATTACAGCGTAGAGGATAGCCGTGTCAAAGTGCATGAAAATGGTACTTCAGTGGGACCATTTCGCTATTTAAATGAAGACAAGGTGGATGTTTTACTGGGTTACTATCATTATCCAGTCCGAAGTCGTTATTTCGGTGAGAGTACTTCGTATGCCTTTATGCCCATAGTCATGGTCGTCAGTGAGCATAATAGATACGAATTTGTTGGAGTGTGGCTTATTAAACCATTTGGTCCTAAGACCTGGTTAGTCCTTGGTCTGTTGTCCATACTTGTTGTCGTATTGGTGCAATTATCTCACTATTATTTGGCCAAGACGGTTACTTGGATAGATATTGTGGGCTTGGTATTGGGCAATTCAAGACCTCTACATATTCAAATGTATACAACAAAGTTATCATTCTCCGTTTGTATTTTTGGCTCTATGATACTCTGTGCCACGTTTCAGGGTCGCCTCTACAATGCCTTCAACAGTGGCAACGTATTGAAAATTACCGACATACAACAATTGATTGAGGCTAATTACACCTTCTTACTGAGATTAAGTACCGATACTGAACTCATTCATTCTCTGCAAATCCCCCTTAAAAATATTCGTTTCATAGATGTGCCCGATGATTTTTTGATCTACGATACGATGCGAAACTATCCCTCCAGTGTGGCTACACTTACCAACTATTGGGACTTTCAGATGTATATGGAGTCGAAAAAATGCTACAATGAATTCGATATAATGCCAACGGTTGTGATTCTAAATCAAATTTGTGCTTACATGAAAAATCATTCGTATTTGATTGAGCCGCTTAATCGTTTCATTTCTTCGTTGAATTTTGCTGGTATTCTGAGCAAGTGGATGCGGGACTTGACAAACATTGATAAAACCAACGACAGTGAATTGAATGCGAAGCATAAGTTTTCACCGACACCATTACCACTGACTCTAATTAAATTGAAAATTGTATTCGCTGGTTTAATATGTTTACATATAATTTCAATATTGACATTTTTGGGTGAAATTCTTGTAAATGATTGGGAAAAGATTGTAAAGAAAATGCGAAAAAATAAGTGTTGGGATAAAAACTAAGTCCATGGACATGGACATGGATTACAAATTATTATTGATTATTTTAATAAAAATAAATTGATTGTAGTTATTCGTTAATAAGAATATATTTAAGAAGTTAATTTTGTTTTAGTAAATAAAGAAATAAAACTTAATATTCTCAAAAACTTCTCAGATTTGTAACGGTCCAAACTACTTTTGGCCCTATCTCTCGGTGCTCAGGGAAATGGGGTGGTTTCTAGTCTTCGTCGAAATTAGTTAAGAACCGTAAAAAATAATTTAAAAAGGTAGCATAAAGTAGCCAATATTAACCGATAAAAGAAACTAAAAACAAAAATTTAACTATGAAAGAATATAGGTTTACTTCCTTCTGGTCTTTACCCTCCCTGTCATGCTATCTTACCATAAACATTTCATTACAATCGGAATTTCGAGCTGTTATAATGTAAAATAATTTCATTTATGTAATGAAATGTTTATGGTAAGATAGGATGACAGGGAGGATTCATATTGTGGCGGCATGGTGTAGTGGTTAAAGTGAAGTAAAGTGAAGTAAACCTAAGTGATCGATCCCTGGCAGGGCACGAAAAAATTTAAATCATGGTTTTCGAGATTTTAAAATTAACCTCCCTCTAAACAATCCATCCAAGAAGCCCCCTGACCACTCACCACTTGGAAAAGAGGATAACGTCATGGAACAGGTCAGACAGCCATACCCTGGGAGAAAAAAAAGGTAGGAATCAAAGATCAGCAAGGTTCTCCAGATGGCAGCCCCATTATCCCCATTAGCTTGAACAACAACCGATTAACGAAAATGACACAAGGCAATAATAACAATAGATTGGATCCTTATGGCAACATCATACATGTATCCGACGACCCGCTACAGCAGACCAATCATCTACTTAGCTGGAACAACAACCGTTTAAACCAGTGGTGGCCAACGAGAGAGTGCTTAAAATGCGTATGTAGTAGTGAAAAAATAAAAGAGTACACAAATGGAAATGCGTGTGCTTTGCACTGAAAAAATTGTATGAAATTGTTTTTGTTTTGAGTTTACTTTGTGTTTTTACTCAGAGCATTCGTATTGCGTATGTATTAGTGAAAATAACATAACTACCCCGGTGTAGTGTTTGGCCACCAATGATTTAAACTGATACAAAAAAATAGCAATGGATCTAATGGCAACATCGTACATGGAGACGCACGATACTCCAATAAGTAGGACAGTGCAATCTACATGGGAAATACGCGAAAAACAACTGCAACAATTCGTATAGATGGATATGCTTTGTGGAAGCCAAATGCCCCCAAGTGGGATAATGGAGAAAAAAATCATATTAATAGAGGTTAGGTCAAGGTTAGGCCGTCTCCATTCTCCAGCCAACTTGTTGATTTAATGAAGTTGAAGTGTCCCGTAATTATAGCTATGAGTTGCCTTAGATGTGTTCAAGGCGGATTTATCTCAAATCTTGTTCTCTGCATATCCATATTGAGTCAGACTTTTCTGGTCTATTTGAAAATGCGTTCTCTTTCCCATCTTTCCTTGGCATTTACACTAAATTTCTGTGAGATCAGTTCTTCCCTAAGAAGAGGAATGCCAATATCACGTCTGAATTCATTCGCAAGTACATGAGCCATTTTATTACTTTCAATGTCCCCATGTCCAGGAACCCATGCGATTAATGTCTCGCTATCTCATCTAGAGATAACAGGCATTCTTAGACAATTTGTGGTGTACATTCTTTATATAACCTTCACTATAGTTATTAGCTTTCCATTCCATCTTGTCACTAGTCTACAGAAATAGCAGACTCGTCGTTACAGCTCATCTGGTCATCATCATTGTTCTCTGGAGCTTGAGTGTTATCATTGTCGTATCCTTTATAGACTCTGAGGATGATAGTTCTAAATCCTTCATCTGCGTCTTCATAAATGGCGACAGAGATTCACTGTTAATAATAACTGTAATCTGATCTGATTACTGATCTGTAGGATTACTGAGATCTCTTTTGGCTAGGATGGTATAGCAAGAATTTTGGCAATAGATCTCGGCCTCTGTTGTACATCTCAGAAGAATTATTAAAGAAGTTTTATCGATTTAGTATATGATAACTACATGGTAAAGGTTTTTATAGGATTGAGATCAGGCGATTGGGCAGGCCACTTCAAACCACGTTCCTCATTGGATTGTACAACTCGATTACAACCCTAGAGGTATGTTTGGGGCCATTGTTGTTCTGGAATCTTAATCTAGGGGCATATTTTCCACAGGGGCATATTTTCTTTAACAAAAGCTTTTTAAGCAATTCTCTCAATACTATCTATCGATATACAGGTGAAATATGAAGTAGCCATTACTAGATTGATGAGTAGAATATTATCATGTACCCGGATATTTATAAATATTGCACAAAGAGGCTTATTCTTCCGCCAACTTATTGTGTTTAGGAAGACGAAAGGATTTGTCATATTCTTGGCTTTCAGATCAGTTCAGAAATGTAAGTAAAGACTATATAGGATTGAATAACACTATATTACACGCTATATTAAAATAATAAACGGATTCACTTTTAAATTGTAATTAATATTTATAGGGTTTGAATGGTTGCAAATTGAGTCGTTTTATTTTCACCTTTTATATGGTATGTATTTAATGTGTATTCAAATTATGACACTTCCGAAAAAGTGAAATTTTATTTCAATTTAATCATGTCATTTTTAAAATAAACATGTTTAGCCTACAATTTTATCTCAAACTCGTACATCTGTTAACAACATTAAGTATGAGTAACATCTGTATGTTTTGTAATTGAATATTTTTAGTACTAAAATGCCTATTATTTAAATAATTACGTCTTTACGACTATTAAATTGTTAAACAGTTTCTTATATTCGTAATAGAGATGTATAAATAATGTTCTTATCTTTTTACAAGATCTTTGAGGTGAAATTATGTGAGCAAAAATTTGTATAGAAATTGTAGTTTTTATTAGAAAAAATTAAGGCATCAATATTCAAATTGTGTTTATGAAAACATTAGGGAAACAGTTGAACTTTTTCGAAATAAATGTTGAAATTTATGATTGATCTAGTTTTTTAAACGCTTAAAAAATACAAAACAAAAATAAATGGCTCAGTGTAACTGTATTTTTAATATACATATTTTATTATAAGCTGGCCACACGATTTTTTACCACTCGCTCGAATTTATTTCGTTCATTCCTATACAAGAACTTCTGCGTGGCACAATTTTTGCAGCAAGCAGCAATTATTCTATTGGAATAAATCGTGATTCCACGATCGACACCGACGGATGAGATCAATGCATGCTTGAAATCTTTTTATCAGTAGCGACATATCTAAAAATTGACATTGAACATAAACTCAATGCACAATAATCAATCCGAAGATCGGTTCTCGAGGCATTTGTTAGAAATCGGAAAAGCCAAATTCGAATCGATAATACAAATGAATTGATTACTTTGCCCAAACATTTTTGTACAATTCTACAATTAAAATCTGAATTAATTAAACGCATTTTCCCAAATATTATTAAAAATTACAGGATTCACGATTGGTTGAGAGAACGCGCAATATTCGCACCAAAAAATGTGTTCGTACAATAGATGGTGTATCTCTTGAACGCTGTTTTTGTTTTTAATAACTTATGTCCTTTTATTCTCACTCAGTTATGTTTTGTTCATTAAAGTGTAAACAACAAACTGTTTTATTTGTGTTTTATTTGTATAATATCTTTAGAAAAACCTTTTGGGAAAAGGTTTCCTGATGATCTGGCCTAAGCAACCAGTGAAATGCGCATAGGAACTAGCTTATCCCCCAACAACAAATTTCAGTGAATTTATCAATTATTGGGAATTCAGCACACTAATTCTTAACAAAAAAACAAAGTTTTCTTTTTGCTTCGAAAATGTCGAATTTTGTACCAACGAATCGTCATAAGCAGGAGGTTTTGCTTTACTTTTTTAATTTGAAAAAAAGTGCCGCTGAAGCACACCGATTGCTCACCAAAACTTATGGAGAATGTGTCCCATCGGTTTCAACGTGCGAGAGATGATTTGTTCGGTTCAGAAGTGGTGATTTTGACACGGAAAACAAAGATCGCAAAAAAGTTTAAAGACCAAGAATTGGAGGCATTACTTCATGAAGATTGTTGTCAAACTCAACAAGAGCTTTCAAAATCATTGGGAGCTGCTCAAGCAGCAATTTCCATAAGTTTGAGAGCAGGATTTATTCAAAAGCTGGGAAATTTGATACCATACGAATTGATGCCGAGAGACCTCGAAAGACGATTTTGCATGGCTGAAATAATATTTGAACGCTATAAAAGGAAAACGTTTTTCCACCGAAATGGATCCATTACGATCCAGCCAACCAGCCGAATCGACACCAAAGCGAAATATCCATGGCGATAAGGTAATGTTCTATATTTGGTGGGACCAAAATTATTATGAGCTACTGAAATCTGGTCAGACTATCACAGGGAAACTGCACCGAACGCAACTATTTCGTTTGAGCGAGCATTGGCCGAAAACGCCCACAATATGCGGCCAGACATGAAACCGTAATATTCCATCATGACTACGATCGGTCACATGTTGCAATATATGTATGTTAAAAAGTATTTAGTGTTTTGTTACAAAATGCATGTAATTGCTTGTATATTCTGTAAACTCTTACCATTCACAAAAGCAGCGAATCATTATGTGTTTTGAATATACGCAGAGTTTTTTGAGTAAATATACACTTTCCCATATGAGTATGTTTGAATTCATCTAAGGAGGATTTTTCATGCATATTGTTACGTTTTAACCTTTTCAAAACGTTGGTTTATTTCCTTTAAATAAACCGGATACTTTTGATTGCAAATAAAAGCCGTTTAGTAGTTGTAACAACTCTTTATTTCTTTAAAATGTACAACAACAACAGACATAAATAGTCACTCAATGTTTTTATACACGTTTATAAATTCGCAGAAATACAGACACACTTTATAATGTACACGAATTCACTTGAAAAACACAGCACTCAGTTGATGTTTATTCGAAAAAGCGTATCTGATAAACTCACTAACGACTGCAACCTCTGCCACTATTTATAACACTGCCATCTGCACTCTAGATTTATCTTTAACTGTCTAGAGGTTTCTAATACATACGCCATCTGTGGTGTACTTTCTACAATGTTCTTTAACTGAATATTCGAATATACGGTCGCAGCAAACAGCGTTGCCAACTTACGATCAATGGTCAACTGAAAGCTTTTATTCAATGTTAATAATGCCCACAGATATGTTACAGTTTGCTATTACAGCACTGTTATTTGAAAGCATTAGGCTACTTTTAAATCCGCCGTTAAAATCGTTATATTTGAATTCAAGTACAATTTCGTAACAATATTTATCTTATCTTCTTATATATAAAAAGAAATGTACATTTTGATGTCACCACTAACTGCAAAAACGTGTCGACCGATTTCAACCAAAATTTCAGAGTACGTTGGGGATGGTCTGTAGATGGTTTGCACGAAATCGGCATAGTGGTTCCGGAGATATGGCTTTTTATCAAGTTTTCAGTGAATCTTCAGATTTTTGATTTTCGGTCTTGGGCACAGGGGCGTGGTAAAATCAAATTTTTACACTATAGCGCTAATGATTTCAAGGTAAAAAAAAAGTTAAAAAAAAATCAAAAAAAAAAATTGTCAAAAAATTATTTTTATTTTTTCATTCGAGAAATAAATGCTTTTTTGCATTCCCAACGAAAAAAAAAAACTAATTTTAATTTCCTTGCTTAACATCATTCTAAAAATTTTTATTCACAGTGGTGTACTCTGAACCGAATGATTTGGCGTAACATGTCCGGTACATACCAAATTTTCATATCGTTCGATACAACAAGTAGGCCGCTGTTAACATTGTACTATAAAAGTGCTTTTATATTATCAACCGATGATAAACTAAATTTCCGAAAGTACAACTAATAACTAGTAAACAACGTCGACAAATCAGATTTCGTTCCCGTCGAACTTCTGACAAATGCAAATGAATATTCAATCCGTTGTCGACAAGGTATTCACAAGTCTTACAACCAACTACAAAAATTCGGATTGGCTGTGGGAACGTGCAATTTTGGTACCAAAAAATGATGATGTCAACAAGATCAATGAGCAAATTAATTGAAACTGACTGGCGAAACAATGAAATACAAATCGATTGACACAGTAATGAACGAAGAACAAGCCTCAATTATGCTACTGAAACATTGAAGGTTGGAGCACAGATAATGTTTCTCCGCAACATAAAAGCGCCAAAATTATGCAACGGAACACGATCACAAAGTATACAGAGGCGACACGGCAAAAAAAATATATTTGTCTCTTTCACTCGAAACAATTTCAACTGGTTTGGTATTAAACTGCAAATTTGTTTTCTCTTTCTATCGAAACAATTTCAAAAAAAGCTGATTTTAGTGTTTTTGAACTGTCAAATTTGACGCCTCTGTATACTTTGTGACACGATTGACGATTGACCATCAAAAACTATTGCTGGCGTACATTTGGAAAATTCATGTTTTGTATGTGGTTTGCTCCCGAGTGAATAAAAAAAAAAGAAACGTATATCCCCTGTCCTTAAGATGAATTCATAATTATAATATCCCATGTGCTTTAAATACATCCGTTTCTTTTTTTTTAAGGGCATTTCATGCCACTGTACTTATAGATATCTGCTACAACTTTGTCAAATGTCCACCTCAGTGTTTCGGGTGCGACGTCAGGCCGTGTTTTTTTTGTCCGACACTGTATATTCAAATCGAGATGCAATATAAAACAGAATTATTGTAAGGGCCAGCAACGCGGATCGGGTTCAGCTAGTATTTTTATAAAATTTCAAAATATGTCATTTTCAATATTTTTTTTATTATTTCGGAGTTCATTGTATCAAAATTTATTTCTTAAACTACGCGCGAATGCTTATTTAAAACAAATTTATGCATTGATTTCCTACAAAAGAAATTTCATGCCAATCGGATCTTAGGTTA
This sequence comes from Calliphora vicina, assembly GCF_958450345.1. Taxonomy (NCBI): domain Eukaryota; kingdom Metazoa; phylum Arthropoda; class Insecta; order Diptera; family Calliphoridae; genus Calliphora; species Calliphora vicina. The sequence goes on from NC_088782.1 coordinate 69,768,875, forward strand.
CACTGACGGTTCGAAATACCTTTATATAAAGGAGACTTGCCACTTCAACATGGCTGAAATCTGTGACAGGTCATGGACTATCTAATTTTTTGTAATATTATAATAAGGTTTTAGTTACAAAATTTAATTAAAGCAAATTGATTAATTCTTTTAACGAAATTTATATTAAAATTCAATTACAAATTTGTGTAAACTTTTATTTTAGATGGGAACTTTCAATGCCACCCTAATGTATATGAAATTGATAATGTTAAACAAATTTTAATCAATTAATTACATAAATTATAAATATGTATGTATTTTAGTATTTAAACTTGAAATCAATAAAACTATCACCACTTTACCTACAGATTTTGCTCCAAATATGTACAAAAAAAACATCATTAAAATTGACACACAAGTGCCTATTCAGTTTCCAATAAAATTATTAAGACAACTTTCTGGTAGGTGGATTTACTTGTACTCGTTTTGAGTATCAATGTACAAATTAATATTTTTAAATAAAAAGCTACAAGTACAATAATATTAATGAAAACATAATTTTGACCTCAACTTCTCATGTCGACAAGACAATCGAAGGCAGACCGATAACCACAACTACAACATGTCTTGAGATGAGATTTTTTTTTATACTCGTTTGAATGATGAATTTGAATATTTGAAAATAAAATTTGAATGAAGGAAAAGTAAATGTACAGAAAAATCATCTTGACAACAAAAACATTCATTGTTGTTATAGTTAATTTAATGTAAACAAGTAAATATTAACAAATAAATAAATAAAATTTTGGTTTTATTAGCAAACTAAAATCGAAGGAAAAAACTAAGTATTCAAGGTGTTTAGAAAGGCATACAAAATTTGAAAACATTAGACAAGATACTTGAGGACACGATTTTACCAAATTTAATATTTATGTATATTTTGAATTTATGTTTAGTTTTTTTAACTACATTTTGTTATTAAACAAATAATGTTATATAGTATTATAATTAGGAAGTATGTATTACTATTTTTTAACTACTTAAAAGCAGACAAGTGAATATTAAGTAAGTCGAACAAAGAGAGAAAAATATCTCAGAGTTTTATATTCTCTAGGAGCGATCTACTTGGCCATTATCTACATTTTTTAGAACTACCCTTGCATTACAGATCAAATGGTGACACTGGGTCAACTGAGTATAGCTCCAATATTTAAAGAGGTATTCCTAATCAATCTTTCAGCTGAGATTTATGCCATACTCATCTGCGATGTTAAGTACTAAAGAAGTGCAGCCAGGATGGACTTACACCCTTAGACTGTAGGTCTTCATGGACTGAACTAGATCCCCCTGCGTAACGTGAAATAACATGAAACATTTTATTTAAGTAAATGGAGAATTAAAATTGATAATAAAATATAAAATACACCTTTTTATTGTTTTGCTTTTAAAGGATAAACATGCAAAATTTCACTAAAGTTTCCCTTATTTTTAAATATAAAAATCTGTTGAAAGTATCGAGTATTATTGAATACCCAATTCAAAAGAATCGAGTAGTTTCTCGATTTTCTTTTCAGGGGAAAATCCCAAAAGTTGCCTTCTCTCAGAAAGAGATTTCTTATCTTACCGCACATTGTGGGCTTAGATACAACCGATTTGCTTTGGGTAATGTTGGGACAAAATAGTGCATATCTTGCGAGATTTATGAGATTGGCGTCATGTAGGGCGATGACGCTGGGAAGGATCTTAATGACCTGGTGGATGTTTTTGTATCTCATTTAACAGGATAAATGGTAAATAATGTACATAAAACGAAATCGCTATGAATCATAATAAATGATCTTCCAACCTAAGCACAATGCTGAAGTTATTAGTAAAAATATGGCCGAAACTCAAAACAATTTACTTAAAAAATGGAATGTTTAAAGAAAAACGACAAAATTAAAATTTTGTTGGAGTCCATATAGTACGAAAGTACAGGGTGATATAGCTAAGTTGAAAGAACCGCACACTCTTAACGACTACAGGGAAGAACTAAGAGCTGGACTAGCTATGCAACAATCTCATCCTTCCTCTGAGTGGCCAACAGTTAAAAGTAGTTTTTTTGATACTGCGAGTAATCACATCGGTATCAAAGTACCTAAGAAAAACCATTGGATGTCTGATGCCACCTGGAACCTCATCCTTGAAAGAAAGAAGAGAGAGAAAGAGAAATCGTCGCTAAAAAATATATACGCACAACAAGATAAGCTGGTCAAGCTTAGAGCCCGAGATGATAAGAGAATGTGGCATAATAAACTTGCATCGGATGCACAAAAAGCCTCAACGGAGCATAGATCCAAGGATCTTTATAGCATCACCAAGAAACTAACTGTATGAAACTTTACGAACACCAGACCGCTGAGAAATGCCAAAGGCGAACTCACAACATCTGCGAGAGACCAACTGGAAATATGAAAACGGCATTATTCCAATATGCTCTCCTTAACAACCTCTTACCACCAAGATACATACACAGAGAAAACAGATTCGTGTTCACAACCGAATTTGGAGCCAATCGAATGTTGTCGGTTGCAAGTACTATTACATAATTCGATCGCAATTACTGAATATATATGGTACCCGTAACTGTTTTCAAAAATAATTCGGTGAATGGGACCGACAATTCAGTAGTTATTATAGTTAAATTAAATTTCAAATAATTCGATTTTTTAATTTTTAATTTTTAAAATTTATTTTCTTTAAAACATGAAGATACATAAAATATGAGTTAAAATATGCATTTTGTACGCTAATAACTGATAACATTTAGGCACGTTGCTGGCTTCCACACAGATATGATGAACAGAATAATAGACTAAGGCAAATATTGATGAGCAACTGATAACTTATTTCTCATACAGGGTAAGGACCATGTTCCTGATGATTAAGACTTGTGTTCTTGCATTCAAGTGTAATTGATAACTTTAAACCTGAAAAAATATTATAATGACTTCAGTTAAAATATAAGACAATTTTTTTTAGAAAACAGCTACATATGTTTATACTTATGAACACTAATTATTTTGGAGGCAAAATCAGCTAACCCGTTTGTTTTAACCGGCTAACATTTCTAAATTAAATGCAAGTCTTTCTTTTAGTTATTTGTATATCGTTTTATTTTTCACAAATACTATTATGTCGAAATTTCAATTTATTTTAATATTTATTTTGAACATATGTCAAAACAATTTACAATTTTGTATTTTGTATTGATTTTCTTATATACTAATCGAATTTTTCGATTACAAGTATTAATATTTGGGACTGAAACACAAAATACTTGATTAAATTCGATTGTGGTTTCCAAATTAACTGAATAGACATTAGTAAAGACACAAACCGAATAAATAATCGTATTTTACAGTTGTTAGAACCTTAATTCTTATACAGTTATGGATTTTCAATTCTGAACAATGAAATTCGATTAAGAGCATAGTTTTTTAATAATTGCAATAAAATTTCGATTAACTCTATTAAATTTTTATTCTGAACACCGATTTACGACCAATCTGTTTTCTGTGTGTATACATATGCACTTGTGTTTCCCATGAAATAAGGCAAGATATCTAAATTGAATACCCAGATAACGTAGAAGTTATGGATGCTGTAAATCGTCTAAAAACGAATAAGGCCCCTGGAGCCGACAACATATCGCCCGAGATGCTTAAAGCGGACCCCTATACTACAGCGAACATATTGCTTCCCCTTATTCAGAACTCCTGGCTCACTCATGAACTTGATCCAAATTTGAAGGAAGGGGTTATAGTAAATATCCCCAAAAGTGTGACCTGACAAACTGCAAGTACTGGCGGGGCATTACCATCCTAAATGCAGTAGATAAGATCATAGCGCAAATCATCAACCGGAAAAAATCCGACACTGTACTAAGGGATCTAAATCCCGAACAAGCTGGCTTCCGGCCCCAAAAATCCTGTGTAGACCACATCAATAATCTACGAATAATTATAGAGCAATCTACGGAATTTCGCTCTCCTCTTTATTTGTTGTTTACCGACTTTGAAAAAGCATTTGATACGTTGAATCAAAATTCAATATGGAGCGCACTTGCTTGCAAAAGGGTCCCACCCAAGATCATAAGCCTTAACCAATCTCTATATCGTGATGTTAAATGTCGTGTTGTCCACAATAACACACTCAGCAGTAGTTTTGATATTGTAGCTGGTGTCCAGGGTTGCGTGTTATAGTTCGCAATGCTACTCAAGCTAATAGAGGTATAAACTGGGGTATTAACCAACAACTCGAGAGCCTCGAGTATGCAGATTATATATGCCTCCTTTCACACAGCTATAAGGATATGGCATCCGAACTTAAATGCACCGATACCGAGGCTATAAAAGCTGGACTAAAAATAAATATAAACAAGAGTAAGGTAATGCGCTGCAATACAGTAAACACCAACAAGAAGAAGTCTCGTAATTTTGTTAAAAAGGCAGCATCTTAACAAACACAGGTGGCTCCAGCAAAGATGTAGCGTACCGATTATCACGAGCCAACCAAGCATTCGGTACCCTTCGGTCAGTATGGAAATCTTCTATCATATCCAAGAACACCAAGATCGGTATATTTAACTCTTGTGTCAAGTCTGTGCTCCTCTATGCATGTGAGACGTGGAATACGACAGAACACGACGTAAACTCCCTATAAGTGTTTGTTAATAGATGTCTCCGAATAATATTAAAAGTTTTCCGGCCTAACACCATATATAACATGGAACTCTGGAGACAAACACATCAACGGCCAGTCCATATTGATATCTAGAACCGCAAATGGTGCTGGATTGGTCACACGCTGCACAGGCATTCAGATGACACAGCTAAAATTGTCATTGACTGGAACCCACAGGGTAGGAAACGAAGAGTAGGCAGACCGTTACATACATGTGACCGTTGTGTCTGATGAAAGCCGCTACCAAAAGAAAACTGAATTGTCTTTTCATGTCTGATGAGGCTCATATCGATCTGAACGGCAACGTAAAAAGTGGTGGTTCCAATCCAGAAATACTACATGAGAGGGAATTGTATCCAATTCGGGTCACAGTGTGGTTTGAACAAAACGGACAAATCGTTATTTGAACTACGCCGAAAGATAATTCCTTCCAACTCTGTGTAGTGTCAACAAGATGGTGCAACAGCACGCCTAGATCAACCGGTTATGGCCGAATTAAGCAGAAAATTAACAACTTTTTCCTAAGATGTCGCACCTTCATCAACGAGCAGGACGGGCATTTTATTTCAATTATTTGCCTCGTTTTGGAGCTTGGTCTTCCAGCATTGCCAACCCTCAGATTGCGTTCCCCGTTACCAAGAATTCCAGTCCACACAATTACAATGGATCAATGGATCCTCCGAAACGGTTGTGGTATCGCGTTAATCAAAGATAACAGCATACGGATTTCTACCTTGAACTCCAGGGTATTTCCATAAGATCAGACACACTTATATAATGTCATTGTTCCACCAGTTTTCAGCTGTCCATCAGGTTAGCGAACCGACAGGGGCCTCCGCCTTGTTTTACAAAATTGCAACAAAAACAGTGTAAAACGAAACAAAATATGTTTTTTCTCGTACAAGTGTTTCTGTATCTTGAGTTTGCGAGAATTATCTGTCATTTAAATAATTTTCCAGCAATTATTGGAAGGATGTGAGAAAAAGTGTTTCTGTAACAATATTTTGCGAAAAGTTTCTCACAAGAACTGTCAAAACAAGTCACATTTGAAGTTGGTGTGAGAAAAACAAAATTTTAAAAAATATATATATTTTTAACTTCCTATGTATAAATATGGAACCCAAATCAGCCGAAAATGTAAGTAGCACAGAGTTTGAATAAAATAATTATATATACACATGTAAGTACACAAAAATGTGTTTCTAAATTATTTTTTTAAATTCAGCAGTTATAAGCGCCACACTTTACTTTTTGTTTTATATTTAAATGATGACAATCAATAAAACACAATTGTTATATTTTGGCATTTTAAATTTTTTTAGCCTTTCACTGTTTTAGTTTTATTATAATTTCTTTCTTTCGTTGACGTTTATCTTGCATTTGACACTTAATTACTGGAAATATTCCAGTAAGAATAGAATCTGTGTTGTCTGTTTTCGCATTCAAATACAGAAACACTTTTTTCTCGCACATCGAGAAATGATGGAATTTTTTGTTTCACACTTCATGTGAGAAGTTTTCCGATGCGAGAAATACAGAAACGAGCTACTGGATCGACAAAACAATTTTATGGTTTATGAATGCCGCATGTACATTAGGTATATAAGTATTTACATTTTTTGCAAATATGCAAATTGGCATAGCATAATCGAATAGAGCATTAAAAAATATGAAAAAACACGGTATTATTTTTTCGCGTTCCAAACGCAATAAAGTTGTTCATGCATTATTTTCAATTATTTTGAAATACAATATATTTTATTCTAATAATAACCGCGGAGATACTTCAAAAGATAATTTTTAAATACGGGAAGTATCCCTCACACTTGCAAACAAAATATGAAATTATTTATATAATTTTTCAGAGAAAAAAAATTTTTGTTTTATTTTAGAAATCGGTGTTGGTGCGTGATGTTTTTGATTCCAAATGACCTAAAAAAATGATTTTCATTACTTATACAAAATTGCCCGTCACGTGGTGGTATGATTTCCATAATACCGAGAGGTTTTTCGATGAAAGGGTCACAAGAGCAGCTGCTCGCTTCCCAAAATCGGTAGGTGGATCAACGAGGACAAACACTAACAATATATTTATCATTTCAAGAAATGCAGAAGTGGTGCGGGCTTTTAGCTGGATATTTTTTGAGAACCCAGAGGTAGATAAGGCGAAACGAAGTGTTGTTCGAAAACATCACAATCTTGAAGTCACAAACGAACCACGACTTTTCTGGATTAGCAGAGGTCATCAAAAATGGCAAAGCTTCGAAGGCTATTGGCCCAGATGCAATTTCCATGTTGATGCTGAAGAACCTTTATGATCCGAATGTTGAATTTATGATGAAGAAGCTAAACCTTTCCAAATCATTACATTACTAGTAAGATAAACCTGGAAATATCCACAATAGTTTGCATCTGTCAAACAATTATGAATCTTAGAACTTCTTAGTTAAAATACCACACCGTTTTTATACCCTTCACCTTCGTGAGAAGGGTATATATAGTAAGTTTTTCATTCCGTTTGTAATTTCCACAATATAATTTTTCGACCCTATAAAGTATATATATTCTCGATCCTTATAGATAGCGGTCGATTAAGCCATGTCCGTCTGTCTGTCAGTCCGTCTGTTTGTTGAAATCAATTTTCTGAAGACCCCAGATATCTTCGGGATCCAAATCTTTAATAATTCTGTCAGACATGCTTTCGAGAAGTTTCCTATTTAAAATCAGCAAAATCGGTCCACAAATGGCTGAGATATGAGGAAAAAAACCAGGACAACCTCGATTTTTGACCTATTTTTTTCGTATATCTTTATTACTAAGTCATTAAACCTCCGTTAGTCGCAATCATTTTCAATCGAGACTAGTCGCAATGTATCAAATTGATATCAATAAAAAAAGCGCGTTTGAAAATAATCTCTTCACTTTTTATTTCGAAAACATAAAAACAATATCAAATGCAATGTATTTAAAAGAGTAATACAAAAAAAATTGCAGTAAAAATATTATTTTATCAAAAAATAGCTTAAAATTTAGTGTGCCTGTATCAACCAGATCAGTTGCGAGTAACCGAGGGTTAATATAGACAATATGGATATCTAATGATAGATATTTCAAAGACCTTTGCAACGACGTATATAAGACCATAGTAAGTTGGACCTACAATGAGACAAAATCGGAAAAAATATTTTTTAACCCGAATTTTTCTTTTCACCAAAAAAAAAAATTAAAAACAAAAAAATTTGTTTAAAATTTCCAAAAAAAATTATAAAATTTAAAAAAATAAAAATTTCCAAAAAATGAACAACTTCGAAAAAAAAAATTTAAATTTTGTATTTTGAAGTATAATTTGGTGAAGGGTATATAAGATTCTGCACAACCGAATATAGCTCTCTTACTTGTTGATAGACAAAATGTAGCTATATTTTTCCACATCTCTGTATGATCAATTAGCTAATAAAATTGATTAGTTTTAGTATAAATTGACCAAGTTAATGGTTGTCAAACAATGATGTCTAAACAGTTTTTTTTTTATCTGCCAACCAACCAATGATGATGTTCGTTTCAAATCATTTGTTGGTCCAAGTGCGGTTAGTGGATGGAGGCTTGTTAACGTGTTTCAAATAACATTGAGTTGATTTTTTTTTAAGTTTTTTTACATTTTTGGTTGTTAAAAATTGTATTTTTGGTCTTAACACGTGTGTAATTAGATTGCAGTTTGATTTGTTTGCGTGTGTGCGAGATTTTTGTCAGTTTTTGTTTGAAGTCATGTTTTTTGATAAATTAACGGCTTGTTAACAATAAATACCGCAAAATGTTAATAAACTATTTATTGTTTGGTATATAAATAATGAAAACACTACAAAAAGAAGTTCATGAATAATGATTTTTTCGATATTTTGAAATCAATACTTGAAAGAAACAAACCCTTGTGACGGTTCGTAAAATAACCGAAACAACAAGGGTATTGAATTTAAGTATTCAAGGTGGAAAAAAAACATAACAACCAAATTAATTGAATTTTTTATGGGAAGAATATATAACAATACCATTCAATTTGTTATAAATTAGATCAAGGAATTTGTATCATTATTAATTAATAATTGTTAATGAGTTTGAATTTTACAAAAAAACATTAATTACACGCAACAAAAATATGCAACTATAGGGTGTTGCTGATATTGATTTTGAACAAATTATTGTTGGTTGTTTGCTGTCTTTAAACTTTTTGTTGTTTTATTTTGTTTAGTTTAATTTTAACAACTTAATTATTTGTTTGATTACATCCAAATACTAGATGAACAAATTAATTATCTCATCATGAACGCCAACAACAACACACACATCATTCAGTCAGTTTACAAACAGCATCTGCACGAGTTTAATTATTCTGTGCGATTTTTTACCCCAGTTGGATCATTATGTTTGTTTTATTCGTACAAATGTTTACATTTCAAGCTAAATTTATAATTTTGTATTCTATTGTCTTTGGGCTTTTTCTTCGTTATTTTAAATCAAGGTTTCCACATAAAATTAACCATACTTTAGCAGATAGATAAGATTTCCTTGATTTGATTGGAAATTTATTACAAACTGGCACAAGTAATGTTATTCATTACTCGTGCCAGTATGTTACGCGATCAACATCCCGAACTTCATGTAAATGAAACATTTTTGCCTGTGACACCAATGGAAGAATCATCCTAGCTTCAACATCACACAACTGGAGTCTCCCCGAGGCATATCAGGAAGGACCTTCGTGTATACGAGGACAACACACAAAGGTATATCCAGGATCCACTGGATTGCAATTCGTATACGGCAGCTTTCGAACAATTTAAAAATGGCCATTTTCGAATAACGAATAATTCGAACAATTTCATGTAGAATAATCGAATAAAACGAATAAATGTTAATATATATTTAAATTTATGAATTGCTTAAAATTTTTCATAATTTCAAATTTAAATAAGTAATAATGGCTCACAAAAATTGTATTGTTTCTGAAATTCGCCAAATAACTAAAGACAAAGGGACTTTCGATCACTGTAGATGAGTGTTCCGATAGCTCCTTCTATAAATATATAAATATTACTGCAAGAACTTACAATTCTAAAAACAAAACTTTCAAAATTTTTAACTTAGGACTTGAACCAATGAATATAAAAGGTACGGAATAAAATATTTGTTATTTAGCTGGCGAAAAATCGCAATTAATAATCAAAATTTTAACTTAGATTAAAGTGGAGTTGAATGTGATGGAGAATGTGATTTTGAAACGGTCGGCGAAAGTGATATTGAGGATGACATTTATAAAGATTACATTGAAATAGATGAAGGCCATGATCTTAACGTTTTGTTGCAAGAAAAGCATGGAGTTCGTCTTATACATAATTTTGAACATCTTTGTCTAACATGGTAATAAACTTTTTGCGTATTTGTAAATGCGTCAATCATGCACTGCCTGACTTCAAATTAGCCACGTTCACTGACAATGACAGATTCCCTTTATTGTGTAATTCCCCAAGACCACTTTATTAAGCAAAGATTCGGTAACGTTGATAGAGCTTGATGTATAATACAATTTGTTATAAATAATTTAGAAATAGTGAATAATTAATTCACTAAAGAATTATTCACTCAATTTAAAACCCGAATAAATGAACGACATAAAAAAGTTCTTAATACGTTTATATTGTATTTGAATTCAGGATCATGTCCAACTAGCTCCAATTTTTTAATGCATAGCTCCAAAAGAGAAACTAAAGGCTTTGCTAGTCAATTGTTTTGTAGATTGTTCTGAAGTTAATCTGATCAGAATATTTCTGTTGAAAATTTAATGATGGACTTTGTTTTCGAATGTTTTTTAACATTATCAATACTTGAATTGTTAACTTTAACGTTATTTTTTGTTTTTCTTTAACAATAAAATATTAAAAAACCGACATCAAAACTTCATTCTTTACTTTTTTTTTTAAAAAAAATTAAATTATTCGAATAATTCGATTAATTTTAAACGTGTGATCGAATTATTCGAACAAGTTAAAATCTCTTATTCGAATTATTCGTTTTATTCGAACAAGAGAAAAATCGAATATTCGAATACCCTAGTATTTGTCCAGGTAAATCGATATTTACAAACTATCCATATTTCTCAACTTTGATGGAAAATAAATAGAATCAAAAATAATTACGATCCGTTACATAGTTTTCTATATATTGTATCTGAAAGCGGACCAAATTACCTAAAAATTGTCCTTTTTTTTGAAAATTTAAAATCAGTCAACTTTGAAGGGCTACATCTTCTGAACCAAAAATCTGATTGTAATAAGAGTAGCATATTTGAAACCGGTATTAAATATTTTTTAGGGGCACATGGAATTTTTGACTTTTGCAACCTCACTTGTTCTACGGGCGCCACTTTGCGACGCGTAGACCTTATCTTTCACGTGGCCCAAAGGAAGAAGTCGCAAGGTGTTAAATCACAAGATCTCGGTGGCCGATTGTGATCACCTCTTCGAGAGATAACAGGGACCGGAAACTTTTCCCGTAAAAGAGCAATGGTTTCGTTGTTTTTGTGGCACGTAGCGCCGTCTTTTTGAAAGTAAACGTTGTCCAGATCAATATCATCCAACTCCCACCATAATGACGTTTGTGGAATGAGCAATTCCAAAGAACGACGAGGAATGGACAAACCTGGGTTTTCTTCAACACTTTTTTGTAGTGAATTTTAATAATTTCAATGCGTTGTTGGATCGTGTATTTTTCCATTTTCCAAAAGCTTCAAAAGTGACAGCTACCGAAATACCGGGTGATTCAAAATAGCACCTCTTGTTGGAAAACCCTTTATTATCCCCCCAGCAGAAATACTATAACTTTATGACAATGACAAAATTGTAGTAAAAATGATATCCAAGGCGTTGATAATTTCCATACAAATTTTGTCACACAGTTGTTCAGGTTTTCTATCTAAAAAAGTCATTCAGTTTTTAGTAAATTGTTCAAACATTAGCAACATTGCAGATTTATTTAAACCCATAGAATGATAGAGATCATTAGTAGGCATTAAAATATGTATTTTCTATTGAATAATTCAAGAAGAAAGATCACATACTTATATAGAATGGATAGCAAAAGGTCAAATGACCTCTGCGTCAAGTTGGTTTTAAGTTTTCAATACTCATGTGTACTTGCTTACATTCAAACCAACCAATTACCTAATACGAATACAATAGACAATTCTAAAGTTATTTATTTAATGACAACATTTTTGTTTGTTACTCTTTTTTTAGCTTACTTTAATAAATTGAAAACTTATTTCGAAAATGTTATTGTTTTGTCAAGAATGTCCAATAATACAACATTGTTTGAACTGGTATTTGAAAATCTCGATACAGTGTCAAATTGTTTGTTTGTTTTTTTTTTGTCTATTCCACAGCGAGATTATTTACCATTTATGAAATGAAAACACTTTAGCAGTTGATGAAAAATTTAAAAATCAAGCATTAAAAATAAAATGTTAATAAACTTTATTGAAAAAAAGCAGCAATTGATCTTGTCAATACGAGTGATGTATAGAAGTACAAAAAGAATAACATTGAATTATTTTTTATTCAAAATCATCGTCATCACAAGGCGTTCAAAGTGGCATTGTATGAGTACACTAGTAAAATTAAATCAAATTTTATCTGTTTATAATCAAATTCTTTTCCCAAAAAAACCTGTTAAATGTTGTAAAAACATATTACTTGCACTATTTATGTACAATACACGGAGAGAAAAAATATAACATCCAGGGAAGAGACAGACTCTTAGATATAATAAAAATTGTTCCAAAGAGTATGAGAAATTTCATTGAAATCAATCAAACATAAAAATATATTAAAAATATTATAGTAATAAGCGATGAAATGATCATATAATCCAAGCCGATCAACAACTGCAAAATTAGAAAAAAGAGTAGGGATCAATGAGCTGATCTTATCTCTCTTATTAGCTACAATTATTGTTTTCAAATAAAATTAGTTTCTTATAAATTATGTGAGAAAACTTTAATGACTTTAGCAATTTCATTGATTTAATTAACATTTAACATAGATTTTCAATTAAAGATTTCTTTGCGTGTATTTGACAATAACAACTTGTTATCCTCAATATGGATTTAAATTGTGTTAAAAAATGTTTGTAATTCAATGTAAACACGATACAAAGATGTATGGAATAACTTCATGCAATAAAATTATAAAAAAATAATTTAATAAAAAAAAAAAATGATGATACTAACGATGTTTGGCTTTTATGACAAACTACGACTTTAAATATAATTTAACGGTCAAAACAATTAGTTACTACTTCTACTAATATTTATGAAAAACAAAAAAATGTCTATTAATTAGTAAATTTTTTTTGAGCAAAAAGAAAAAAACTTTTTTTTTACAGAAAAATTGCACAATATAAAAACAATTTAGAGGAAAAATAATGGGAATCATAAAAACCAAAAGTTATTTTTAACAAAAAAAATTGTTTTATTTACAGTAAAAGACAAAAAGATTAATTAACGTATTTTTATGGTTATTAATTTTAAAACAAATATTGTGGAAATAACGTAGCGTATTTTTAATTAAAGGGAAATGTGGTGCAGTTTTGTCGTGCGAGGATAGTTCATTAAATCTGAAGACAGATTATCAAGTTCAGTTGTGACTCCGGATACTCTGTTCTAAAATAAAGCATATCCCAGAGAGAGAGCGTTCTGCATCGAACGTAACATATAGTATTCGGTCGGGGCACGGTCTGGAATATAAAAGGGGTGAGGCAAAACTTCCCAACTACATCATTCTAAAAACTTTTTAACAGGTATTGCAACATGTGGACGAGCGTTGTCATGATGGAATATTACGGTTTCATGGCCGCATATTCTGGGCGTTTTCTGCCAATGCTTGCTTCAGACGATTCAGTTACGTTCCCAGTAGTTCATAATTGAGTTGAGTTGTTCAGCAAGTTCAGTTGTTCATGGTCTTCAAACTTTTTTGGCTGGCCAGTATGATCATTGTCTTCCGTGTCAAAAGAAGTAAAGCAAAACTTCTCGAATATCGTTACCTTAATATAGAATGGCCCTAACTCGTGTTTTTTTTTGTAAGCCCAGAATATCGTTTATTTCGATAAATGGTGCGCTCATATATCATATTTAGCCAAAAAAAATCTCGACTTAAAAAACACAAGTTACGCCCTTTCTATATTAAGGTAATGATATGACGCTTCGTTGGTACAAAATTCGAAATTTCTGAAGCAAAAAAAACCAGACGGTCAGATTAAAACAAATGGCATTTTCGAATTGTCGCAGGAAAAAATCAAATCTTTTGGCGAAAATGTTACCTAATATACTATGCTATACTAAACTATTCTCCACGAGGAAGGTTCGACTCAATGTGAAAAAATCCTCTGGTCCGCATGGTATTCCTGCAATCGTTCTCTAAATAAAATGTTCATCATTATTGACTCGTTTATTAAGGAATCTTTTATATCGGTCTGAGAATATTCCCCATTGTTGGAAAGTTACAAACGTCATAGCAATATCCAAAAAATGCGATCCTACCAATCCGGATAATTACCGCCTAATCGCAATTTGTTCTGCGCTCCTGCAGGTTAATATTGAACCTTCACATTTTCAATTATTTTGAACCGAATGGACTTTTAAACGATAGACAAAATATATTGGAGTTTCAGATAACCTTTTGATTCCAGGTACGAGAATACATTGTGTAATTTGATGTTGCGAAACGTTGAGGGTGCTTGAGACGTTATACAACATATTTCTCCTCTTCGTCCCTACTTCGTAGATACATTTCATTCGCCCAAAAATGGATTGTTCTGCTGCTATTTATCTTCTAATTGTAATCGTAGTAATTTCGGTGAGGGTATTTCAGAGGTAATGGGAACGGTTGCCAACCTTGTATTTCACGAAATTATCTCGCCCATCTAAAGGGATAAAAATCGGATGGAAAATATACGATATATTATAGTTTCGATCATTATGAGCTATAGACAATTTGGAAAAAAATGCAATAACAAAATCTACTTTTTTGAGAAATTGTCTATTGTTTGAAATCGGACTTTATCTAATTATGAAAACTTGCTCTTTCTTTTTAATCCACACTGAGGGTGATCGCATTGAAAGATCTTGGAATTTATCTTTAAGGCCTGTTTTCTCAATGTATCGACAACTGCCTATTACTAAATGTCTACATAAATTTATTAGGCCGAAAAACTGTCCGTTAACAATTTTGATTTTCTTAATATACCGACAAAAAAACATTATTTTCAGATGGCAATACCTCTCAAAATAGATGTGAAAGTTGGAAACCCTGCCTTCAAGTGACATCATGTTTACATAAATCATCTGTTTAATGTGGCCATCGACAGCCGGAATCTTTTGAAAAATTCATTATCCTGCATGTCTGACAGGTAGTTAGTTAGGCCTGACATGATAAACTCTTTCAGCATTCATTCATTCATGTTAATTTCTCTATTAAACTTTTTAAATCTATTTAATTTCGTTTACAAAAACACTGCTGATTTGAATTTATCTGTACGATAAATAAATAATTGACAGATGAGGTCGGGTAAGCTTTGCGACAGACTAGAAGCAAATGAGACATTGATTAAGCCAAATTTCTTTAATCTGCAGTTTTTGTTGGGAAAAAAGATAATCACCTAATGAGATTTTAAATTTATATGTACGCAAATTGATAACATACATACAATTAACAATAATATTTTTAAATTACATCTGTTTTCTAACAGGAAATAGGTTAGGTTACGTAGTTTTCTTGCAATTTAGCGAGTTCCCTCGGATACCTTGTGACCCTTTTTCCTCGTATGCTGAAAATCAGTCACATAGAATGTGTTGTACTGATTCTTCCTCCTCCATATCTAAACAACTTCTACAATAGCTATAACGTAACCCATACGTTCCGACATGTATTCCATTATGCAGTGCCCAGTAAAGAGACAAAAAAGTCCTGGTCCTATCCTTTGTCAAAGTGGGCCAGAACATTCTGGATAGTCTACAATTGATGATATTTGAGCACCTGAGTTCCGTCTCTCTCAACTCCCATTCATCTAACAGGATCTAAATTCGTTTTCAATATTGACAAATCGTTTTCTTAAACTGTTTCAACAACCCCCAACTTTATTTTTTGTAGATTATTTTTTCGGCACATAAAATCAAATAATCATAAACCACAACAAAGACTTTCAAACCTGTGAGCTTGAATTGAATCTACGAGTACGAAAAACAATTAACAAAACATTTAACCACAAGACAGCAACAATAATAACAACAACAGCAACGCCGTCAACACTTCAATGAAGATTATCTGCAGTGATCGCAATAAGCAGATGATCATGCTGAATGAAGTCAATAGACAAACAATTTTATGGGGAGATTTTTTTGTTTTGTTTTTAAAATCATGAACGTTTTTGGGTTTTCAAGACATTGTGCTCATTGGCTGAATGACTGACTGACTGAATGTTTATGTGCCAGTTTTATTTTGATGTCTTGTACCCACGTTCACCCAATTTAAATGTTACTTTATGAAGACCCAACAGAGAGCTTTAAATAAAATTTGCTGAAACACAAAGACGAACAATTAAAACCCTATTAGCATGAAAATAGAGAAATATTTATTTGAATATTAAATTTAATAGCCAGGAAATATTGTAAATTCGGTTTGGAGCTGGGGGTTATTATTGTGGGTGATGTTAAATATCATTGATATTGAATAATTTGTATTTTAGTGAGATTGTGCCAGAAGACATCAACTAGGTTATTATCAGGGCACAACTAGGTCATTTCACAGGAACCAGTCCTACATTTGCCATGACTACTATAGTATACTTTGCATAACTCTGCTTTGCATAAAGGATGAGCCTTGTAGATATATATTGAACAAGGACTACTGGTATAACCCAAATATTTGCATGAGGTGGCTAATCAAGTATGGTTAACGAACGAATACAAAGATCTGAATAGCGAGATCAAAAGAAATTGATCTCCCGGGCGAAAATTTACGCCATATACATTTGCACTTGAGAGTGTTTGAGAAGAGAGCTAGAAAGGATCTAACATCAGGAAGATTTGTTGATGCCAGAGCTTGGAATTAGGACTTATCATCGTATGAGATAAGTTCCGTAGTCAACTGTGAAATGAGAGTGAACTGTGTTACATCTCTGAACGTACTTGGAATTGTGATGGATACCTAGCCATAAAGGCCAAACTGGGCACGAACGGGACTATTGTTTGGCCAATATTAGGGCTACGGTTCATGGGTAGTTTCATAATTCGTCGCCATATATGGGCCCAAACAGACAAATATTTTGTTAAGCTCAGCAAGGGAAAAATCCGCAAGTTATTTCACTCGAAAAGGGTGATCTTAGATACCACGAAGACGCATTGAGTAATGCCACAATTGGACTGCGTAGATTTTTTTTGGCTTCCTAGACCTTGGACCATGTTCATTGTGATAGAATCCTATTACACTCATAAAGAGTGAGGTTCTTAGAGGAACCACATAGGTTCTCATATATCTATCACCATACAATTCTATGCCTATAGGCATAGAATAAATACATATAAGGGAAGGAGAGAGAAATGACCATGACAAATATTAAACAAAATTAATCTCTTTTCACACGTATAGGTGTTAAAATAACAAAATACATGGCAGACATACATTTTGATAACAGACTTGGGTTTTTGGCTTTTTCAGCTTTGATTCTAGGTTTATTTGCAAACACAAACTTTTATGGTGGATCCTTCAAAAACTCATTTTAATATATAATCATTAGTTATATTCTATTGCATAGGGTATTCAAATATTCTATATAAATTCTATTTCAACTGTCAACTGTCAATATTAAATTATATAGATCGATATTTTAATATTTATTATTTAAATAAGTTTTAATTAAATTAATTTATGATTCTACAGTAAATGTACCTATAACCCACAAGTTTTATTTTTTGTATGGCATTGGTTTATCTATTCACGACAGAATAAATTGTACAACAGACACCAGACAGTAGTTAAAAGTAAATGTACAGGGTAACAAATATTAAAAGAAACAAGCAATCAAATTATAATGACTCTCTCTTTGGTAATTCGAGGTTGTGAAGTCTTATACAAGAGTAAAGTAAATTTCACGACAAACGGGAATGAAAATGTTCAATGTCGACAAATCCAAAACCCCAAACATCGCAACCCAATTTTTTAAAAACAAACACAAACTGAGAAACGTTTTGCACCTAGAGTCTCTGGCGGGAAGCGAACCCGCATCTTTCAGATTAATAGTTCAGCACACTATCGTCTAGTCTATCGGGCCATCCCAATGTTGTGACGTTGAACTCTTTGTTATCATATTTATTTACGTGCGATACTTATGGTGATAATCGTTATATTCTGAGATAAGATTCCACATAGGGCGCCCATCATGCAGAAATATATGAATCGACTCCTGCCGGAAACTTTTTGATACAATAAACTTTGAATTTGATTGTGTTTGAAAATTCAGTACTCCTGCTGAGTAAATAAATTGCAAAAAAAAATTTATAATTTTAAATAATGGAAAACACGAAATCAGTTCGACCACCTTGTGGCAGGCGGAAGGAGAGATAGATTAAAGAGCAGTGAACCATGAAAATAACAAGTCCGTGGAATACAGGCAGATCTGTATTAGGAGTAGATAAGCTGCAGATAATGTGCATGAATAAGATAATCTGCAGAATCTATAAGAATAAAAGCATGTCTTCCGGAGGGAAATTGGATTAACTCGGGTGTAACAATCAACTATTAATAAATTGTTTACCCTGCCGCAAATCCTACAATCCGATTTTATCAGCTTATCATGTAATTTTTTTTGGAAGAAGCTAATGACGCACACGATATGGCCACGACTGAATCATGGACGAATAACATTTTTTATTGACTACACACGCTCACAATTGAGTGCTGTAGTGGCGGTCATTACCGAACACTGCACTTTTGGCAACCATGCGAAGAGACTTGGCTTGCCCTACAACGACTTCTGCAAAAGTTGTCAAAACGAAGAGGAGGATGAGACCCTTTTTTATCTTCTTTGTCACTGTCCGGCATTAAGGATCTACTAGGTTTCTGGGACATCGTTCCCACAATATTCTTTCTCAGCTCTCGAATATGAGGCTAGAGGGCATTAATGCCTTTATAAGGAATATTAATTGGTTAAAAATACCAGACATGGGGATCTCCATAGAGTGACCTAATAACCGCCAACTTATTGGTACGCAACTATAAATTTTCTCTCCTCTCTCTTTCTTCGGACATCTTTTCAATCTTTTAAAGAGATATTTTTCAATTGTTTAATCACATCTGATTGTCCTCTTCTCTTTTTTCATATCTATCTGCCCCTCTTTTTCTGTAACAGAAACTTCGTCAGAAACTATGACATCACTGTACAACGCTTATCCAATATGTGCTTCTTTATGGCGCTGAGTCATGGGTACTGGCACGAAAAAGAACAAAGTGCTTGGTAAAAATTTCTTAAGGAGGCCAAGACCAAAAACAGGCTGTGCAACCAATCAAATTATAATAAGGACATTCCCCAACCCATTTGGATAAATACTTAGACTAGACAGCAATAGGAACTTCCTCAATACTAATGTTTATCATTTTAAAATCGGGTAATACTAGAATATCGATAAGCATCCGATAATGAGAGATTCGAAAGTGGAATGACTTAGAGTTGACATTATGAAAACTTTTGAGGAGTGTTGTCCTCACAAAGCCCCGTACCATAGCGGAATGAATTAATCTCAGGAAAGAAACTTGGAAGTTTTTCAATAGAGCCCATAGGAAAACTGGGATGAAAACCTTGGAGAGGACTCAATTTGAACCCGTATAAGACGGTAATTTTTATGTTCACAAGAAATCAGAAGATTCCTAATTGTAAATACCCTGTCTATCAAAATACCTAGGAGTAATAATCGATTGGAGAATATTCTGGAAGGACCATATTGATAGCAGAATAGAAAAAGGACATAGAAGAAGCCCATTATAGAGCGATAAGCTCGAATTGGAGAAAAAGCCAGAAGATAACACTCTTGACAAAAGTGTACTACGTCGAAAATTAACATTAAGCATCTCCAGAAAGTACCGAAACTGTGCTGTATAGCGTTGCATATTTTATATCTCGGAACGTTTCACAATGATAGAATGAAATTAATTATTTCTCCAATTTCATAAATCTTAAGGCCAACACGACATATCGGAAACGCATATGGACTACGCGCTTAGTTTATTCTGTTTGCTGCATCTTCATCTGCGTCTCCATCTTTACATATGACTCTGCCAAAATAGGTAAATTTTTTACGTTTTCTATCTCGGAGCCGTTTAAAGGTATTTTATTTAGTGTTTGCAGTGTTGATTCTGACCGAATTGGTTTTGGCGATATTCCGGAGCCATTGGATTCCTTACTGTCACGGGCGAATCTTCGGATGCTGTCTCCAATCGTACCATGAAAACCAGACAATCATTTGGCCAGCTAACAACAGTATGGAAGTCTCCATCCCTCGCCACTAGCACAAAAATCAGAATTTTCAATTCGTGCGTTAAGTCTGTGCTATTATAAGGATGTGAAACATCCGGGAGATCTCAATACCATGCAAGTTTTTATAAACAGATGTCTCAGAAGAATACTGCGAATCTTCTGGTCCAACACTATTTCGAATACCCGTACACATCAGATACCAGTAAAAGTTGAAATACTAAAACGAAAGTGGGGCTGGATAGGACATGCATTATGCCGCCCACCTAAGGATATCACCCGAAATGCTATTGATTGCAACCCTTAGGGAAGCAGAAAAATCGGAAGCCCGGCTCACACTTGGCGCTGACAACTAACTCTCGAAGTTACCAAAACAGGGAAAAGCTGGAGTGAAATCAAGAATATAGCATCAAACAGAAATAACTTGAGAAAATTCGTTGAGACCCTATGCTCCTTATGGGATCAACAGGAACCAATATGACGCAGAACTGTGTCCAGAACTAAGAGGTGATAGCGTATATCCTTATCTCACGCCGGTTTTCATATCAAAGGCTTGCTTTCTTGGCCTTTGCAACGCGCTTTACATGGAGCGTTACGGTATAACTCCTATATATGTATGACATATTGTCTGTCTGTTGATGGTATCAAATGCTCTTTCGAAGTCCATAAAAACTATGAAGAGCGGGGTGTTGTACTCTGCGGACTGCTCGATTATTTTGGCCAATGTATTGATTTGGTCTTCACATGATCGTTTCGGTCTAAATCCAATCTGTTCATTCCGAAGAGATTTTTCAATCACTGGCGAAATTCGGTCTAAGATAATAATTCTGATAACCTTCTAGGTGCTGTTAAACAGAGTTATGCCTCTCTAGTTCTACATTCGGTTAGGTCATCCATTCGGTATGGAATCTGCAAGATATCCACACTTCTTTGATAGGTCATGTCTTTAAAAACTCGGATGGTATATTGTCGGGACGAGCAGCTTTATAGTTCTTGAGCTTAGCAGCAGCTCTTTTTACTTCTTCGATAGTCGGTGGTGCTGTGGAGATGACTCTTCGTGGATTTCTTCTGATTTATGGCTGAGAAGGTCGACTGTATGAGTCTGTTGCCAGAGGTGGAGACTCGAAGAATTATTTACATCGTCCAAGTTGATCTTCGATGTGTGTGAGGATGTTGCCATCTCTGCCCCTTATATATGGTGTCGTTGCGAGTTTGGATCTGCTTAACTGCTTGATGGCTTTGTAGGTATTTCGTGTATTGCCATGGGCAGCTGCATATTCGGCCGAGCTAACTATAATTTTCTAATACAGCCTGCGATCAGCTCGAGCAATTTTTTTCATCTGTATTTTGACAGTGTTGGAACGATGATTTATTTTATGGAAATTGGAGTTCTGGGCCCGAATTACCCCATTCGTGATCGAATGGGCTATCGTATCGTAAAATGATATCGATATCGAAATTATAATAATATGTACTAAATTTCCTACTCGATATCGAATGTCATAATCTCAAATAAGAAAATTACGATCAGTTTTACTCGATATCGAATGCGGTAATTCGGCCCCTGTTCTGTTCTGCTGTGAGTAATTCCATTTTGATGGCTTTCCTTTCTTTGATTTACTCCCATGTTGCGTCTCTGATCCATTCCATTAAGGCATTCTTCATTTTGATTGTGAGTAGGCTAACGCCAGGCGGAAGTCAAAACAATGCAGAACCTAAATAGACCAACACTTAGAAGACTAGTTAATGTGTTAACTGGACATAAGGGTAGCGGGAACATTAAATGTGGCAAATGCACTGTACTTAACTTGGAACACCGTAGGAATTCAAATTGGATATCGCTGGGAAACTATATCGAGGGGTCTAGGCCTAAACTAGCCAACTTTTACTTCTTTTGGCCTATGGATAAGGGGAAGAATACTTTCCTAACAGCGCACAACATATAGAAACAGTGTATACTTGAAACGACCCATATAATAAAACTCACCTTATACTAGAATAACCCAAAGCTTAGGTGATCCACTTGTGTACAAACTGATTCCCTAACCTATTAAGACTTAGTCTTATTTCGAAGTGTTTTCCTTCTAGTTTAAACAAATTTGTATGAAATAATACATGCCACTCTATAAAATAAGTTGATAAACAGAATTTATTTATTTGTTGGTGGTATTTAAACTGAGTGTGAATAAACAACGAATTGTTGTTAACAAACACTAACACAACAATTACCGCCACAAACACTAGTACTAAAACGATCATGATCATCAACAGTTTCGTCGTTTCGCAGTCATCGCCGTCGACATCCAAGATTTGCGTCTGGGGGTTGTAACTGAATGCAAAAAAAAACTAAATAGACAGACGACTGTGCTGATGATGGTGTTGAGACCCAACAGCTCATCAGCATCGTTTGCATTGTTTTACTGTATTGGCTTCCGTTGCAGAGATCACATCGCGATCGCATCAACAAAAATCGCGCGCGCTTAACAAAATAAATTCAAAAACTTTATAACAAACAAATGAACCTTAAAAACGTTTAAAGGCATAATTTTCTAAAAAAAAAAAATAAGAAACAACAGAAAATAAATAATAAAAACCCCCCAAAAAAAATAAACATCAGAAATTCGTTAACAATCTTGTAAAATAAAAAAACCAAACTAAATATTTATTTAAAGCGTGTTTAACTTTAGCTGACAGAAAAAAAAATTTATTGTAAGAAAAGAAAAACAAACAAACAGTCAGTCTTAGATTTGCCAAATACTTAAAAACGTGCTGTCAAAGAATATTTTGCAATTCTTAAGAGTTTCATTTATCGGTTTAAGTTTTTAGGTTCAAACTGTTTTTTTTTTTTTTTGTTCTTCGTTCGGTTAAACATTCAATACAAATTTTAATGTAAAATTAAACATTGTCTTTTTGTTGGTTGTTTATCTTTTTATTTGTTTGTCACAAAACCAACTATTATTACAAATTGTTACTTTTTTTTATATGGTTTTCGAAAAATTTTCGCAATTTTAACCAATTTTTGTTATTTTTCATCATTATAATAAAAACAACAGCAACAACTAAAATGAATATTTGAAATTTAAACAAATTGTGTCGTCTTTATTGTATCAAGTTAAGTTGGCAAATGAGTTACAGCAAACTCAAAAATTATTGCTTGCTACGATAACTCATCTCATCTTAACTCTATTTTACTTTACTCATCGATATATCGTATCGATTGTATTGTTGTTTCATTGTGATCGTTACATTTGCTGCGGTTTTAAAAGATCGAATTTTATTGAAAAGAAAACCAACAACAAAAGAGCCGTTGGCTGACAAAAAGCCAACAACATAAAAGACAATTGTAGAAGTGCTTGATTTATTATTGTCTGTAACTTGTCTTTGAAATAATTTTTTTTTTTACAAATTCTATTTATTTTTTTTGGTTTTTATGTAGATTTACAACAGCCATAAACAAATTAAACGTTTTTTTGTTTTGTTTTTTTTCAATTGAACATTTGAACATCATCTCATCTGTGATCATCAACTGTTGGCGCTTAGGCCAACCAAACGACCGTTCATACAAATTGAATGTACTGTAGATATAAACATTGTGTGAGATCGTTTCAAAATTAACTTGTTGCTGTGGTATTAATTAAACAATTTTTGTTTTGCCATAATAATTATAAAGTTGGTAAAGTGCATTTTAAATTCCATCAAGTGTTAAACGTATTGTGCTGAAAAAAAAACTAAAGAAATAAATAAATAAAAAATAAAAAATAAGAAAACCAAAAAAAATGTCTGCTTCAATAATAAAATTCATTATAATGGCTTCTTTAACGGCTGCTGTTTATTGTTCGTCAACTGATCGTAATCCTAAAGTAAGTTTCATTTACAATATGTTAAATTAATTTAGATATGTAAATATGAACTGTTGCAACACAATTACTTTTTTTAAAATCCTTGAGAGAAGGATCTAAAGTTTGAAATAATAAATTACATAATAACGATTTGATACCGTTCACCACTCATCTTACAAAAATTAATAACTTATGTTATTAGTATAACTCCATTAAAAATAAAAACTTAATTTAACTTTATGGTTTAATTTAACCACAACTTAGCAACTACAGCTAAAGGTAATGCGGATTTTCATGCATTTATTATTGAAAAATATGCATCAAAATATGGCCTAAAAATTTAAAAAATATGCACTTATATATTTGTGTAGAAACATAAAATAATTAACTATGGATAGCGCGATGCCCACAAAATATACAACTGTGTTCCCAGCAGATAGGGCTTTTTAAATTAAACCAGGAATTAAATAGTTTAAGTTTTAAAATTATCAGGCCTGTCACAGAATTCTATTCCGATCGGAAGTGGAATTAATTCCATATTTTGTTTCTTCAGAAAACATAAAACGAAAATTTCTTTCGGAATGAAACCACTTTGGAATTGATATTTGATTGTAATTATTTGGTTTTTTAAAATTTGTAATCAATTTCTGTACCAAAACCTTCACATTGGTTTTAATACGAAAAGCGCTGTCAAATTAAAATCAGAAATACAGAATTATGAAATAATTTATGAATTAATAAATTACACGGAATCTGAAGAACCTAAAACTAAAACTACGGAATTGAAACCATTCCGAACAAAATGTGTGACAGGCCTGTTTTTATGAGAAAACGCACAGTGGGTCAGAATGGAAATTTTTTGGAAATAAATCTGGCATATCTAAACGGCTGGTCCGATCGGGATAAAATTTTACGTGGGCGTAGCCAAGGAGCATTCGAGTTTAAGTTATTAAAATGGGCCATACAAATATTCCAGGGGCGTCGATATGCGGGCTCAAAGTAGGGTACCTTCGACATGTAAAATTTTTAAACACGTGCCATTTTTTTTTGTTTCCCATCCGATTTCAAAGATATTTTTGAAAAGCGCTCGGCTAGGTCTTTATCTCTTCTAATTTTGGAGTTATAGGCATTTCAAAATTTAAATTTTAAAATTTGCCCATACCTTGGCCCGATCTTTTAAAAATATAGGGCGTAATTTTTGACCGAATTTTTTGTTAGTTAGGCAACTAAATTTGTAATAATATACAAAAGATTTTAGGTCAACATCTATTATGGATCCAAAAATAAACGATTTTATATTTATATATTAAAAAAATAGTAGATTTTTGCTGTTTTTTGTGCGAAAAGGTGACTTAACTCTTTTTTTATTAAAAAAAACTTTCTTTAAGAACATATAACAATTTTATGTTCTTCCGGAGAACATTTTGGTATATAAAACATGTAAAATTTTTCATATATGTCGCCCCTACGCCCTTCGGAAATTGACCTATTTTTTTTTATCAAAAATTCAACTTTGGGATCAGAAAACAAAATGTGGACCCTCGGAATAAATGTGGATCAAATTGTTCCTAATATTTACAATCCTATTAAAATTTTGATATAAAACTCCATAAATATGTAATCTATATATATAAAAGAGTAACGTTACTGACTGACTGACTGAATGACTGACTGATTCATCATCGCACAGCCCAAACGGCTGAAGCTAGAATCACGAAATTTTATCTGTGGGTTCCTCCTTCCCCAAAACGATCCGATAAGAAGGGATTTTTGGAAATTCGAACGTTTAGGGGGTAAAAAAGGGTAAAAACGGGTAAATTCGGTAACCTTATATCTTCAAAACTAATAAAGATACAAAAAAACTTAAAATTGCATGTTACTTCATCTAAAAAATAAGCTGACAGGTGTTTCGTACTTTTTCGAAATTCGAACATTTTAGGGGAGAAAACGGGTAAAAACTGTATTTTGGTACTTTTTTGGCACCCTATGTATCTTTTAAACCAATAAACATAGAAACAAATTATAAATAGTATTCTTTACTTATCAAAAAATAAACAATATAAGTTTGGTACTTTTTGGAAATTCGAACCCTTAAGGGATAAAAATTGTGTTTATTTTTGGTACTTTTTCATAAAATATTTTTTTCTATAATTTGACATAGACATATGAATATTTTATTATGAGCTCCCACCACGATACAGAAATTTATTTGAATTAAATTCTACCAAAGCAATGGGGATAAAAAAGGTACCAAAAAGGGGATAAAATCGGGAAAATACATTTTATTGAAATTATTAAGCCAATTTTGATAATTTTTAACATTGGTTCCTGGATTCGTACAAAAATTAACTAACAGGGTGTTATTTGGAACTCGTGGGCCAAATCCGGGTAAACAGTTTGGTACTTTTTTTAAAACATATTTTTTCTTGGGCACATTAACACAGATTTTAATATTTTGAGACATGTCTGTAGCATAAACAATTTTTGCAAAATGGAATATTTTTAAAGTTCGAACTTGATTGTTTCAAGGAAGAAAAGGGAAATTGGTACTTTTCTCCTAATGGTACTTTTTTAATATTTTAAATTATTTCACTTATCGACATTAAAGTTAGCTGATATGTATCTGAGTGAAGTTTGTGTAAGGAATAGGGTACAATATTTAGGTACCAAAATGTGAGAACTGAACTATAGGTACTTTTTATACCCTACACCACCATAGTGGGGAGGGTATTATGCGTTTGTGCAGATGTTTGTAACGCCCAAAAATATTTGTCTAACACCCACCTTAAAGTATACCGATCGACTTAGAATCACTTTCTGAGTCGATTAAACGATGTCCGTCCGTCCGTCTGGTTGGCTGGCTGGCTGTCCATGTAAACCTTGTGCGCAGAGTACAGGTCGCAATTTTGAAGATATTTCGATCAAATTGGGTACATATTACTTTTTCGGCCCAAGGACCAAGCCTATTGAAACTGGCTGAAATCGGTCCATTATTTCACCTAGCCCCCATACAAATGTCCCCTCGAAATTGGACTTTATCGGTCATAAATGTTTAATTTATCTATGTATCTACACAAATTTCGCTCCAAATAAGTTTTATATATACAAAATTCATGTCACCAAATTTTGTTACGATCGGTTCATAATTAGTCATTGATCCCATATAGACCCGCTTCCGAAAATCACTTTAACGTGCATAAATCACTTAAAAATGTTGGTATACACACAAAATTCAACATAAATAACTTTCATATAGACATAAATCACACGACCTAATTTTATGGTGATCGGTCCATAATTGATCATAGCTCCCATATAAGGCCCCTTCGAAAAATCACTCAAAAATATAAATTATTGATATTTTAAAAGAAAAATATTTTTACTCATTTACTTGGTGTAGGGTATTATATGGTCGGGCTTGACCGACCATACTTTCTTACTTGTTTATTCATCTAATGGTACTTTTTGAATTTTTTATGACAATGGACTTAGAAACATGAAATTAAGCATATATGGTCCTAAGTGAGTGTGAATTTTAGGGGTAGACTTTTTGGTACTTTTTCTTTAATCGAATGGTACTTTTTGTATTTTCTTCACCAATGAACCTAGAAACATGAAATAAAGCTTACATGGGCCAGAGTGGGTGGACATCCACAAGTGTCTGCTTTTTGGTACTTTTTCTATATTATAATGGTACTTTTTGAATTTTCTATAATAATGGACCTAGAAACATATATATATGGTCCTATGTGAGTGAAAATTCAAGCGTATACTTCATGGTACTTTTTTTATTATAATGGTACTTTTTTTTAATTTTCTAGAACAATGGACTTAGACACATGAAATTAAGCATACACGGTCCTATGTCAGTGAGAATTCTAGGAGGAGACTTTTTGGTACTTTTTCTTTAATCGAATGGTACTTTTTGTAATTTCTTCACCAAAGAACCTAGAAACATGAAATAAAGCTTATATGGACCGGAGCGAGTGGGAATCCACAAGTGCCTGAATTTTGGTACTTTTTATATATTGTAGCGGTACTTTTTTGAATTTTCTGTAATAATGGACATACAAATATGAAATTAATCGTATATGTTCTAAAGTGAGTGAGAATTCTAGGGGGAGACTTTTTGGTACTTTTTCTTTATTCGACTTTTTGTAATTTCTTCACCAATTAACCTAAAACCATGAAATTAAGCTTATATGGGAGTGAGTGGGAAACCACAAGTGGGGGCTTTTTGGTACTTTTTATATATTCTAATGGTACTTTTTGAATTTTCTGCAATAATGGACATAGAAATATGAAATTAGGCGTCTATGGTCCCAAGTGAGTGAAAATTCAAGGCCATACTTCTTGGTACTTTGCTTTGTTCTCATAGGTACTTTTTTGAATTTACTATAATAACGGACCTAGATTTTCCAAAAAACCGAAGAATTTCAAAACCGCGGTTTCGTTTTTTTTTTAGATTTTGTGATAATTTTTAAATATTAATTGTTATAGAAACAAAACTAGTTGGTCATATAGGAAAGGCTATACAAATTTAAAATTCAAACAATGGTACTATTTGTTTATTGCAATGGTACTTTTTGCAATGGTAGTATTTTATAATAATAAACCTAAAAATTTAAAATTAGGCACACATGATTCTGAATGAATTTGAATTCACAAAAGGTGACTTTAGTGGTAACTTTATTTTGCATTTTCTATAATAATGGACCCAGAAATATGAAATTAGACATTTACAATCAGATTCACAAAGGGAGACTTAATAGTACTATTTCAATCTTCTAATTGGGGTGGCGAAGCGCACCGGGTCAGCTAGTATGTAATAAAATCTTTATTTATTAACGAAACTCAATGACATTTTTAACGTTTTTTATGTTTGTCATTCTAAATAACAAGGTGTCAAAGGTCATAGCGCCGCCCATTTTAATATTTTAAACTCGAATGCTCCTTGGCTATGCCCATGTCAAATTTTATCCCGAACGGACCAGCCGTTTAGAAATGCCAGATTTATTTTCAAAAAATTTTGATTCTGCCCCACTGTGAAACGTTGGATATATTAATTATAATATCGTGGTATGAATGCTTGTTTAAAGCCATAATCTCTATAGCATCTATCTTGCATCTAACCTTTTAAACTCGACAATATTTTGATCGTCCTTTAAAGTAGCATCAAACTTTAATTTTAATCTCCTAATAACCCAGCAGTTAGATAGTAAATGTCACTAATGTGGCTGACTCCATTTGACAAGTATGTGCTATTTGTAATGCAGAGAGAAAGAAGTCAATTGGTTACTTTATACAGCGTAAAGACAATTGGCACGAAAAAGCTATTTTTTGGAAAAAAAAATTTAACAAAATTTATTTGGCGGACTTTTGGCTATATTATTGCCATATAAAGTTAAGCCGTATCACAAAAACCAAAAACACCTTTTTTAGAGGCCCCACTGTTTGTCAGAAACTTTGGGGGCCCATAAAAAAAAAATCGGTCACCAAAATGGACAAACTGAGTATAGGGTTTTACTACCCTTTGGTAGTAGGGTCGAACCTATACAGTCATGATCGTGTGTTTTTTTCACTGTTGCACTGTGTAATCACCCTTATCGTGGTTGGCGTAAACTTTATACGCCTACAACAGTTTCGTACTAGATTAAAGAAACAGTTTGAATTTTATCTTTAATCTCGTACGAAACAGTCGTAGGCGTAAGACGTTTACCCCAACCACGATAAGGGTGAATAAGTAAGATGGTATTTGGTCATGACCGACAATAGAGCTATGGTCTATAAATACATACATACATATATACAAAATTGCAGTATCCATACAAACTTAAGCAAAAATAAGTTTCGTGCTAACATAAATTACAAGACTAAATGTTTCGTGGATCGGCCTATATTTGACCATAATCCCCATATAAAGTTCACTTCCGAAAATCACTTAAACACGCATAAATATCTTATAAATATTGCTTTTGAGTTGAAATTCGGCACAAACCTCATATATGCAAAAGACGCTGCACCGAATTCTATGAAAATCGGCACATATCGATATCAAAATGAAAATATGCACAGATCAGTGATTTGTATCCAGTAATCATACAACTGGATTTTGTAAATATCGGTCCATATTTGAACATAGCTCCCATATAAGGTTCACTCCCAAAAATCAAGATAAAATTAGAAACAACAAATTTTAATATATGTATATAAAAATTTCTGTACCATATTTTATGATGATCGGCCCATAATTGGTCATAGCCTCCATATAAGAACTACATCCGGAAAACACATTAACCTACACAAATATCCAAAAAAAAAATGTGTACTGAAGAAAAATTTTACAACGATCAGTAAATTTGTATCCAAGAATCATACTACAAAATTTTTTAAATATCGGTCCATAATTCGTCATACCTCCCATATAAGGTCACTCTTGATAATAAGTCAGTTTCCCATATATTGAACAAAAATAATACACAGATCAGTAATTTGTATCCAAAAATCATACTACTGAATTTCGGTTCATAATTGGCCACAGCTCCCATATATGTTCCAATTTGGATAATAACTATAATACCCATATAACTCTTGTAAAGATGAAATTCAATTAAAATACATACATAGAAATCACGATAAAATATTTTATGACAAACGAATCATAATAGGTCATGGGTGCCATATAAGTCCCACAACTAGCGTTCCTAATTTCCCGGACTTTTTTCTTTCCCGGGAGGGAATTAAGAAATCGTTTCATTCCCGGGAATTTTTAACACTAAATTAAACCAATAACCAGAACATTTTTTTCGAATAAATTGACTTATAATTGTACCAGGGTTTAAAAGAAGTATAAAATAACTATATTTGGTTGTACAATGTTGGTCCAGCCTTTATAAGGGTTTCTAATTTAATAGTGGTATTGTCATTTAAATCTATGAAAAACATGCGTAGTTACACAGAGAAAACAGATTCGTGATAGCAACCGAATTTGAATGATTCTGCCTTAGTGACCGAATTTTACAGTTGTGTCTACAAAATTTTAGAAGGGGTAACAAAATATTGGTTTCTTCAACTGAAATTCTTCTTTATCAACTGACTTTCTGTTGATAGAACTGAAAAATTCTATGTGTACAACCGAATCATTCGATTGGCAACAAATTCGGTTGCTATCACGAATCTGTTTTCTGTGTGTAGAGACATTTTCTTATCTGATTGTAGATAAACATATTTGAACCACTATTATTGTTATTGTTTTCTCTAAATATGAATAATATTCATTGAATATTCCTAAAACTTTAAATTAGATTCATTCTTAATAACCAAATTTTTCTGCTGTGGCTTGAGTTGAGTGAAATAATTTCGGTTATTTCAAACGTAATACTTCTTTGCCAACTGACAATCTGTTTTAGACTGATTAAATTAGCAACAAATTTGGCCATCGAAACGAATCTGAAAATTGTAACTTTTAGAATAAAACTTATGAAGAAATTCCCGAAAATTCCCGAAAAACATTTCACGAACCCTACCCACAACCCTGAAATACATTAACGCATATAACATTGATTCGATAAAAAATTCTGCAGAAATTAGTTTCAAGTAGACAGAAATCATACTGTTTGATTTTGTGACTATGGGTTCATAATTATATCGAGCCCTTAGCGCCAAATTATCGTAAGCGACATTTTGAAAATTAAAATTTTATGGACCGACTGATGTTTTAGCGTTCTCAGAATATCAAAATTTTTAATAACATCAGAAATATAGGGGGTAAGATTTGATCGTAAGTCAATGTTTATATTTTACAGTAAACAAATTTTATCGTAAGCGACACACAGTGGTATAGAAAAAAAAGAGGGAAATAAATCTGTAACTTCTAAATGGTTAGATTGGTTTGAATGAAATTTCACATGCGCAAAGAAGAAGTGTTGTCGAGTTTAAGTTTTGAACATGGACCTCATGGGCCCACCAGGGGCGCGACCAAGGGCCCTCAAAGTAGGACACCTCGGTTATGTTACATTTTGAAAACGATATTATTTCTTGGTTTGAGTTCCGATTTCACCTTGTCGTAACTATTAATTATCCATTACAGTTTAGGAGATATTCGCATTTGAAAATTAAATTGTCAACATTTTTACCCACCCTACTCCAGTTTTTTGATGACAGCGTATTCAAATATGTCCTGATTTTCTTTTCAGTTTTCCTTTATTGGACTAGCAACACATGTATGTGTCAAATGGAAAAAGAATTGTTTAAAAATAATGACTACGTCCAAAGTTAAATGAATTTGAATTTAAACAATTTTAAAAAGTTGATTTTTCTCTAATTTTTTGGGAAGAAAGAACTTTTTTCTTTTTAAGTTATCGCAAAAAATTTCTAAGATGATGTATAAGGAATTTCTACTTTCTGAAAGCTAAGTTTTCATAAAATATTTTAAAGGAAAACTAATTTCAAAATTGTTGTTACTGAAGGGACGAGGTCCTTTGAAAAAAACACCTATTTTATATGTAAAATAAAATTTAGGGCAAAAAATCTCAAATCGCGTATCCGATATCAAAATATAGTAACCTATTATAGATGGCTCAATATGTTTTTAATTTTTTTGTAAAGGGTCCCGATAACCCCGACCCTGGTATGGATATTATAGCGAAAAAACTAAAAATTACCATTTTTGGAATTTTTCAACACTTTTTTGGAAATTGCGGGATTGCTGATAATAAATTTCAAAATTCGATTTATTTTTCCATTTCAAATAGAAAAATCTACATAACTGTGAAATTTCATTAAAAACTATTTATAAATAAAAATTTAATTTCAATTCGAAAAATTTTTATCTATGCAAAAATTCAATAAAAAACATTTTTTGTCATATTTTTCTATAAAGTATTCCATGAATTTTTAATTGTCAAAAGTTGTAAATATTTTTGAAAAATAGACAAATAGCTTCAACGAAATTATATTATATCGCATCATAACATTTTTAATTTTATGTATAAATTTCAAAATAATCAAAAAAACCTTCTCCTGTAAAATTTGTGTTTTGTCGCTTACGATAATTTGGCGCTGAGGGCTCGATATATAAGGCTCATATCCGGAAAATGCATTAAACGCAAATATACATATATTAA
This sequence comes from Calliphora vicina, assembly GCF_958450345.1. Classification (NCBI taxonomy): domain Eukaryota; kingdom Metazoa; phylum Arthropoda; class Insecta; order Diptera; family Calliphoridae; genus Calliphora; species Calliphora vicina. The sequence continues at coordinate 69,802,119 of NC_088782.1, forward strand.
AATTTTGTGATATAACTCATTTCCACATGAAAAATTTTAAAATTTGTCTAAATATATTTGTATACTCTTTTTATACCCTTCACCTTCGGGAGAAGGGTATATATAAGATTGTCATTCCGTTTGTAATTTCCACAATATAATTTTCCAACCCTATAAAGTATATATATTCTGGATCCTTATAGATAGCGGAGTCGATTATGCCATGTCCGTCTGTCTGTCTGTTGAAATCAACTTTCCGACTTTAGTTACAGATGTATTATACACATCAACCAAGTAAGCGTATGAGTAATTTTGATCTCAATCATATTAAATATACTCAAGAATTTTAAAGAAAGCTAGAGTAATCATATAATCAATTAATTTTAGTATAATTGTATGTCTAATATTATAATATCCTAAACAGAATATGTGCATACTTTTGGGCTAGTTACGTGATCTGTCACAAACTGACTAAAAGGTGTCATCCTAAAATATCGCCATGTTAAAGTGACATGCCCCTTTCGTATAACGTGTTAGAACTAAAATCAGCCCATATCACTTTGGAATTAGTCAAATGCTAAGTTTTTTGTGTTGGTTTCTTTAATCGTATATGTACTTATAAACGGAGTTTTTTATAGAGGCGGAGAACTTTAAATTGAAATAAAACAGAGAAAAACGTTTTTAATATTCATCCAACAGGTTTTATTAATTAGGTGGGTCAAACATAGTATCCTTTGATACTATTAGGTGCAATTGTTTTATCCCTTCCAAAAAAAGAGATTTGTCGAGGTCGTCAAAATAGATCACATATTTTAATCTTATTTGGAAAGATCTGTTTATTATATAACTTTTAAATAACGTATATTTGAGAGATGTCTATAAATAATGCAGAGCAATATTGTTTTTGTTTTCAATACAAATAAAAATTAAATACGCCACGAATTAGACAATTAGTTCCTAAGATTCTTCATAAATCTAAGGTCATAATTCGCCTTTGCCTCCTATATAAGTCCACTAACCAAAAATCACTTTATGAAATATGATGGTATCAAGAAGAAATTAGCGCCAAGTAATTTTTTTATCAACTCACTAATCATTCTTCCTGTATTTGGGATAATCGGTTTTACTATTTTAAATGTATTATCAACGGATAAAAAATCAATTTTGCGACGAGTCGCAATTGCTCAATTAGTTTAATTTGCCGTATTATTTTCAATTGGGTACGATAATGGATCAAATTTCTTGCATTTTATTACAATTTCAAAACACAAACTATGTAGAAGAAATTTTAAATCAGAAAACAGCTTTGTTGGATCCGCTAAATTGCTTTCAAATGATTTATTTAATTTTTGTACTTTGTGCAATACTGGTTTCAAAAATAGAGTATCACAAGCCTTCAAGAGCTTGTGGGGCTCTTGTCCATTATAAAACGATGAAAAGAATGTGTAATACCAATTTTGTCTTGAAAGGGAATTTGCTAGACATTTTTGTTTTCAGATATAAAATACTCTATTTCATTTTGAATCACTTGATATTAGCAATTGTTATTTGTTCTTTTAATACTGCACAATTCTTGAGTATGTTGAAAAGCTAAATGAAAAACAGTTATGAATTAAAATGAAAATGTTACACAAATATAAATTTAGCCTTTTTATTTACTCTTTAGTCTCGAAATGTAAGGACCACTTGAAAAAACTTTAAGACACTTGTAATTTTCATATAAATCTTGTTCATATTCTGCACAAATATGTTTTATATCAAAGATTCCAAATAATTAATTCTTAATTCAATTTTCAGAATCAAAATAAATTTTGTCTCTTAACCATTCCATCAATGAATTCCTTATGAATTAATTCATAGGCGTAATTCCTTTGTACTTGAAATGTATTGAATTCATTCCTTTGAAAATTCATTCTATTTTTTTTTGGGGCTTTAATGTTAAATGGCAAGCTATTAAAGCTATATGGCAAGATATTCCACAATTAGCCTGTCTCGACTTATACTTTCGTATCCCAGCAAAAACTTCGCTTACAAATCTACAATGTCTTTTTAATAATGTCGTTTTTAATAACTTACTTCTTAAGTAGTAAAGTCTAAAAAAACAAAATAAACAAACAAAACAAAAAAACTGTTACTTTTTTTCAATTTGCCCATTTTTTTATTATTATTTAAGCAGTGGTGTAGTGAGCACAACTGTGAGCAGACTACCAAACAGAAGGTTGCAGGTTCGAATCGGGTCTGCGACTTATTTTTTTTTTATTTTATTGTGTAAATAAAAATTCTATAAATAACTCTACTAACAAAACAACTTATTTCCGGCCAAAATATAAAGGATTACTTTTGGGACATCGCGAACAAAAATAATGACTTCTTACAGTAGAAAAATAAGTAGTTGAATCGTCAAATTCCCCTTAATTTTCGGCTTATTTGTAAGTAAAGTTTTTGCTGGGATAGGAAGCAGGTACTATTTTCCATGACTCTGTCGCATAAATCAGGCTGAATTTGTGAGAAAACCCCACAAGAAAAAATGGACGAAACCGGACGATCTCGGTGATCAGTTCACAGCACATCCACGTGAGATGACCATGTCCTAAAATTGCATGTACAAAATGTCCAATGAGCGACACGTCCTGTTGAAACCACATGTCGTTGGTGTCCATTAGTGTGTCCAAAAAAAAGTATTTTTTCTTATTTTCATGGGTGCTCGATAGAGTGACAGCCGGTGTTTTTTTTAGATTTCAAAGAGTGCCGGGTGGAATATTGTGACACTAGGCCTAAAAGTTAAGTGCTGAAAATTTGGGCCAAATCGGACAACGATTTCTGGACGCGCATCGAGGTCAAAGTTCAGATATATGCTAAATTTTACTATTTATATGGAATAAATAGGTAAATCTCGTTAATTTTTTGCATTGTTTTCTTGAAATATGTAGATTTATTTATATTAATGAATATTACATTAAAAAAAATTTTTGGAAATTGACCCTGTATCTCCTTTGGGTCAAAATTACCCAAAAACTGTATTATCGCCAAAATTCGGGAAAAATGCAAATTTTTCAGTTTTTTTAAAAATTTTGCTACTAAAAAAATACTTTTGCAATTGAATGCAAAAGAATGTGTACGTAATTATCGTTGTAATGAGATATAAATGACAAAATTTGGTTAAAAAAATGGTAAAGTTATTACAAATTCGCCAGATCAGGCCACTTGAACAAGAAATTTAGGAAAAAAAATTAACATATTTCGAGAAAAATTAAAATAAAAGCTAGTTTTTATTTAAAATATATCCGTACTTACTTGTGTATGAGTTTTTGTCTTCGTAGGATACCGTTAACCTATTCGCAGGTATGGCCAAAAAAAATATTTTGTTTAACGGCTGTTTCGAATCTCCATTTTTAAATTTTTAAAAATTTTGTTAAACAAATTTCAGAGTTTTTCGATCATCACATTGGGATTTATTGAGATCATAATAGGGAATAAAAAGATGAAAAAATTATGTAAATACCTGTTACAGTTTTTCCGTACCTGCGATTTAAATTTTGCGATTTTCAAGAAAAACTATTTTTTTGTCCATATTTTGGCGAATGAGCCCAATTTCCTTACTGTTACAAATTTTAAGTAAAACCTATTCATAATATTATAGTCCTGGTAATTCTAAATACGGTCTGAAAGTTTTACTAAAATCGAAAAAAATTAACCTTTAAATCGTGAAGGTCAAAGATAAAATTTTTCAATATTTGGAATTTCTAATGAAAATATAGCAAAATGTTAGAGTAACTTCGGGTATTGTGGACTATGCGTCTAATGTGGACCAGTGTCTTTTTTCAGAAACTATTGAAGGTATGATAAAATTGATTTGTCGTACATTTTACAATTTGTTTGAAACGACAATTGCACATTTGCTTTCATGAGTTATTGATATGTTGACTTTTTATTCTTGTATTGAAATTAATGCGCCTGCTCAACATTTTTTTCGGTTCAAGTAAGAAACAAAATTTGGTACAGTTACTTGGTAGAATTTAATGTTTGGTTGTTTTATATAGTTAAAGTGGATACGTAGTTTTGCATATATTTGGTAAGAATTTAAGCACATTTAGATTATTAGGTAAAAATAACTTTTTACCACTGTAACCCAAGTTCGTGTAATGTGGATCACTTAAATTACTTGATTATGTACTACTGGTCCATATTACCCGACAATAACTATGTACTTTGTAAGCAATCTATCTAAGCCAAGAACGCGACTTTTTAGTTTGTATTAATAAAAATATATTGAAATTAAATTTTTTAATCATTCATGATTAGCTGGTTCATGAATTTTATGTATTAAATACTAGTCCACATTACCCTCATATAGTGGTCCATATTACCCTCCAATTTTTTTAATGCTGATTTTTGGGTTCCTTACAATATTTTCAAATAAATTTTTTATCATTAAACGGAAAAAATATTCAACTGCAAAAACCATTAGAGAATACATTAGCTAATTTATTGCTTCACAACTCTTTTAATATCCATATATATTGTGGCCAAAACTTAGAAAAAACAAAGCGGTAGTCCACATTACCCGAAGTTACTCTATATATTTTGGGCCGATTTTAATGAAACTTGAGGAAAATATAACATAAAGTCCAGAATTTAAAATAACAGCACCAAAATGGAAATTAACCCTTAGCCGCACTTGGGGTCCAAATGACCCTCAACTTTTAAAATCTCGAAAAACACAGCCATTTTGACCCCAAGTGCTCTTAAAGGTTAAAATCCAGTTTTACACTGTTGTTGTAGATGCCAATATATAGTTTCCTCAAGTTTCATTAAAATCGACCCAAAATATATAACATTTCGCTATTTTTTCATTAGAAATTCAAAATATTGAAAAATTTTATCTTTGACCTTCACGATTTAAAGGTTAATTTTTTCCGATTTTAGTAAAACTTTCAGACCGTATTTAAAATTACCAGGACTATAATATTATGAATAGGTTTTACTTAAAATTTGTAACAGTAAGGAAATTGGGCTCATTCGCCAAAATATGGAGTTTTTTTAAAAAAAAACTAGCTTTTATTTTAATTTTTCTCGAAATATGTTAATTTTTTTTCCTAAATTTCTTGTTCAAGTGGCCTGAGACACGTTAATGATCTGGCGAATTTGTAATAACTTTACCATTTTTTAACCAAATTTTGTCATTTATATCTCATTACAACGATAATTACGTACACATTTCGATTCTTTTGCATTCAATTGCAAAAGTATTTTTTTACTAGCAAAATTTTTAAAAAAACTGAAAAAAACCAAACCCGAATTTTGCCGATAATACAGTTTTTGGGTTAATTTTACCCAAAGGAGATACAGGGTCAATTTCCAAAAATTTTTTTTTAATGTAATATTCATTAATATAAATAAATCTACATATTTCTAGAAAACAATGCAGAAAGTTAACGAGATTTTTTTCCATACAACTGATTGTCACTCTAGTGCTCAAGCATAATTTAAAAGCTTATAGGGTAGAGTATTTTTGAGATTTTTCGGTGGAGGTTTAGAGGTCGCTCAAGTCGAATTTTTACCAAAAATCGGGTTTGTCGGCCTTTTTTGAGTTTTCTTCATAACTTTGTCAAGACCCACGATATTCATTACTTTTGAGGACACAGTTGAAGAAAAATGTTCATGCTTTATTTTTGTGTGCAAAATTTTTTAGTTTTTGTAATGAATTGGCTCATTAAGGTGCCCTACATTCGAAATTTTGTGAAAATTATAAACATATCCATTCATCGAGCTATGGGCCTCCTCTTTTCTTTTTTAATTGAATCTACCTAAACTCTATTTTTCTTAGTTTCATAGTTTGTGTCGGACTTCACACTCACAATGAATTCGTTGTATTGATTAAATTGCAATTAATTTAGTATAATGATCGTTCGATTAATCGAATGATTTCTTACGAATAATTATTCGAACAATTTAATAATGTAGAATAATCGAATAAAACGAATAAATGTTCATATATATTTAAATTTATTACATTGCTTAAAACTTTTCATAATTTCAAATTTAAATAATGGGTAGATTATGGATGGCAACCGAACTTCAGTTGCGTTGCCAGAGGACAACCAGAAATTTCTGGTTGCCAATTTAGCAACACAAATGATAGCTGCCAGTTGTCATCTGTAATACCATTTAGGCAACTGACAACGCAACTGAAGTTCGGTTGCCATCCATAATCTACCCATAAGTAATAATGACTCACAAAAATAGTATTGTTTCTGAAATTCGACAAATAACTAAAGACAAAGGGACTTTCGATCACTGTAGATGTGTGTTCCGATAGTTCCTTCTATAAATATATAAATATTACTGCAAAAATTTACAATTCTAAAAACAAATCTTTCAAAATTTTTAACTTAGGACTTGAACCAATGAAAATAAAAGGTACGGAATAAAATATTTGTTATTTAACTGGCGAAATATTAGAAGAATCGCAATAAATAATCAAAATTTTAACTTAGATTAAAGTGGAGTTGAATGTGATGGAGAATGTGATTTTGAAACGGTCATCGAAAGTGATATTGAGGATGAAATTTATAATGATTACATTGAAATAGATGAAGGCCATGATCTTAAAATAAATGTATATAAGTGGTCTTATTAACCGCTTACGTAAGTGTTTCAAAATATTTAATAAATCGAATGATAAACACAAATATTGCAAACTAACGCTTTATTGCAAGAAAAGCATGGAGTTCGTCTTATACATGATTTCGAACATCTTTGTCTAACATGGTAATAAACTTTTTGCGTATTTTTAAATGCGTCATTCATGAACTGCCTGACTTCAAATTAGCCACGTTCACTGACAATGATATCAAACTTTGGACAGATTCCCTTTATTGTGTAATTCCCCAAGACCACTTCATTAAGCAAAGATTCGGCAACCTTGATAGAGCTTGATGTATAATACAATTTATTACAAATAATTTAGAAAAAGTGAATAATTCATTTACTAAAGAATTAGTTACTCATTTTAAAGCCCGAATTAATTAACTACGTAAAAAAGTTCTTAATACGTGTATATTGTATTTGAATTCAGGATCATGTCCAACTAGTTCAAATGTTTTAAAGCATAGCTCCAAAACGAAAACTAAAGGGTTTGCTAGTCAATTGTTTTGTAGATTGTTCAGTAGTTAATCTGATCAGAATATTTCTGTTGAAAATTTAATGATGGACTTTTTTTTCGAAAGTTTTTTAACATGATTGTTAACTTTAACGTTATTTTTAGTTTTTCTTTTACAATAAAATATTGAAAAACCGACGTCAAAACTTCATACTTTACTTTTTTTAAAAATTTAAATTATTCGAATAATTCGATTAATTTTAAACGTGTGATCGAATTATTCGAACAAGTTAAAATCTCTTATTCGAATTATTCGTTTTATTCGAACAAGAGAAAAATCGAATAATTCGAATACCCTAGTATTCAGTTTAAAGATTTTTCAATTTAACAAATAGGCTTGACATTACATCATTCGTTAAACCGACAAAGCACTATAATTAATTCTTTAAATATTTTCTTAGAAAAGACAAATCTATCGAGAACAAGTGTTACCACATGCCGGCGGACGAATACCTGATACAGCGTTTGAGACAGATCGACTATTTTTGAATCAACTTCAAAAGGATGGTATTGCTGTTCCAGATGGTATTGTACCGGAACAACGTAATCCACAGGTATGATGCAATAATAACTAACTTGTGTTATAGATTTTAGAGTAATAATTAAAACATAATGTTTAGGTTTATCCCTTTTTTAATCGACCCTCACGCAAAGTATTTCGCATTGCGTTAAGTTCCGATGGACGCTATATACCAGAAGAAGGACGTTATCACAACCAAGAATTGCCATCGGTGGAGACCACATATTTGTATCCTCAAATTCATGGTCATAGAGGTACTCTAGAGCCACAGACCATAGAGTTACCGGTCTACCGGCCATTTAGAATTCATAATCCTCTACTGAATCAAGTTAAATTTCAGCCAAAAGATAAAGGTATATATTGCAAAAGACAAATTTAATATATTTATTAATTTAACCTTTTATATTAACAGCTCAATTTCAAAATGTTAATCCTGGTTTAAGTGGCGGCGGCAAATCAATTAGTAATCCAAAATCCTATCAAAACGTACAACTATTAAACACACCCTTGTCATCATTCACTTCAAAATCGTCCTCATATGGCAAAAACTATTTACCCAATTATAGCACGACGAGTTCATCTCATGTAAGTTTTCCATATTTCCTATAAAGATTTGCGATCATTTTTAAAGTTTATCTTAAAGGAATTTTGCTAATGGATGTTAATTTTGATTTTAGTAAAATTATTCTTTTGCAGCTTTTCAATGAATTTGATGAATTGTTTAACCAGTTTGAGATCTACGATGGTGAAATTAAGAAAACAAATGCATTTACAAATGATCGTGTGACAGCAGCAGCAACTTATTAACATCGATTTAGACAGCATTTAGCAAACAGCAGTATTCATCAATCAATTTGTTAGAAAAACAGAAAGAAGAAAAAAACTCATTACATTCGAAAAATAGCATTCATTCATATTTCCTTCAGATTTATTTAAATAAATAGTTGTATTTAATAATAATTATGATTTAGGTGACCAGTCAGAAGAAAACTATCAAAGTAGAGACGAATTTTCTTTGTTCTTTGTACTTAAGCAGAGTTTAGTTTAATTTAAAGTTGAATACATTAAAATGTTTGGAAATTATAAAATGCAGATATGCTGATTTTATTAATATTACAACATTATGCAACAACAATGAATATCAAAATGATCGTGGTTTGGAGAAGGGACCAGTATATCTTCTACTCGTTGCCTATTGAAAATATTATTTCTTCCTCGCTCTGTAAACCGCAACCATTGTAAAGTGGTTGATTAATTTTTTGACAGCTGTCATTAATTTAATTTCTGTACAATCTGCTATCCTATAACCAGTCTATTGTAGATGAAATTCTTCATAAAACAGAAATACTGGACAACTCGGTTGAACAGAAAATATTTTTAGTTACAAATTTAGCGTTGGAAATATACATTTTTCAACAGCCAAATGAATTTGTCATGTTTAGTAAAAAGGGATCCGTCAAAAATTAGATCATAATGCCCCATAAATGGTTGACATATAAGCAAATTTTACTGAATATTTTAAAGGACTTTTTCCAAAATTTAATATATATTGTCCCATATATAGGGCCTTTGGAAAGTTGATTTTAACCAATATGCGGATCGATGGACATCGCAATATCAAGGTCCCTATATATATAAATACAGAATATAAACACACGGTGAAGGGTTTTAAAACAAATATCTAAATTCAGTATCATACTAAAATCTAAATTCAGTTTCATACAATTATTCTTCGGTTTTTAGTTTTAATCTATTTTCAGTAGAAAAATTAAAAATTTAGAAATGAAAAACAAACGTTTTCATCCAAAGATTCATCATTCGAAACGTATTATTAGAATTAAAAAAGTACCATAATTCCCATATTCCCACTCAGCATCGTGAATGCCTAATTTCATATTCATTGAAAATGCAAAAAAAACGTACCACTAAAGCCAACTTTTTCGAATTCCAACTCATTCAGAATAAAGTGTGTCTAATTTTTAGGTTTATTATTATAAAATACTAGCTGAACCCGGTCCGCGTTGCTGGCCCTTACAATAATTCTGTTTTATATTGCATCTCGATTTGAATATACAGTGTTTCGCACCCGAAACACTGAGGTGGACATTGAAAAAGTTGTAGCAGATATCTATAAGTACAGTGGCATGATATGCCCTTAAAAAACGGATGTATTTAAGGCAAATGGTATATTATATTTATGATTTCATCTTAAGGACAGGGGATATACTTTTTTTTTTATTTACTCGGAAGCAAACCACATACAAAACATGAATTTTCCAAATGTAAGCCAGCAATAGTCAACGATTGGCCTTATGCTTTGTCGTTGGAAATCTTTGGTATGCGTGAAATCATTACGTCTTCGCATTTTAATCTGCCACCGATGACTGTTGCCTCAATTAAATTTTTGAACATTTTTTGATGGTCAATCGTGTTCCGTTGCATAATTTTGGCGCGTTTATGTTGCGGAGAAACATTATCTGTGATCCAACCTTCAATGTTTCAGTAGCATAATTGAGGCTTGTTCTTCGTTCATTATTGTGTCAATCGATTTGTATTTCATTGTTTCGCCAGTCAGTTTCAATTAATTCGCTCATTGAGCTTGTTGACATCATCATTTTTTGGTACCAAAATTGCACGTTCCCACAGCCAATCCGAATTTTTGTAGTTGGTTGTAAGACTTGTGAATACCTTGTCGACAACGGATTGAATATTCATTTGCATTTGGCAGAAGTTGGGCGGGAACGAAATCTGATTTGTCGACGTTGTTTACTATATTAGTTGTACTTTCGGAAATTTTTTTTATCATCGGTTGATAATATAAAAGCACTTTTATAGTACAATGTTAACAGCGGCCTACTTGTTGTATCGAACGATATGAAAATTTGGTATGTACCGGACATGTTACACCAAATCATTCGCTTCAGAGTACTCCACTGTGAATAAAAATTTTTAGAATGATGTTAAGCAACGAAATTAAAATTAGCATTGTTTGATCGTTGGGAATGAAAAAAAGCATTTATTTCTCGAATGAAAAAATAAAAATAATTTTTTGACAACTTTTTTTTTTTTGATTTTTTTTAACTTTTTTTTATTTGCATAAGTTTGGCCACAATTACTGACCTTGAAATCATTAGCGGTATAGTGTAAAAATTTGATTTTACCACGCCCCTCCGCCCACAGACCGAAAATCAAAAATCTGAAGATTCACAGAAAATTTGATAAAAATCGGTCCAGCCATATCTCCGGAACCGCTATGCCGTGCAAACTTCACATAAACCATCTACAGACCATCCCCAACGTACCCTAAAATTTTGGTTGAAATCGGTCTACCCATTTTCGCAGTTACTGGTGACATCAAAATGTACACTTTTTTTATATATAAGATTCCAAAGGTACTATTATGATAAAGAAATAATACTATAGCCAACTATTATGTACATAAGTAAAATAATTTAATATAATAAAAATTACAATTAGAAGACAAAGTACCAATTTTCCATAATTGAACCCCCGTCAAGTTTGAAATCAAAGTAATTTCCTGATTAAAGGTTCAAGAAAATTCAAAAAATACCATTTTGACTCCTTAGTTTGGTTTAATTCTCATTTTTTGGTATCATATTATCATTTAGCTCCCTATTCTTGATCATTTCTTTACTGAGAAGCATATTAGCCAATTTTATTGTATATAAGTTATATAATTTAATATATTAAAAAAATACCATTAAAAGAAAATGTACCAAATTTTCCTTTATACTCTTGAACGCCCGTCAAGTTTGAATTTGAAATTTGTTAACTTTTTTATATATTTTCAACTGATTTTGTTTCTATAACACTTGATATTTAATAAATTATCACAAAACCGACCGAAACCGATCGGTTTTCAATTTTTTAAAACCGAAACCGCGGTTTTGACATTTTTCGGTTTTTTGGAAACTCTACATAATATACCTTTGAGTACCACATTCTTGATCATTTCTTTACTGAGAAGCATATTAGCCAACTTTAATGTACCTAAGCTAACTAATTTAATATATTAAAAAGAGTACCATTAAAAGAAATAGTACCAATTTTCCATTATCCTCTTGAACAAGTTTGAATTTTTATATCAACTGATTTTGTTTCTATAACATATAATATTTAATGAATTGATGAGATGCCCGATTTCCATCACATACCTGATTGTCTCAAAAGAAGATCGGTCAAGTTAATTAAATCACTTTAAGACTAATTCACTAACATATTGATCAGAAAAAATTCAAATTCTTTAGATTTATTCAAATTTTATTCGTATTGGAATTAATTCATAACAATGGGTCGTTTATGGATAGCAAACGAACAACAGTTGCGCTGTCAGAGGGCAAAGACAAGTTTCTGTTTGCCAATTTGGCAAGAGGAAATGATAGCTGCCAGTTGCCATTTGTAATACCATTTTGGAAACTGACAACTCAACTTTAGTTCGGTTCTATTCATAACACTGTACAACACAAAAAAATATTACAAGGTCCGACCAATAAATTTTGAAAGAGGAGACAATAAAAAAAGACACGTGTATCGGCGTTTTGAAAGTTTACATCTAATTTTGGAAAAAAATTGATTTTGTTGTATAGTGTAATAGATAATAATATAATTGTTAAATTTTTGTAAATTAAATCTGTAAAGAAAGAATTCTCTAAGCAATGAGTTCCATTTGTTTGAAAAACTAATGAATTAAGCCTATGAATTAATTTGTAATGAATTATTAAATGGAAGAATGGTTAAGAGATACAATTTAATTTGATTTTATACACTGAATTAAGCATTAATAAATAAAATCACAAAAATTAGTCCCTCAAACAACAAAAAATATAAAGTTTAATAAAACGAATACAATAGATCAAGTTTAACTAATAAATGCAGCCATTTTTCTAAACCTATTTATGTAATTTCAAACTGGTCACCTTAATTTAAAATCCCATAACTTTATATTAAATACAAAACATACTTGTTCATACATTACATACATGTAGCATTTAAGTTCATCCATAAACATACAATTCACATTCTTATTTCTATTTGTCGTATACTTATCATTTGTATTAATTTAATTAAAATAAACAAATAATGAGCAATTTTCTAAATAAATACATAAATAAATAATATAAAACGCTAAAAGTTTAATTTAAATAATCAGCTTAAAGTCATTCAGAATTCAGAGGTACGAGTGAGTACATACGATTAAATACAAATCAATTTTCTTAAGCAAACAAAAATTGTTCCACAACAAATACAAGTTACTATAGTAACTATAGTTACTATGTAGTATCACGTAATTTTGGATGTTTTTGTATGTTTGATTACATTACATTAGATTCAATTTGATTGGGTTTTGTGGTTTATAGTTAAAAAATAAGAAAAGAAGTAATAAAAATGATAATAATAACAATAATCATAATGTTAAGTTAAGTTAAAATTATTAAAAAATTCAATGAAAGTAAAAGTACAATACAATACAAAACAAAACAAAAAGAAACACAATTTTAAATCGTTGGAGTAGAGTACATGGATGCAATATCATACATACGAGCAACTGTATCTGTGCCAATAATAAGGCTGGGCAAATGTGAACTGTATTAAAAGAACTGTAAAGGAATGCATTCAAGAAATAAAATGCTAATTGTTTCTCAGTTTGGTAACTACTAGGCCAGACTTGTTATTGACCACATTCATTGTTACACATTTCTCAAAATATTCAAATTCGCATTCATGAAACACATCACATTAAATTTTCAATTTACATAAATGAGAAAGAAATTTGCACTTTCAAATAAATCTCTTTGTTATACAAGTAAATTTGCTGAATTTATTTAAAACGCGTTTTGAATAAATTTGACTGAAATAAAGGAAAAGGTAAATTCGACAATCAAAACAAACATACAGGTTTAACCCCACAATGATCGCAGATATTGTTGCTCTATTGCGATATAAAAAGTAAATAGGTCGCAAAGTAGTAAAAACTCACCTAAGTAATCTTATTTAAAGTCTTCTGCAAACAGCTCACAAATAGAACATATACAAGGGTCAATTATCGGTACCAACTTCCTTCCACAGATATTCCGATATTTTCTGACATACACGAAGCCAACAGGTAGTTCCGCGAACCACTGTCCGCAGCAATCGATCGATTCATCGTGCATATACATAGCGCTGCCTTAATTCCTAGCAGATGCATCGACGTACGCAAATGATTATGATGTCATACATTTTATGTTCCAGTGTCACGTTATCAAACAGTATTTCCAGTGTTTTCAATAAAATCGATGACTAACTGATTGGCCATTTGCTTTGGAAATTAATACCACTGTAATCTACATTCATTCTTTCGGAATGTACCCTGATTCCATACTACCTCTAAAATATCTAATATACCATGTCTTGATGACCGATATCGATGGCTGTAACAACGCTGGCAATATTCCACCCATCCTAATTTTATCCTCGCTAAAAATTAAACTCATTTATGTGGACCTGTTCCCCATAAGGTATTCTGAAACAGAGCCCTCATTATCTGGTTTCATTAGGAAACCCGGCGTACCGGGATAATCGGGGTTGTCATAGAATCCAATCATTGTCGGAATTGGTTTTGCAAACGACAGAAAAAGTACATTATTCTCTAGAAATGAAACAAAAAATTACATTGGATTTCATAAGTCAAATGCACATTTTTTGTCGTTTTCAAACCCTATTTAGACAATGATTGAATTCTATGACTACCCCGATTTAAATAGTACATATCATGCTGCGGTATTACTTTCTAAATCTCCGCAGAACCGCTCCTAGATTCCCATTTTGCATTTATGGTTTCTCATTTGAAGCTATCGTCGCAACAGACCGCGAATCTCGGTTCTCTTTCGCGCTATTCGAATGTTTCCTACATTAGTCAATGATTCCACCATGGTTGGTATAATTTCCTAGATCTTTGCCACTTGGAGACCGAGATAGAAAACTCACTGAATCGACCAAGTCCTGTGTGTCATCAGTTCTCCTAAGATTTCTAAATAATGTTGCTTACGTAGTGTTAGCTGTATCATTAAAATTTTAAATTAAATTGATGATATAATAAGAATTGGTGCCTTAACGCTCTAGCGTTGCCTCCATTTAGTTTTGTGAACAAACGACTCGCTACAAGCCACACAGAGAATACGAATTTGTTGCCAATCGAATGATTCGGTTGTACACATAGAATTTTTCGATTCTATCAATAGAAAGACAGTTGACAAAGAAGAATTTCGATTAAAGCAACCAAACTTTTGTTACCCCTTTTAAAATTCTATAGCCACAACTATAAAATTCGGTCACTAAGGTAGAATCATTCGATTGGCAACAAATTCGGTTGCAGGCTTCTTGAACTAAGGTCCGTTGCTGCTTCAGCTCTGCATTTCTCTCTGGGCAAGATCAGTCAAAACTGATTATGTCCATATTTGATGACAACTTGAGAGGGACGCAGAGGGGATTCTGAACAAATTTTTAATTCGGATGTCTTTTCCTTCTCCCTCGTCTTAACTGTTTGTGTATCTTCATCCTTTAAAATCGTCATCCAACATGGAATTGGTCCAGGTAAAAAAGTTCTAGTTCATCAACTCCGAATCATCCTCACTGCAGAAGCAAAAACAGCCATTATACTCAGGATGACTAAGATCGTTGATGGTTACTTTTTTTTTTGTTTGTTTTTATTCATTAATTCAAAAAATTACAATTTTCATTAATATGGTCTCAGCGCCTCTAGGGCATTGTTGAGACAACGTTGGCTACAATATACAAATTATTAATGCTTCAAAAACTGATTTAAAAAATTTAAAAAGAGATAATATTACATTAGAAAATTTAATAATTTATACTATATTATAATTAAGGATCAGATTAGGGTTCCTACGTGGGAAAAATTTCCCGGGAATATCTTTTCGGGAATTTCTTCATAAGTTTTCTTCTGAAAGTTACAATTTTCTGATTCGTTTCGATGACCAAATTCATTCATTTCATTCATTCTATTATATCCATAGATTTTTTCGGTTCTAGCAACAGATAGTCAGTTTACAAAGAAGTATTACCGTTGAAATAATCGAATTTTTTCACTCAACTCAAGCCACAGCAGAAAAATTTGGTTATTAAGAATGAATCTAATTAAAGTTTAAGCTCTTAAAGGAATTAAGATGCCTAACATTACAACTTTTAGGGATATTCAATGAATATTATTCATATTTAGAGAAAATAATAAAAATAATAGTAGTTCAAATTTGTTTATACTTCAATCAGATATGAAAAATGTCTCTGACTACGCATGTTTTATAGATTTAACATGGTCGAAATTCTTAAGTTTTTTAATTAAACAAAGAATTTATTGATATTATACTGATTAAAACTTCGACTGTTGCAATGCCGATAAAATGACACTATTTAATTAGAAACGTTTATAAAAGCTGGACCAACATTGTACAACCAAATATAGTTATTTTATACTTCTTTTAAAACCCTGGTACAATTATAAGTCAATTTATTGGAAAAAAATTTCTGGTTTTTGGTTAAATTTAGTGTTAAAAAATTACAGGGAATTCCCGGGAATGAAACGAATTTTTAATTTCCTCCCGGGAATGAAAAAAGTCCGGGAAATTAGGAACCCTAGTTCTGATGTTTAGCTGGATAATGGTTACAGCCGTTTGCCTTCAGGCATAGATCTCTTGATCGTTCCCGCTTTCGCTGAACCTTGACTTGAGAAAACCGGAAGCAGCACTTAGGGTATCTTGCTCCTCTTTGGTTCTTATGTGTACTCCTTCGATGTACATGGGCGTACATGAAAAGTGTCCGAGTTGGTGATCGTAATTGGTTCAGTGCTGACATTGAGCAAGAATTAAACATGGCAGCTCCATTTTTGCTTAGTCTTTGTCTATCTTGGTTTAACCTCGTTAACATGGCTTCGTACTTCTTGAAGTGGTAGTTATATTTGCACTTCAAGTGCTTCATTTACCTGTCATGGACGATGGATCTCTTGAGTCCAATTGTTCTGATATATAGGAGAGTACACTTGTAGGCTAGTCCGTTCATCTTGTTCATTATTTTTCCGTCTAAGGTCTGCCTTACAGGGTCAAGGAACTACACATTCAACGGCTCCTATGTTACCAAGAGTAGATCCTCCTCATCGGTCTCGTAAAGGTTTAAAACTTTAAAACCGTAATCCAAGTTTAATCCTCCCTGTCTTATTAGAAATATGTCTCGTTGGTTACCAAGAGTAGATCCTCCTCATCGGTCTCGTAAAGGTTTAACACTTTAAAACCGTAAAGGCTTCAACCGAAGCGGTTGTCGTCAGAGTCGTAATCCAAGTTTAATCTAACCTGTCTTATTAGAAATATGTCGGATCTGTCAACCTCTGTAGTATTATTGACTGCCATTTCCGAATTACTGAAACTATTAAATCAAAATCAATCAAGAAGTTGGTGGTTATTTATTTGGCATACAATTTAACGATTCAATTCCTTAAACCACCTTTTCAGTTCCACTAATAACTTGAGAAGGTAAAAAATTATTGTGAAAAAACAAACAGAAGTAATAAAAACAAAAGCTTTATATGCTCCCAAAAACAATACAAAAAAAAACATAATATGAACTGATTTTTGTTTTATAAAATAAAATTTGGCCACTAAAAAACTAAAACAAAAAACTTATACCAAAAAATATTAGCAATGAATGAATGAATGGATGGATGGATGGATGGTGGTACTCACTCGTAGAAAAGCCACCAACCAACAAACCCAGCAATCAAACCATATATGTATGAAACATTAGTTGTTTTTATGTTGTTACTCTCCTCATGTTGTATTTAGTACGAGTACGTACGAGTATTTACTTACTTCTTAGATTGCGCTACAATTTACCATTGCAGCATACAACATGTGTACCAAGTGCAACAACAATGAATTAAGCTGAAAAAGCTTTATTTTTTATGGAGATTTCTTTGGAAAACAACTATTCGTACAATTGGAATTGGCCATGTAATGAGTGTGTGGTTAAATCAACGGCATATCAGTTGATATTTTCAAGTCTAACAGGAAAGAAGCCTAAAATAATCAACACACTAGAAGGCCGCACACCAGCAACCTCCGTCAACTAATAAACCAAACGTTAGACAATTTCAAATAATTTGAAAAATTAACAAGGTATTTATTTATTTAGTTTTTTTTTTAACTGATCTATTACTGCACATACGAGTTTGAACATATTTATTGAAATTAGTTTTAATATACATGCTTAGTTCATAAATGGAAGAATCATTTATCAAATATCAATTTAAAAAATGTTAATATGTATTTTTTGTTTTGTTTTCCTAAAGTGTTAAAATCTTCATTATTATCTTCATTATCATCTATAACCCAGCATATAATGATGAGACATTTGTCGCAACAACGTTTCCTGATCACAATTTGTCTTTGCATTTGCATGATGGCTTATGCCGTCTTTGCCATAGAAGTTCAGGTAAGTTTGAGTATTGAAAGCAACTATTATTGTTTATCTCTATTAAAAAATGTTTAAACCAAATCGATCATTTAATAAATATGTGTTTAATTTAACACTTTATAAAACATTAATAATAATAATTTACATTCGCAGTCGCCTGCATGCAATTATAGTCATTATACTAATTTTTACTATTTCAAATACTTTTCGCTTTAACATTCACTTTTGACCTATAAACTATTATTGATTTATAAATTGTTTGTTTGACTTATATGGTTTTATAATTGTTAGTTTCGTATTGTTGTTGCTGTCTAATGTTTTAACTTTATTTTAATACATAATTGTTTTATTAAAGCCGTAAAATCTTTTTTGTACATACTCGTATTTATTTGAAAACTCCACTTTGAAAAGCTTTTAAAATTTAAACATGAAATCAGTTAATGTCTGGCTATGTTCGCCTTAACTCTCCGAACCGGTTCATTTGTTACATATTTTCAAATCAAATTTTGTTTTTTGTTGCATGGTCTTTTATGTATAATTGGGCTAAAAAAGTTGTTATACATTTTAATATTTTATTTTGCCAAATTAAAGCAAATACTGACTTACTAATCCAATTTTTGTGATTTAATTAAGTTTGTGGTTTTATTCAGGGTACTGGTATACCTGCATATATTGTTAAAATGACCAATGCTAAATTTATTCCGAGTCTAACTCGATTGTTTCTGTAATCATTTCTGAACTTTAGCTTAAAAGTTTAACCACAAGAAATGCTTTAAAAATCTGATCGAAAGAACAAAATTCCTTTTACTTCCGGATTTTATGGTGAAATTTTGGAATATTTGAGATTTTTAATAAATACATATACAACAAGTAAAAGAGCTATATTCGGCTTTGCCGAATCTTATATAGCCTTCACCAAACTATACTTCAAAATACAAATTTGAAATATTTTTAGGTAAACAAAACTTTTTTTGTTGTTTTTTTGATTTTTTTCCAATTTTTTTACTTTTAAAAATTTTTTTTATATTTTAAATTTTTTTTTAGTGAAAAAAAAATTCGGGTTAAAAAATATTTTTACCGATTTTGACCCATTGTAGGTCCAACTTACTATGGTCGTATATACGTCGTTGCAAAGATCTTTGAAATATCTATCATTAGATATCCATATTGTCTATAATGACTTAGTAATCCATATATAGGTCAAAAATCGAGGTTGTCCTGGTTTTTTCCTCATATCTCTGCCATTTGTGGACCGATTTTGCTGATTTTAAATAGGAAACTTCTCGAAAGCATGTCTGAATTATTGAAGATTTGGATCTCGGAGATATCTGGGGTCTTCAGATAATTGATTTCAACAGACAGACGTACATGGCTTAATCGACTCCGCTATCCAGAATATATGTACTTTATAGGTCTCACGAAGGTGAAGGCTATAAAAATATCCCGGTTTGCGTCGCAAATTAGGACCGAAGAAACGTGACGTAAGCCGCAAACGAATTTCAAAGGGAAAATCCCCTTTTTCTGTTTTCGCTTTGTACAAACCAGGAATGGCAAATGGAATTTAAAAATTGTACCATTCAGCATTTAAAATTCTACTTTATCGACATTAATTGTACCAAAACTAGGATTCCTAGACGGGATTTATTTTTGAAATTCCCTTGAAGTTTTTTCACTAATTCAAACAATCAGTTTATTATTATGAGCAACATGTGAAACAAATTTTAAATAGAAAAATAACAAAAAAGCCAAAATAGGAGAAAATGTTTATTTTTGAAAATATCTATAACTGCACTTTTAAGCAGTTTATTTCTTGATATTTTGGTAATTTTTAGAGAACAAAAAGTGAATGTATAAAACTTCATGATGAACAGCAATTCCAAAATTTATTTCAGTGTGAAATATATTTTCAAATTGTACCAAATAAGTCATTGGTGTACCATTGTACTTTTCAAGATCGAATTGTACCAAAAAAAAGTACAATTGTACCAACTTTGCCATCCCTGGTACAAACATTTGCATATTAACGACTCAAATCGAAGCACTAACGACGAAACGTCGAAGTGTTCCGAAACAATTTGTTTGCAGCTGTCTAAAATTCAGCTTCTCTTAACTAATGGGTCCGAATTACCGCATTCGATATCGACTAAAACGGATCGTAATTTTCTTATTCTAGATTATAGCATTCGATATCGTGCAAGAAATTTAGTACATTTGATCATAATTTCGATATTGAAATAAGTTTTCGATACTATAGCTGATTCGATCACGAATGCGGTGATTTGGTCCCTGGTTCAATATACTAATTCCAAGAGCTGTGCCAAGTTTAACACTGAATTTGTTAACTTGTGCACTGAATATAATTTATGGTACCGTGAAATAACTCCCAAATGAAATAACTCCCGACGAAAAAATTAAATAACACCCAACAAATTTTTCATACAACTTAGGACTTATTTCATTATGAAACAACTCCTAACGCATAGGGAGTTATTTCATAATTTTTTGTTGGGATTTATTTCATAATGCAATAACTGCCAATGAAATTTTTGTTGGGTTTTATTTCATTTTATTTTGGGAATTAGGAGTTATTTCATTTGCAAAAGCAGAACCCATAAATATCAAAAACTGGCTTCACTCAGAAAAGTTTTTTTTTCTCCTCTGGGGTGTATCAAAAACCGGCTTCGCTCAGAAAAGATTATTTTTACATCGTCGGCCTTTGTTAGGTTGCAACGATTTCTTAATATGGTGCAAAATGAAAATCGGCTTTCTGAAATATTATAAAACCTTTTTGCAATGAAAGAAATCTTTTCTGAGCGAAGCCATATTTTGATACACCCCGAAGGAGAAAACCTTAGCAATGCAAAACAAATTTTTTGAGTGAAGCCAGTTTTTGACACATCCCAGAGGAGTAAAACTTTGCGCTACGCTATAGGCCCGCAATGCAAAAAATGTTTGGTAAGCGAAAAATAATTTCACTTTTGTAGTTCCTTTTTTTAGATTACATAAATGAATTGCTTCGGGTTGGGAATTATTTAATTTCTATTGGGATTTATTTCATTGGGAGTTATTTCGCTTTTTTGGGACTAATATTTTTAAAATTATGAAATCGCCGATTATTGGGAGTAATTTCATTTTACCCTTGGTAGTTATTTCATTTTTCAAGTTTGGGAATTATTTCATTTTTGATGGGAATTATTTCATTGGAAGTTATTTCATTGGGAGTTATTTCACAGTACCATAATTTATTCCTAATTTTTACTTGTTTTCCCTTTTTGCGAAAACAAGTAAGAGAGCTATATTCGGCTGTGCCGAATCTTATATACCCTTCACCAAATTATACTTCAAAATAAAAATTTTAAATATTTAAACATTTTTCGATTTTTTTAAAATTTTTTTTTAATATTTAGCGAAAAAACGGGTTAAAATATATTTTTCCGATTTTGACCCATTGTAGGTCCAACTTACTATGGTCTTATGTACGTCGTTGCAAAGGTCTTTGAAATATTTATTATTAGATATCCATATTGTCTATATTAATGACTTAGTAATCCAGATATATGTCAAAAATCGGGGTTGTCCTGGTTTTTTCCTTATATCTCAGCCATTTGTGGACCGATTTTAAATAGCAACCGAGCCGAAAGAATTCCGGAGATATTGATGTATGAATCGTGAATGTAAGTTATTTGGGGACTTCAGAAAGTTGATTTCAACAGACAGACGGACATGGCTTAATCGACTCCGCTATATATAAGGATCCAGAATATACATATATACTTTATAGGGTCGGAAAATTATATTGTGGAAATTAAAAACGGAATGACATACTTTTATGTACCCTTCTCACGAAGGCGAAGGGTTTAAAAAAAACTTTTGGTAATACCCACGGAGTACAGCCAACTAACCGTATTCTCTAACGAATGAGTAGATGTATCTATGATTTATCCTCGTCAGCTCTTCGAAACATGAAAGGAAAGGGTCGCCCAAATTATGATCCCTCATAGTGGTCAAGGCGGACAATTGTCGTTAAATCAGTCTCATAGTGTTCTTATGATACAGTAATAGTTGATAACATTCGCCTTACTTGCTCATAAAACAATCCAGTAAGTAAATTCGTTCTAGCAGAATCAGCTACGCGCTATATCGGCCTTGCAACAGCACAGGTGTTTACACCGGACCACCTAATCTGCTCAAACCCAAACAGTTTCAGCTGGACTATCATTTCATAGCATGGATAATTAATTAACTCCAGCAGTTACCATGACCAAATCCCATATTAAGTAGTGTTATCTTAGAATGTCTCGATATCTCATTAAGGGACACCCGTTCGGTACTATCAGAATACATCTTTGATAACCAGCCTTTTTGGTGATTCTTCTTCCTCCGTCTGAGAGCGATTTCGCTTCGACCTTCGTCTGCTGCCTTACATGTGCTGGGTACGGAATCCATAAACTTTTGGTACTCATCTACTACAGTTCATGGGGGGCACCGCTGGCAGCATTCTTATCAATTTAGCTAAGAATGAATATCGCCTTGGCGTATCTGGACTTTAGGATGTTGTTGTTGTTGTAGCAGCATGAACAATTTACAATAATCAATCTGGATGTTCTGGTGGTTCTGCATGTTGTTCAAGTCCAAGAAATTGAGCTACTTCAACAGGATGAGTCCATAAATCCATAGGACGTAGTGAAGTAGGGTTGGCTGAACAGTTAAATATGTGGAGGGTGTCATGAGGACCCTGACCACATGCTGGGCATAAGTTAAGGACGGCACGGTCTATGCGGGACCAAAAGCCATTAAGCCTGTTGCTCCATCCTGATCTAAGTTGTGCCAGAACGACTCTTTTTCCACGCGGCAGAACCTTCTCGGCGTCTGCTATCGGTGGTAGGCGACATCCAAGTACGACATTCATACGGTATCCTGCTACCGCGGAATTGGTGGCGTCTCTGTGAATGTCGTTCAAAGCTGTCATATACGAGCGGCGATCAAATGGATCCTGCACATACCTCTGTATGTTCTCCTCGTATTTCCGAAGGTCCTGTCTGACATGCCTCGGGGGAGATTCCAACTGTGTGATGATGAAGTTTGGATGACTCCTCCGATGCCATCCCAGAAGGAACTATTGCGTCAACATGACGTTGTGTTCCTTGACCTGTAGAACCTTGGTTTCCTCGTGAAGGTGGTGTTAGGAGGTTATTTGAAGGCAGCCTGTGACGGTCCTTAAGGCTGCGTTTTGACAGCTTTGAATATTTCTCCACTGGGTATCACTCAACGAAGGCGACCACACTGGAGCAGCATAGTTGACCACTGTCCGGCCAATCGTCTTGTAGGTAGCAAGCAAGGTTTCTTTGTCCATACCCCAAGTACTGCCGGCTAGTGCTTTGAGGACCTTGTTCCTATTTCGCAGTTTATGCGTGATTGCAGTGGCGTGTGCTGAGGAGGTAAAAAGGCTATCAAAAGTGACACCCAAGATTTTCGGGTGGTTCACTGTCGGAATTTGTACGCCGTCGAACATGATGCCTAAATTCAGTTTTACCTCCTTCGTCCAGGTGGTGAAGAGTGTTGCTGATGACTTCGTTGGTAATAACTGCAGGTTACGTGCAGTGAAGAAATTGTGGATTTCATTGAGATAACCATTTACCATACCGCAAAGCTCATCAACGTTGTGACCTGTTGCCAATATAGTGCAGTCGTCCGCATATGAGATTATCTCTACGCCCTGTGGGGGCACTGGGAGTTTAGAGAGGTAGAAGTTAAACAGGAGCGGCGACAGGACCCCGCCCTGAGGGACTCCTTGTTTAACTCTACGGGGTTTTGAGCATTTGTCTCTAAACTCCACGAACGACTGCCTGCCACTCAGATAGTTCACTATCCATCTCTTCGTGTTGTTGGGCATTGTGGACTGCAGGATGTCCTCGAAGAGTGTGGCGTGACTGACAGTGTCGAAGGCTTTCGACAGGTCAAGTGCCACTAGGATAGTCCGTTCACAAGGCCTCTGCTGGTTTAAGCCCTGTGAGATCTGAGTGACTATGGCGGATAATGCTGTGGTGGTACTGTGCATTTTACGGAATCCATGCTGGTGACGGGTCAGCTGGGGGAGGAGAAGAGCTTCGAGTGTCTTCGCTACAGGTGACACGAGGGAAATCGGCCTGTACGATTGTCCCTCACTCGCGATTTTCCCAGGTTTTAGCAATGGGATCACTCGACCCATTTTCCAGACATCGGGTATAGTTAAGCTCCTCACTGACAGATTAAAAACCATTGTCAGGTACTCGACTCCCCGCTCGCCTAGGTTTTTTAGCATCAGCATGGATATCCCATCAGGTCCAATTGCCTTTGAAGGCTTAGCTGTGTTGATGGCTTCTGCAACTTCAGTTGGCGTGTAAAGTTGTGGTGTGTCCGAGACTGGAAGATCGTGTAGTATGCGGACAATACTTTGTCAGCAAAAAGCTCGCGCGCACCGTTTAGGGTCGGATATGGTGGTATCTGCAAACTTAATCGCGACCCTATCATCCTTCTTAGTCGGATTGGAGAGAGACCGAACTGTGGACCACAACTTGCCAACTCCAGAACTTATGTTGCAGTTCTACAAATGATCCAACCATTTGTTTCGCTTGTCCTCATTTACCAACCTGCTGATATCGCGGTTCAGCTGGGCGATCCTAGGGTCGTCAGGGTTGGTATTTCGGATGTCATCACGCTCATCTGCGAATCCCGCTGCTTCTGCTACCCAACCTGGTAGCCATCCTTAGCACTATTTGTAATTTTCTGTCTGCTTCCATTTAGTTTCCGGGAAATAAAGTTATCAGTATTATACCTCCTTCTGCAGAGTACTAGTTTCGTCTTCGAGCAGTTCACAATAAGTCTACAGGAAACCCTCCTATCAATCATTGTACTTAAATATAAGATATTGTTACGTTTTAACCTTTTTCAAAACGTTGGTTTATTTTCTTTAAATAAACCTCTGCCACTATTTATAACACTGCCATCTGCACTCTAAATTGTTCTTTAACTGTCAAAGCTCGTATTTTCGAAGCCTAGAGCATATGCCATCTCTGGTGATTTTTCTACAATGTTCATTAAGATCAATGATCAACTCAAAGCTTTTATTTAATGTTAATAATGCCCACAGATATGTTACAGTTTGAGAGGCACTGCTTTCAAATAGCATTATGCAACTTTAAATCAGTTGCATAACTGTCAGATTTGACTGTTTCATCTGTATGTGTTAAGATTTGGATTTAGTCCTTCGAATGGTACGATGCCTAAATGATCTTTTGTACGCGATATCATTAGATATTCCCGGTCATCTAGTATTGTATTTGAGTCGAAATTACCACAGAATTCATATAATAATGAAACAAAATCTTAAATTAAACATGCAGACTCATATGGAGATTCATTCTTTAAGATATTTGGAAATTATTTCATTTAATTTCAATTTTATGTAATGATAAAGTCGGCTTATCTCAGGGGTATGTCGAACACCGGCTTTGCCTTAAATACATTTTTTATTTAGCCGGCCTTTAGAGATGGAATAGAAACAAGAAGTCCGAAATATATTAAATTATTAGTATTTTATTTTTATTTAATTATAACTTGTATGTTATTGGAATTTATTTACTAAAATACTTATTTCATTTGTTTGCTCCTTTTTCATTGGAAGTTTTCCTCTATTTCTCCAAAATCGGTCTTAATTGTCAGGTTGTCACCGGAGTCATCTTTTAATAAATAACATTAATGTTTACTAATACTAAAATTAGACAGAAACAGTAATGTATCTAAGCAGTAATGTATCCACGGAAATTCAATGATACACATTTACTGATCAACCATTAGAAATATAAAACTAAATATTACACATTGTATTGATTAAAATAAAAATGTTTTGTAAATATCAAAAGTTGTATGTATGAATATGTAGATAGATGAATGTACTTAAGTTTTGAAAGTAAAAAATCATAAAATCAGTCATGCAGCGAAAATGTATTAATCGTTACAGCAAATTTTAAGTAAATTACAATTGTAATGCCTGAGTAACATGAATGTAAAAATCAACAAGAGGTTTATTGAAATTTCTCTTAATTCCTGTATAAAACGACCGAAGCAAGGTATTCGAATTCGCATCTTATAAAAAAGTAAAAATTGTGAGATTTGATCTTAGGAAGAGAGTTATCCAAATATCATGTATTTTGTTGTTGCAAGTGTTAGGTTTTAGACAATTACTTCTCTTCTCTATGTTACCCTACACAGAGAAAACAGATTCGTGATAGCAACCGAATTTGTTTCCAATCGAATGATTCGGTTGTACACATAGAATTTTTCAGTTCTAACAACAAAAAGTCAGTTGATAAAGAAGAATTTCAGTTGAGGCAACCAAACTTTAGTTACCCCTTCCAAAATATGGTAGCCACAACTGTAAAATTCGGTCACTAAGATAGTATCATTCGATTGGCAACAAATTCGGTTGCTATCACGAATCTGTTTTCTCTGTGTATGGTTTATTTTCAAAATGTCACACTTTCCAAAGGTTGCCAAGGACGAATGTACATATAAATAGTAAATCTCGTACATAATTTAAAAAAAACACCTTATTTTCTTTTAAGACGTTTGGTCACCTGTTCCATCCACCAACAGAGGAACATCATCATCACAAGGAGGAAAAGCAAGATTTGAGTAAAATTCCCGGTGTACCCGGCGTAGACTATCCCATCTACCACGAAGTGCCACACACTTCATTCTCCTGTGCTCATGTGCCAGCCACACCTGGAATGTATGCAAATGTAGAGACCGGATGTCAGGGCTATCATGTCTGTCATGATGGACGTGAAGGTCACCAAGGTGCT
Source organism: Calliphora vicina (assembly GCF_958450345.1). Taxonomy (NCBI): domain Eukaryota; kingdom Metazoa; phylum Arthropoda; class Insecta; order Diptera; family Calliphoridae; genus Calliphora; species Calliphora vicina. The sequence continues at coordinate 69,829,105 of NC_088782.1, forward strand.
TCGTTCTTATGTACCAATGGCACAATTTTCAATCAAAAGGAATTCGCTTGCGACTGGTGGTACAATGTGAAGTGTGAAGAAGCTGTTAATTATTATCAGTAAGTAAAAGAATATACAACAGAATACATTAAAGTTTATATTATTTATAACGGAAATATTTTCTTTAGTTTGAATGCTGATCCTGAACACAATCCTTACACTCCCAAAAAGAAGATTGTAGAGGAACAACACTTGGATCACCATGCTGATGCTCATGGTTTCTTAATTCATGCCTAAATATTGTTGAAATTGAAAAAAAAAAAAAACTTAATAGATTGTGTCGTTTATGTTCATGTTATGAAATCATTAATATTTAAATCATTTCATCATTTTGTATTTTTTGTAAATATGTAAAAAGAGTGGTAATAAAAAAAAGTAGTTATGTTCTTAAGTAATTCTTTTAACAAAATGATTATGCATTACTTTAAAGTGCTGCATACAAACGAAATAGTTTTAAGCATAGAGAAATACACATAGATCGGAAACTCTCCTGTCTAAGACCTAACTCAGTTGTCTAAAACCTATGTGCTGAATATGTATTAGTAAACAAGTCTATGTGAAAACAAGAACAACACTGGAATCTGACAAAGCTACCTTCATGGCATAATTTTGAGTCCGTATTTTGCGATCTACAATTTCCCAATTTCTATGGGATTGAGATCTAACAACACTGTCCAACAGCATTTTTGGAACAGAATAGCGACCCTATAATTCTGAAAGAGCATGTTGAGTAGATCATTTTTGTAGAATAAACTTATAGTCCACCTGGTCTGATTTTGTTTTTACAGTGGGTCAAAGTTTTCAATTTTTGATCGAAGGGAGCAGTATACTAACTGAAAAAAATGTTGTAAGTTAATGTCTAAGAGATTTCTTATTGTCAGAGTTATATTGTGGAATGTTATGGGGATTATTTTTTTTGGAAGATTTTAACCATCTAGCTCCTCTCCTTAGGAGTCAATTGGACCCTTTTTTCGAGAAATTTCCGGAAAATTTCAGTGGGGGTCACCAAAAATAGCAAAGATGAAAATAAAGCTCTTTACGCGTAATTAGCAAACTTACACGCCACCTTGGGTCTCACATTTTTAAAAAATTCACCAAAAATCTATTTATGATCCGAATGAGCTATTTATAAAAAATATAAATAGCTCTAGAGAAGATCTACAAAAAACATATATACACATGTAGGCTATCACTTTTAGGTCAAGAGTTATTTAGGTTTTTTTATTTATTTTTTTTTTAATTTTGCTCGATCTTTTTTTAGTTTTTTTATATATGTAGGGACTACGGAGGTTCAACATTTTTTTTTTAATATTATTATATTTGCGATAAAATTTCGAATACTACAAAACAATTTGCTAACAGTTATGTCGTCCATATAAAAAGTTACACGCATCCAAAGTTGGAACATGTAAAAATGGCCATATTTTTTACGTTTTTTCCAAAACACATTTTCCATGGAATATATAAAAACACGTTAACATTTTTCAAAAGGGAGCAAGATTTGTGAAGCTCCTGATGAATAAATACAAGCTTTTTGTATAAGTAGTTGGTATTGGCGAAAACTTGACGGATTAAACGTCAATCCGTCAAGTTTTCGCCAATACCAACAGTTTAGTGCAATAAAATAATTTTATGAATTTTTAGGACGTCAGTTACCTCAGAAGTTATACTTTGCCTTAGAAACTAAAAATTTTAATATATGGATTTTCCATGAACAAAAATATAAAATTTTAATTAATGTACATTTTTAACGGGTTTGTATGTCCTTAAATCAATGACATTATAATTTTTGACAGTTTTTTTGTTTAAAGTGCCTACTGTGACGTTATTTACCGTGCGATAGTAAAATAACTTTTTACGTATTTAAATAAGATATAGGGCTATACAAACATGGATCATTTTCGAGGATCTGTGTTTTTTCTTTTTAGAATTTTTTACTCAAACCTAAATTTTTTTCAAATTGGCGAAGTTTGGATAGGTCTGGGGCGACTAGGACCGCTTAAGTTAACCAAGTTTTATTTTACACGCTTTTGCAGTAGGTTCTCTTTTTGGATCATATACAAATTGTATATACATAGTCCCGAAGAACATTTTTTTCTACAAAAGAAAAAATATAGGGTTTTTTTTGGGAAAAAACTTAAAAAATACGGTAATTTTTACATGTTCCAACTTTGGGTGCTTGTAACTTTTTATATGGACTAGATAACTGCTAGCAAGTTGTTTTTGTAGTATTCGAAAATTGACCCCTAAGGAGAGGAGCTAGAGGGTTAACATCTTCCACAAAAATAATCCCCATAAAATTCCACAATATAACTCTGATAATAAGAATTCTCTTAGACATTAACTTAAAACAATTTTTTCAGTTAGTATACTGCTCCCTTCTATCAAAAAATAAAAATTTTGACCCACTATAAAAAAAAGTCAGACCAGGTGGACTATAATTTTATTCGACAGAAATGATCTACTCAACATGCCCTTTCAGAATTATAGGGTCGCTATTCTGTTACAATCAAAAAGTCTCAATTTGATGGACAGTGCAATTGGTAGGCCACATAAAAACACGTACCTTATTTCATTGTTTCCAGCATTGTCGTGCAGTAATCTCCAAATTATGGTAATTTCCCTCAAAGTTCCACTTCTGTCTTGACCAGTTAAATGATTTTTTTTAAAAAATCATTTAACTTACAACTAATAGTTCGTGAACTGTTAATCAACCCACGAACAACTTTCTTTCAGAAGTTTAAAAGTTTCCAAAACTTTCTATAAACTTATTAAAAATACTGAAATTTACTATATTTTAATAGAGAATCTAATAAATTATAATTTATCTTAAAAATACACTTTTATATTTTTGAAAATTGAATTTACGGCATAGTTTTTAAAGTATAAGCCCCAGCGTCCAATAAATTCTACCACTATGTTCTTTATAAAAAAAATAATGACTGTTAATAATTTGGTTTTCTAACATCCCTTAAGCAAAGTGCCTAAAGTTGGACAGCACGGATGTAAATAAAAAACAGCTGTTTTTAATTTTTTTTTTAGTCTAACGTTATTTACCAGTTTTTGTTTTCTTTTAAAGCACATAATGTCCCTTAAAAAGCCAGCTTATGATTTCCTTAACGAATTAATGCAAAAATGGCAACAACTTCAACTAGTTCCCAACGTATTTGCCTATAAATTGGAAGTAACACAAAGCAAATATTTGCCCGGAAAATATAAGTTCTATTCAGAGGTAAAAACCTAAAAAAATTATTAAAAAGCTGTGAATTATCAAACATATTTTTAGTTTAATCCCAAACGTAGTGCCTTACGGAGACCGCCACAAACTATACTGTCTTTGGATCCACAATTCGATGAAGAAAAATTCAATTTCAAAAAAGTGGCAGCCGCCGAAATCCTAATGAAACTTAAATTTGAGGAAGATACGGAAATCTCGTTTATCATTAATAACAGTCCAGTGACAAAATATAACACATTAATATGTCCCAATGTTCGAAGGGGTTTGCCTCAACGTATCACATTGGACGCTTTAAGATTTTGTGTTGATTTTTTGCTGTCTTTGGAGGGTAACCGTCAGTTTCGAATTGGTTATAATAGTCCGGGAGCGTTGGCGTCAGTGAATCATTTGCATCTGCATTTGATGTGCATTGAGAAGGAATTGTATATAGATCATGCGGTAAGTTTTTTGTGGTGAATTTGAGGATACCAATTTGTAAAATGTACTTTGAGAGTATCGAATTGTATTTTCGAAATGTTCAGTTATTTTTTAAACAATTCGAAGGGCTACATTCGGCTGACTCGAATCATATATACCCTTCATCTTTATAGAAAAAACAATAATGTATTCGTAAATTATTTGAAGGCCATGTGGTCGGGTTTTTTGTGAAAAATCTGTTAATATTTCCGGAATTTGGTCGGCAGAGTTGTATTATTCATTAAATTAAACCTAAATTTCTTGGCTAAACACAAGCTTTATCTAGTTACATATTTGTTTATATCGGATTTTCTTCAAAAAGTTTTGGAAATACCTATTATTTGATTGCATACGTGCTGAACTTAATATCCGATATATCAAGAAATCATTTAATGGACCCATGTAAGTAGCACCTATTTGATTTAGGTAAGCATATTTTCAAATTTTGATTCACACTTTATTAGAGGAAAACTTTTGGAAGTGATTTAGAACTGAAAAAGCAAGGATTTAAAATTTCAACACAGACAATTCAGATACAAAATCGAGGTTCATGTGGATTTTTGCTAATATCTCAGTCATTCTTGTGCTGATTTTGAAGATATTTCAATGCCAAAATTAAAATATTTCATATATTGATTGATGGGGATTAGGAAAAACATTTTCATTCAAAACAGGGACAGAAACGAATCGCTAAATCGACATTTCGGGGAATTGTTGAATGTTTTTTTGTATAAAAACTAAATTATTTATATCCAAATGCTGTAAGATTTGACAAAATATAGTGGTGGGATTCAAACGGTCTCCTATTAGGTCGTATTGTCATAATGTCCTAAAATATTTTTTTAGTTTAAACAAATTCTTGTTGTGCTGCAAACAAAAAAAGTGTTATTTTGTGAAACCAATAAACATTGTTCAAAAAGTCGTATTAGTTTAGAATTTTTTTGTTTGAAACCCAACAAAAAATTTTTTAAACTAAAAAGATATATTAGGACATTATGACAATACGACCTAATAGGAAACCGTTTGAAGCCCCCAAGTATTTATAGTTGTTACAACCCTTGTAGCTGACAAACATTTAATCATTATAAATGCTACCTGTAAGCACTTGGGGTATGAATAAAGAAATAGTATTGTGCAGAAATACGCATGCCCAAGGATGGTCCTTCGAATGTCCTTTGAACAAAACTAACAAGAGGAAACGATATAAAAACGACAGCTTCTATACCCAACTACACACAGTTCATTTTTAAAAACCGATATCAAATTCTAGTAACAGACATATTGAAAAGGGTGATCGCAAAACTCTCTTTAGATTTTATAACATAGATGTAAAGTACCGGATCCTGTTGTTACTTCAAATGCAACATTAGGCAATAACTCTGATCGCCAAGAGCGCAGTGAAGATCGGTATGCCAACATTTTTAAAGGTCTGATTATTTGCAATTGTTTTTAATACTAATAAACTTTGTCCATACCCCCTGCTAGCTCTTTATCCTTTTTAACTATTCGAAATTTTTCCATTCTCAGTTAAACATAAATTTCTTTAATTTAAAAAAAAAAACTAAAAACCTGCCAATCAATTATTATTTTTACAGAAATTACAACATCTTTCCGATCCAGACATTTATCGTCTAGACCCTAGTATGCCCACAGAGGCCATATGCTTTATGATCGATACACATGATTCGAAAACCAAAATTGAACTAAAACTAAATGAACTCTATAAATTCCTAATATGGCTGTGTGATAACAATATACCCTACAATGTATTTATGACACCAGTGCTGCCGGAGAAACATGCAGTCCAACAGAAATTAAAAGTCTTTGTTTACGCAAGAGCACAGCATTGTATTGTTAAACAATTGAATAACATAAATCTAGGATTTTGTGAACTATCAGGTTTTGTGCCAGTAGGAGGTAAATATATACAAACAATTTTATCTGTTCATAATAATATTTCTTAAATTTCCTTTTAGCGAATGATCTTTATAACAACCTAACGGAGCTAGATATAATCACAAAAATAACTAACGAAACTGGTCAAGTTTTTAATAAGATTTATAAATATTTTAAACATAACAAGTTAAGTTAATGTACATTTATTACAAAAATAAAATTATAAAATATAAAATGAATTGAATTGAATACACATTAAGGTTTTTATTATTTTAATTGTCTTTTTTTAAATATTATTCTTTGGCATCAGCAAAACCTTTACCCAAACCAGCTCTACTAATTACTTTAGTATTGGCCTCAATACGATATTCTATGTGTTTGTCACTGCCTTGCATTTCAATCAGTTCAATTAATTCGTTGAGTTTGTCATTTGAAATGCAGTTGTGTATTGTTGTAAAGAATTGCATTAAATGATGTAAATTATGACTGCAAGTAGAAAAGTGTAATTAATTTGTAAAAAATGATTATGTTTGATTATAAAAATTATTAAATGGAATACTTACATCATTAATAAAATGGGTCCTAAGAGTTCCGATGTTTTATATAGATGATGTATATACGATCTTGTATGTTTCTGACAGGCCAAACAAGAGCAGTCCTTTATTAGGGGGGTAAAGTCTTCTTTTAAGCTAAAATGTGTGTATATTTATTTTTTATTTTTTCTTACATTTAGTTTTGCTTATTTGAACAATGCGAGTTTGTGGATGATGAATTTTGATTTTTTTGGAAATTTAGAGGAAATTAATTTGTCTAAATCCGGTAATATTTTGCAGAAGTTTGCTATTACAAATTACAATATATAAATCGGTGCATAATTATATGACAGCACAACTAACTGAAGGTCACGACAACTAACTCATTCCCACGACAGACGGTTCTACGCACTGGAATGACCCGAGTTTACTCGGGACTGTCAACTCAGCAATCACAGCTGCTACAACAACTAAATTATTCCGTTCCCACGACAATTGGATCTCCGTTCCGGAACGACCCGAATCATATTCGGCCAAAGATTGTCAACTCAGCGACAGCTGTACAAACCGAAAGTTTTTTCCCCAGGTGAGCAAAACATGTCGGCAATTTTGCTCAAAATCCTTTTAATTATAGCCGGCGTTGAACAGAATCCAGGTCCCAGTATTTGGCTCTGTTCAATATGTCAACATGGTGTCACCTGAAAAGGTGCTCAGGACTCACCAGTCACCGCGACTGGAACCCCAGCTTCGTAGGATCTTGTTGTAGTACGCAGCCTCAAAACCCCAGCACTACCCCCATAATTACGATCCCACAATCCCGTGTCCAAACTCCACCCCCCGGACAAAATTTTGTCCAATCCCCAACCCCCGGACACAGCAGACCCTGTTCAAATCAATGGACATGTTCTGTCTGTCATGACGTAATTAGAAGGAATATAACATCAATTCAGTGCAATGGCTGTAAAAATTGGTGCCATATGAGAAGATGCTCTGGATTACGCTCGCACAAGGACTGGAGTAATAGCTTTTTAGCCCCCTGTTGCATAAACATACCCCCGGCGACAGTTGCCACCCCAGCCACACCTGTGCAATTCACCCCGCACATTGTTGTGCAGACACCCCAACATCTGCCTCTACTACAACAACAAACCCCGGCAAGAACTCCACCTCAACTGCCAAGTATATTAAATATACCACCCCATCAGCACCATACCCGGCGGCCTTTGCATATCGGGGATTCCCAAGTATCGTTTAAGATCATGCAGTTAAACTGTAATGGTCTTAGAAATAAGGTCGTGGAAATCACCAATTTTATGCATGTTAATAACATCCTCATTGCCGCCATTCAAGAAACGAAGCTAACCAGGGATTGTAGACTCTCGGCTTCCAGTGATTACAACATCATTCGGAAAGACAGGGAACGTGATCATGGTGGTGGCCTTGCTTTTATCATAAAGCGAAGCGTCAATTATACGTTGACAGTACCACCCCCCTCCCCCTCTCCTGACCCCTACCTGGAAGTAATGAGCATCTCAATAAAAACTGGAGATATTGAGTTAGAAATTGTCAATGTATATATTCCACCCGTAAACAGCATTGGGACTAGTTATCATCCCAGCATAGCACACCTTTTGCAAGGAGATAACAGAATAATACTTGGTGATTTCAATGCTCACCACGAGAGTTGGTACTCCCAGCTACCAAACGATCCACGCGGTATTTCATTATCAGACCAGATAGACGACTCGGACTTCGCTGCAATTAACGAAGACCTCTCTACGAGAATAACTGCTCGATGTTCAAGCTCCCCAGACATTTCCATCGTCTGCATGTCGCTTCTTGCCCATACCACCTGCCAAGCCCAAACGGCATTAAACTCCGATCACATCCCTATCTTGATCACAGTAGAGAAGTCTAGCGACTTTGTGGAGCCAGATAAGCGCACGTTCGTTAACTACAACAAAGCTGTCTGGCACAGCTTTACGAACTACATAGACGATACACTACGTCACTTGCCGAAGGGGTGAAGCAATCTTTAGAAAGATAGTCCTTCAGGCGGTAAGGCGCTTTATCCCCGCAGGAAGAATACCGAATATTAGACCAAATTTTCCATCACAGGCAGCACGATTGGCTCAAGAACGCGATCTCCTGCGTGCTAGCAATCCAGCTAATGAGCAAATTGAGCAGTTGACGGCTGAAATTGACTTTATCGTCGACGAACATCGCCGCAACAAATGGTTGGACCACCTGAATCATTGCTCAACAGACTCTAAATCGCTATGGTCTACTATCAAAAGTCTATCTGGAAACAATAATCGAAATCAAAACCTCGCTGCTATTGCGTTTAATAACTTGCAACATACAGATGCCAAGAAATGCGCAACACAATTCTGCAGGCAATTTATAGAACACCCCGCCACGCAGAGCCGGACCAAAAGGACTATAGTTCGGAGAACTAAGAATCTTACTCGAGATCCTCAGCCACGCTCCTTCACTCCCGTGAAGTCGAGTTCATTATCTCCAAATCGAAACCTTCTAAAGCTCTAGGTCCGGATGGTATCTCAATGATAATGCTAAAGAAGCTCGGTAAAGTAGGTCTGGAATATCTCACCCACCTTCTGAATCTCTCGATTCACCATTTGGTGATTCCAGATATCTGGAAAGTGGCTCGAGTTATCCCAATTCTAAAACCGGAAAAATCAGCTACCCTAGGAGAATCATACCGCCCCATCTCCTTATTGTCACCAATAGCAAAGATTTTAGAATCCCTACTATTACCCACCCTGAAAGAGCATTTCCCGCTCGCCACACATCAATATGGATTCAGGGAAGCGCATAGCACAACAACGGCTCTAACTCAGATAACCTCCCAGATCGCCAATGGCCTCAATCAGCAACGACCGTGTCAACGTACCATCGTCGCCGCACTGGATTTATCCAAGGCATTCGATACGGTCGATCACTCGATACTGATTAATGACATCGTGAACTCCACACTCCCAAATGATGTCAAACGCTGGATAGCCAACTATCTATGTGGAAGACATGCGTTTGTCGAGTTCAGAGGCCAGAAATCAAAATACCGCAAGATAAAGATGGGCGTGCCACAAGGAGGAGTACTATCACCGATGCTCTTCAACATATATCTTGCCAAGCTACCTGAACCCCCCCCAAATGTCTCTATGGTGTCGTATGCAGATGATTGCACTATAATTTCATCAAGTGTCAACATCGACGACATAAGTGCCAAAATCACCCGATACCTGGCCACCATAACAGACTTTTTTCAGGAACGCAAACTCAGGTTATCTGCTCCGAAATCCTCGGTGTCCCTTTTCACCACTTGGACTAAAGAAGTAAGGACGGCGCTCAACATCTCAGTCGAAGGTCGAACTATCCACACGGTTCAAAACCCGAAAATTTTAGGGGTAGTCTTCGACAGCCTCCTTCACTTTTCAAGGCACGCAACCTACATCAACCAAAAGGTTAAAAATAGGAACAAGGTCCTTAAAGCTCTAGCTGGCACCTCTTGGGGCATGAACAAAGAGACGATTGTAGCGACATACAAGGCAACTGGTCGCTCTCTTCTCAACTATGCTGCCCCAGTATGGACCTCTTTCCTCAGTGACACCCAATGGCGAGGTTTACAAACGGCCCAAAATAATGCTCTCCGGATCGCAACCGGTTGTGTCAAGATGACGAATGTGGATCATCTACATGAGGAGACCAGGTTACTGTCGGTCAGACAACATAATGTGTTGTTGACTAGACAGTTCCTGTTGGCATGCCATCTGCCGAGTCACCCCAACCATCAGATTCTGATGCAGGATCCTCTTCCCCGACACATCCGGATGGACTTTCGACACTTTCGCAGCGACATCCAAGACGTCATACCATCGGACGTCGACAGATTGTCTATTGCAAGTGCTCGGAAATTGTTGCATCAAACGGCGGTTACTGAAGCCATTAATGGCTACACATGCAACAGAGTCCTAAATGAACACCCCCCTGCGATATCGGATTGTGAGAGACAATTACCAAGGCATACAAGAACTATATTAGCACAATTAAGAGCCGGTTGGTGCAGTTTCCTCAACTGCTACCGAGAACGTATCGTTCCTGGCACTTTAAACCGTTGCCCCGCCTGTCATCAAAGTCCTCACGATACAATACATTTATTTAATTGTCCCACCAGGTCTACAAATTTGCGCCCCATAGACCTGTGGTTAAGACCAACTGAGGTGGCGCAGTTTCTCCAGCTCCCACTTCCACCTACTGACATCAACACAAATAATTAAAATATTCACTCTTATAATTTCAGGAAAGAACAATCGGGTACAGTCGAACTGTTACTACAACAACAACAACTAAATTATTCATTAGTGACACCCAATGGAGAGGTTCACAAACGGCCCATACTAAAGCTCTCCGGATCGCAACTGGTTGTGTCAAGACGAAGAATGTGGATCATCTACATGAGGAGACCAGGTTACTGTCGGTCAGACAACATAGTGTGTTGTTGACTAGGCAGTTCCTGTTGGGAAGCCATCTGCCGAGTCACTCCATCAGTTTTTGATACAGGATCCCCTTTCCCGGCACATCCGGATGGAGTTTCTACGCTTTCGCAGCGACACCCAAGACGTCATAACATCGGACGTCGACGGATTGTCAATTGTAAGCGCTCGGAAAACATTGCATCAAACAGCGGTTTCTGAAGCCATTAGACGCAATAGAGTCCTAAATGAACCACCCTGCGATCTCGGATTGTGAGAGACCATTACCCAGGCATTTAAGATAAATTTTGACACAATTAAGAGCCGGTTGGGGCAGTTTCCTCAACTGCTACCGAGAACGTATTCTTCCTGGCACTTTAAACCGTTGCCCCGCCTGTCATCAAAGTTCTCACGACACATTGCACTTATTCAATTGTCCCACCAGGTCTACAAATTTGAGCCTCATAGACATATGGTTAAGATAAAAACTATCGGCTACAGTCGAACTGTTACAGCAACTAACTGAACTACCTGTTGCACAGCTCTATTTGTTGCACTATGAGTTGTACAGATTTGAATGGAAAGGGCTTTGAAATTATCTACGTAAATAACTTGAGGTAGTGGTTGTTTTCTCCTCATATCTCAGCCATTTATGAACCGAATTTTCTTATTTTCAATACCAAAATTAATTCAAATCTAATATAAATTGAATTAAATTATTTGTCTTCGTTCAGTTGTTTTTGTTTTGCTTTTAATCGTTTACAAAATGACGATTTGAATTGAAGAAAAATTTAATCATTCAAAACAAATTTAAAGGTATTTCGTAATGGACTTAAATGGAAGAAAATTGTAATAATTCAATAAGGAATTAATACCGTAAACAATGAATTCTCAAAGGAATTATTTCAATACATTTGAGGTACAACAAAATTAAGCCTATGAGTTAATTCATAATGAATTCATTAACGGAATGGTTAAGAGATAAATTTAATTTGATTTCAAAAATGGAATTAAGAATTAACTCTTTCGTACCTTTGATAGACATAGTTCTATATAATTCTTCAACTATAAGGATCTAGAATTTTTAATTTTTTTAAACTTCTTCAGTCGCTGCTTTGGACTGTTAACAAAAACCAACTTTAAAATTTAGTTTGTGGTTAGGTTTTACTTAAAATATTCTCAATTTTATATTAAAATTCACAATTTTAGAAATTCTGATTTTAGTTAATTTTGGTCAGGTAATCTATGATGAAACGGAACTCAGTCGTAAAAATATATCAAAAAAACAAGTAAGAGATATTCGGCTGTGCCAAATATCATCAAAGTATACCTTAAGATAATGATGGAAAACAGGATTTGTTGAAAAAATTTCTGGTAAGAAAATGTTGGTGGAAAATAAAAGCGGGTTAAAAATATTTCTCCCGATTGTCCATCAGAACTTCTATGGCGTTATATTGGAAAGATCTTTGAAAAGTCTATTATTAGATATCCATATTTTCTTTGTTAATGACTCAGTAATCCAGATGTGTGTTTTTTTCTTATATCCCAGCAATGTGTGCTTTATCAATGGTTTAAACAATGATATAGTTTATATATAGCATTTATTAATGGTATTGAAACATGAGGAATGAAATTATAAAAAACAAAACTTACCACTCATCCGTAATATCTATAAATGGTGTCTCCGTGAGGGCTGCTGTAGCCTTACTGCTCAAATCAAAATTAAATGACAAAGCCTTAAAATTAGCAGCTGCACAATAAGCGTATGAAGAATCAAATATATCAACTCCCAACTGAACCAACTTTAATATTAATACAGGTGTAAAAGCACCCGGCAGCATAAGCGGTTTATCAGCATCCAATTCCTTAAGGCAATGTTTCATAATGGGCAGAATTTGTTCGTCCTTAACCTCCGTTGCTGACAAACCATAACAATGGAAACCTTCGAATATAAAACCACCAATAACAGCGGCACCTTTCGCTTTGGCATGCTTAATTGATTGGGAGCGATTGTAGGTGTTGTAGCCACCCACAATGGGAGCAAATAGACATGATTTTTGCAATGACTCTGAATTGTTGTGATGCTCATAGCAAGAGTCCATAAATGTTTCAGTGCGATCCACAGATTTTTGTATTCTTTTCTTAGCACTATCAAAATTGGTGTCCGCATCACAAAGACCTTGATAAATGTCGGGTTTAAATGACTCCACCAGATTTATAAATTTTTGAACAGAAAGTGGTTCTTTGCCGCGTCGTGTAAACAGCGGCACAATATCTTTCTCATTAAAACCACTTGGCGCCAATTCACAAGGGTCTCTAATGGTCAGTATAGTAGGATAATCCTTAAAACCCACAAAACCCGACACACCACCACCTTTGAAATGATTCAAGGCTTCTCTCATATGGTCCATGGTAGCCAAAGACATTTGCAGCACTTGTGGCTCTTGAGCAACATGGTCAAATACTTCGCGACTTAGATAGGGTATACTGCCGCCCTGCAATCAGTCAATAATTAATAATATTACCCGTTTAAATAAAGTTGCCGCTTAAAGATTATGATTTGTTTACCTTTGTAACTTGCACTAACAACGGTGTTTTGAATTGTTTTGCACTTTCCTGCTGCACCAATTGACCCAAGCGGCCAGAACTTTTACTCAAATGTTCTATAACGAATTTCATTGTTAGTTTTATTTGTAAATTTTAGGAAAAACTTCAGGTAATGTTTATAACTTGCGATGACAAATAATTTTTAATACTGATACCGCGTTTTGCAACAACAAAAACACATGTTTTATTTTATTGTTGCACCGAAACAGAGATGTTATACGTTGGTAAGAGAGTTGCCATCCTTATAGGAAATTGTTGTCAGAGATATATGTTCGGCTGTACCGAATCTTAGACCCCTTTCACACTAGGCAATTTAGTTGCGCAATTCTCTTGAGTTTTTAGATGCCAGAGGTAAGGTAGAGACTTGCGCAACTAAATTGCCTAGTGTGAAAGGGATCTTATATACCCTTCACCTTAATATGACGTCTCCACTTAACATAATATCTAAGATTTCAATCGTATAGACCCATATTTTCTAAATCTCTGGTTATTATCGTGACGATATACTGACATTTCTCATAAGAAAATTATATTAATTGGAAGTATATCGTTACGAAAGACGATAACCAGAGATTGAGAAAATGGGGCTATTATAATAAATATGATAGATTTGCTTTGGGTAGGTTTTTTTTTGTTTATTAGTAGCTACTTTTTGATTTCATTAAAACAAATTCTAATTAAATAATATTTTTTAAACGTTGTAGTAAATCTTATCTTGTAGAAAATGTTTATGATTAATATCAATACACACAAAATAGTTCGTTATTCTGTAAAAACCAGTACATATTTGAAAAACAATTGGTCAATTCACAAGGTCTCTTATCAGTCATATTGTCCTAATACATCACGACTCGGTGGCTCTGCTTAACCGACTCTTAGGCATTCGGCGCAAGTCTCTGCTGGTTGGTTACGATAACACAATAAACATAGCATACAAAGTAGTATTATTTTAGGACATTTTTTGCTTGAAAACCTATAAAAACCATTGTGAAATATTAGGATACTAGCAGACCCGGTGCGCTTCGCCACCCCAATTAGAAGAATGAAATAGTACTATTAAGTCTCCCTTTGTGAATCTAATTGTAAATGTCTAATTTCATATTTCTGGGTCCATTATTATAGAAAATGCAAAAGAAAGTTACCACTAAAGTCACCTTTTGTGAATTCAAATTCATTTAAAATCATGTGTGCCTAAAATTATTATAAAATATTCAAAAAGTACCATTACAATAAACAAATAGTACCATTGATTATCACTTCTGAATTCGCATTCACTAAACCATAACCCGTCGATTTTGAATTTTAAATTTGTATAGCCTTTCCTATATTATCAACTAATTTTGTTTCTATAACAATTAATATTTAAAAATTATCACAAAACCCAAAAAAAAAACAAAACCGCGGTTTTGAAATTCTTTGGTTTTTTGGAAACGCTAGGTCCATTATTATAGTAAATTCACAATAGTACGTATGAGAACAAAGAAAAAGTACCAAGCGCCTTGAATTTCCACTCACTTGGGACCATAGACGCCTAATTTCATATTTCTATGTCCATTATTACAGAAAATTCATAAAGTACCATTAGAATATATAAAAAGCACCAAAAATCCCCCACTTGTGGTTTCCCACTCACTCCCATATAAGCTTAATTTCAGGGTTTTAGGTTAATTGGTGAAGAAATTACAAAAAGTACCATTCGAATAAAGAAAAAGTACCAAAAAGTCTATCCCTAGAATTCTCACTCACTTTAGAACATATACGATTAATATCATGTTTCTAAGTTCATTGTTATAAAAAATTCAAAAAAGTACCATTAGAATAAAGAAAAAGTACCAAAAAGTCTCCCCCTGGAATTCTCACTCACTTTATAACATATACGATTAATTTCATATTTTTATGGCCATTATTACAGAAAATTCAAAAAGTACCGCTACAATATACAAAAAGTACCAAAAATCAGGCACTTGTGGATTCCCACTCACTCCGGTCCATATAAGCTTTACTTCATGTTTCTAGGTTCATTGGTGAAGAATTTACAAAAAGTACCATTCGAATAGAGAAAAAGTACCAAAAAGTCTCTCCCTAGAATTTTCACTGACTTAGGACCGTGTATGCTAAATTTCATGTTTCTAAGTCCATTGTTATAGAAAATTAAAAAAAGTACCATTATAATAAAAAAAAGTACCATGAAGTATCCGCTTGAATTTTCACTCACATAGGACCATATACGCTTAATTTCATGTTTCTAGGTCCTTTATTGTAGAAAATTCAAAAAGTACCATTATAATATAGAAAAAGTACCAAAAAGCAACCACGTGTGGATTCCCACCCAATCGGGCCCATGTAAGCTTTATTTCATGTTTCTAGGTTCATTGGTGAAGAAATTACAAAAAGTACCATTCGATTAAAGAAAAAGTACCAAAAAGTCTCCCCCTAGAATTCTCACTTACTTAGGACCATATATGCTTAATTTCATGTTTCTAAGTTCATTGTTATAGAAAATTCAAAAAAGTACCATTAGAATAAACAAAAAGTACCAAAAACTCTCCCCTTAGAATTCTCACTCACTTAGAACCATATATGCTTAACTTCATATTTCTATGTCCATTATTACAGAAAATTCAAAAAGTACCATTAGAATATAGAAAAAGTACCAAAAAGCAGTCACTTGTAGATTCCCACTCACTCCGGTCCGTATAAGCTTAATTTCATGTTTTTAGGTTCATTGGCGAAGAAATTACAAAAAGTACCATTCGAATAAAGAAAAAGTACCAAAAAGTCTCCCCATAGAATTCTCACTCACTTAGGGCCATATATGCTTAATTTCATGTCTCTAAGTCCATTGTTATAGAAAATTCAAAAAAGTACCATTAGAATATAGAAAAAGTACCAAAAACCCCACAATTGTGGTTTCCCACTGACTCGGTTCCATATAAGCTTTATTTCATGTTTCTAGGTTCATTGGTGAAAAAATTACAAAAAGTACCAATCGAATAAAGAAAAAGTACCAAAAAGTCTCCCCCTAGAATTCTCACTTACTTAGGACCATATATGCTTAATTTCATGTTTCTAAGTCCATAGTTATAGAAAATTCAAAAAAGTACCATTAGAATATAAAAAAAGTACCAAAAAACCCACACTTGTGGTTTCCTACTCACTCGGTTTATATATAAGCTTTATTTTATGTTTCTAGGTTCATTGGTGAAGAAATTACAAAAAGTACCATTCCAATAAAGAAAAAGTACCAAAAAGTCTCCCCCTAGAATTCTCACTCACTTAGGACCATATATGTTTAATTTCATGTTTCTAAGTCCATTGTTATAGAAATTTCAAAAAAGTACCATTAGAAGAACAAAAAAGTACCTATAGTTCTGTTCACACATTTTGGTACCTAAATATTATACCCTATGCCTAACACAAACTTCACTCAGATACAAATCAGCTAACTTTAATGTCGATAAGGGCAATAATTTAAAATATTAAAAAAGTACCATTAGGAAAAAGTACCAATTTCCCTTTTCTTCCTCGAACACCCCTCAAGTTCGACCTTTAAAAATATTCCATTTTGCCAAAATTGTTTATGCTACAGACATGTCTCAAAATATTAAAATCTGTGTTAATGTGCCCAAGAAAAAATATGTTTTAAAAAAAGTACCAAACTGTTTACCCGGATTTGGCCCAATATACACCTTGGCACTCGAGTTCCAAATAACACCCTGTTAGTTAATTTTTGTATGAATCCAGGAACCAGTGTTAAAAAAATTATCAAAATTGGCTTAATAATTTCAATAAAATGTATTTTTCCGATTTTATCCCCTTTTTGGTACCTTTTTTATCCCCATTGCTTTGGTAAAATTTTTTTCAAATAAATTTCTGTATCGTGGTGGGAGCTCATAATAAAATATTCATATGTCTATGTCAAATTATAGAAAAAAATATTTTATGAAAAAGTACCAAAAATAAACACAATTTTTATCCCTTAAGGGTTCGAATTTCCAAAAAGTACCAAACTTATATTTTTTATTTTTTGATAAGTAAAGAATGCGATTTAAAATTTGTTTATTGGTTTAAAAGATACATAGGGTGCCAAAAAAGTACCAAAATACAGTTTTTACCCGTTTTCCCCCCTAAATGTTTCGAATTTCGAAAAAGTACGAAACACCTGTCAGCTTATTTTTTAAATGGAGTAACATGCAACTTTAAGTTTTTTTGTATCTTTATTAGTTTTGAAGATATAAGGTTACCGAATTTACCCGTTTTTACCCTTTTTTACCCCCTAAACGTTCGAATTTCCAAAAATCCCTTCTTATCAGATCGTTTTGGGGAGGGAGGAACCCACAGTTAAAATTTCGTGATTCTAGCTTCAGCCGTTTGGGCTGTGCGATGATGAATCAGTCAGTCAGTCAGTCAGTCAGTCAGTCAGTCAGTAACGTTACTCTTTTATATATATAGATTACGACATGATAAGAGACCTTGTGAATTGACCAAATATACATATATGGGGGATTTCATGTCAAGTGAACCAACTTTTTAAATCGATGTCTTCCAGTCGGGATGAAATATGCAATAAGGTTAGTTCTATTGGATAGTAATTCAGATTTTTCAACAAGATCGGTTAAGAACTCTCTGAGTGGGTCAAAATTTGACATTTTGGCCAAACAGTACCTTATAGGTGGTTTAAAGGCATCAATCTTGTACCTCCTAGTGAAGAGAATCAGTTCTGTCTTTTTGGGGTTCACACTAAGTCCACTACAACGTAGCACATATGATTCTATAACTCCCAAGTTCATCCATCTCAGATAGGATAGCATCGGGCATGTCATTCTTTAAAGCTCCTTCAATATCGAGGAAGGCAACATGTGAATACTCCTTATTTAATAGACTATTCAATGTGGCCAACTAACGACACAGATCTGCCCTTAGTGTTGGGATTTAGAGTAGAGTTCCGTCGGAATAATCATTCTCAAGTATACGTCAATTTTAGCAGAAAGGATGCAAGACTAATTGGTATGTAATCCTTTGGTTTTGTGTGAGTCGCCTTACCTCCTGTCGGAATAAAGACTACTCTAAACCTCGTCCACAATGTAGCAATACAGGTCCATCTGATACACGCTATGTACATATATATTGGTGAGCCATGGTGCAACTATTTGTAAATGTTTCTGAAGATCAGCAGGTCTGATCCCAGGGGATTTAAACGGGTCGATGCTTTTTTTTATAAAAACAAACACAAACTGCTTGCTTGTCTGCAGATTCACCCAGAGTCTCTGACGGGAATCGAATCCGCAACCCTTAGATTGATAGTCCAGCATACTACCGTCTACACTATCGGGGCACCTTGATTGCCCAATGGATTATTTTCCTATTCACTGTAACATAGTTAACACACGGAGCAACAGAATCAGCAGCCGAATTGACAGTCTCATCACTGAATGGGAGGCAACCAGGGAAATGAGTGCAAGTAGGACCTCAAGTGTCTTTACTATTCAGAGTCCGACTAACACAGGGTTTCTGAATATAGCTTGGTGCAACCAGAGAGCTTGATAGAATTTTACGTGATCGGTCGCAGAGGATCCTTTCACGATTGGTGATCAGAAAAGGAGCTGTCGCTAGAGAAACCCAATTTTTTTTTAAAGGTAATTTTATGAAAACAGAAATAAAAAAAGTTTCTATTGTCACTCGCTATATATCAGATGATAGGTATACATACATAGCTACACATTTTAAAGTTTTTAGAGAGCTAAACCGCCAATAAATAATAAAAAATCCCTAGTTTATCAAAACGGGGTCCCTTCGACTCTACTTGATTGTTCGCACGTAGTGAACTACCACGAAAACCAGTTATAAAAAAATCCTAGTCCAATTATTGTGTATTGCATAAATAGACTGTTCTGGGAAAAATATAATGGAAGCAGTTTTATTACAACACATTTCGTGCCGCGTTAGAATCCCGCGTTGAAAATTGTACCGCCTTTTATAAAAATAATACTGGCAAAGCTAATAAAAGCTGTTTTAATGACCTTGATTTATTCCAAATTCAATTTTAAAGAAACCATTGCTTTGTGTTCCAACGGTCACATACCGTTAGAAATACATATTTTGGCGTTAAAGGTAACAAAAGCACTATGTTGACAACACTGGACGCAAATAACAACCATTTTTGACACACCTTTTGAGCAAAAACAAAATATAATCAAAATAATGGTGGCAGCACTGTGAGCCGATGCCACTGAGCTGCCGATGTTGTGAGCCGCTGAATTTCACCGTCGAAATGAGCAAAACCATTTCTTTATATTGGTTTTTTAGTAGTGAGAAATGAGGGGTCTTCAAACCAATCAGTCCCATAAGTAATTCATAGTGTGTGTGTTGTGTTTGACGTGAGCCAGAGTAAGTTGAACAGGTGGCAACATTGGTTATTCATTTTTTTACAATAAGTAAAGCAGAGCAAAACAAAAACGAAAAGAAAATATAAAACAAAGTAAAATCAAAATAATGTGCCGAAATTTCTTTATTTTGCCATGCTCTCGCATAAAAACCAGTGTGAAACGAAACGGTGTTGTGCGGTGTTGTTCGGTTGTCATTTGCCGTTAAAAATCAATGTATAATAAAGTTATTGCTGTGTTTGAAAGTAAAGAACTGCATAAATAACAAAATATTAAAAATTTATATGCTCGCCAATAATTTGTTTCTTGTTTTTTTTACGTGTATATTCGCTAATTTTGTTTGTTGTTTTAAATTGTGTGCGAAAAACATGTTTCAACAAGCGGAGACAAGTAAAATACAATATTTTTTTTCTTTTGTTTTGAGAATAATTTCTCTTTTTAATTTGTATTTCCTTTGGACATACATTTGTACATGTATATTTCAGTGTTCGCGTAGCAAAGTGTAATTAAGAAAAAGTTGTGTGTGTGTTCCTTTTTTTTCTTTACTTAATTTTTAATTTTTTTACTTGTTCCGTTTTTCTTCATTATTGTTGCTCGCTGGCAGACTGAACTTTAATAAAATGAGCTAATGACCGAACAAACTCTCTTTTTCTCATTTACTCTCATACATTTTAACATTGAGTGTACAAGAGATGGCAACAAGCGCCCGATTTTCCCCAATATGTTGTTGTTTTTCATACTTTATTATAAATTATAATATAATTTCTAGTAGTGTCGTGTCTATAGTTGCCACATAAATTCGGTGTAAAATCGTCTAAATTGGGAAAAAAAAAGTCGCCAGAAAAAATAAAATTATTTCTCATAGATAAACAGCTAGATACGAAAGTTCCAGTTATAAATTGACTTGTTGATTTGTCCCAATTAGATAAAATTTTTTAGTTTTAAACAGAGACCGAAAATAACGGGTTCAGTTTCATTTCAATGGTAAATTCTCATTCGCAGCCATTTAAAAATAATTTTTTGTGATATATCACTGAGAGAGTGATTTATTCGAGAACATTTTTGGTTAGGGGTTGAGTGACACAGAAATGAAACAAACACAAATAATCTGGATGAGTGATTTATAATTTTTTTTTTTCGTAAAGGTCAGCTTGTGACTTTTATTTGCGAACATGAAAAATAAATCTACGCTTAAATATATAAAATTTATCAAAAGATTAATAACAATTTAAAAAAAATTCTCATTTCTGTTACTCAGACTTCATACTTATCATATTATTTCTATAATTTGTTAAAAATTACTAACAATATGTTATTATATGTAAATAAAAGATAAAGTAACAGTTATTAAGAACGAGAACAAATGAATTGTTTATCTCACACCAAACCATTAAAAAACAACAAAAACGGATAAAGATCATACCAAACCATTTAAATAAAAATCATTTTATAACTGTTATTTTCAGTGATTTATTTTTATCACAAAAATATAAATCACAATTTGGGTTTTGTGGTATATGGACGAGTTATTTTCGATCTCTGGTTTTAAATTAATAAAAGTATTTACAGACGACAATACTGAGTATTAATATTTGTCAAATACTCAAGTATCATACATATAAACAATTTTATCGTCTAAACAAAAATTGTTAGATTTTTAAAAAATGTAAATGATTATTTTGATTTACATACGGTGGGTATTCCATAATTTTTTAAATCATATCAAACATTTTTTATTTTCATATGTATCGGTTGTGTATTTATAAATACAAATAAGGTAAACAAAAAATCTGAAGAAAATGAAAATGAACATAAAAATCATAAAACCCTTAAAATTATTAAGTTGCCTTTTATTTTAGATTTCGTACATTAAAACAAAAATGAAACACAATATAAAATTTGTATGTTAATAATGCCATAGAATAAATAAATAGAAGGGAAGGAGAGAAATGTCAATGAAAAAAATTAAACAAAATGTCTTTCTTTACACATATAGGTGTTACAATAACAAAATAATAGGGTTCTATAAGTCGATGCTTCGAATAATCGACTTTTTGCTGAAAGTCGAACAATCGGTTACGTTATCTCAGAAGTCGATTAACTAAAAAAAAGTCGAAATGTCGAAAAATGTTGACTTTTTAGATTGTTAAAAAAAATGTTTAATATGCACACAATAAAATAAATTAAATAATAGCCGGAAATTTGGTACACTTGCATTTTTTCTACACCATTTCCAATTGTATTTCATAAATTTCTAATTGTATTCTGAAATACAAATGGAAAATTCTGAAATACAATTAAAAAATTCTGAAATTTAATTGGAAATTTCTGATAATGTACATATAATTAGAAACTTCTGAAATACAATTGGAAATGCAAAAATAAGTAAAATGTTTAATAACTTTTTATAAAATAATAAAATAAATGCTCTATAAAAACTAACAGTTTTTAGACAGATTGGCCCATAATCATAGTCAATAATAGGGGGTCAGACTGCATGTGTATTGGGACATGTATTCGATACATTTTCTCAATCTCTGGTTATTTTTTATGGTGACGATAAACTGACAGTACTCATACAAAAAAAAATTTAAGTGGAGCTTTGTCGTTACGAAAAAAGATAACCAGATATTGAGAAAATGGGGGTAAGAGATCTAAAGTCGACTTTACTTAAGAGTGGACTTTAGGTCTATCACAGACAAGTTAAAGTATACGTTTGACGTTAAATTCAACTCTAAATATAAAACTAGCTGATGCTGTTTTTAATTCATTTAACATCAGTATCAACTGTTCTTCGCTAAATAGAAAAGTTCGTGCAAAAGTCAAACATTTATAAGTTACAAGATATTGGTAGAGATTTTGCAATTATTTATGATTTGGAGGAAGAGTTGCATGGAAAGAAGCTTATTTCCTTGAAATAAACCGGATACTTTTGATTGCAAATAAAAGCAGTTAACCCCCATTAACACGAAGCCTGGTTATACGTTAACTAATGGTTATACTGTCGGTTAAAATTATTTTTGTATGAAAACTGTCAGTATAACTATTAGTTAACACATAACCAGACTTCGTGTTACTGGGGGTAAGTAGTTTAAAATTGAAACAACACTTTATTTATTTAAAACTAGCTGACCCGGTGCGCTTCGCCACCCCAATTAGAAGAAAGAAATAGTACTATCAAGTCTCACTTTGTGAATCTAATTGTAAATGTTTAATTTCATATTTCTGGGTCCATTATTATAGAAAATGCAAAATGTGTTCCTAATTTAAAATTTTTAGGTTTATTATTATAAAATATTCAAAAAGTACCATTGCAATAAGGAAATAGTACCATTGATTATCACTTTTAAATTCGCATTCACTAAACCATAACCCGTCAAGTTTGAATTTTAGATTTTTATATCATTTCCTATATTATCAACTAATTTTGTTTCTATAATACTTAATATTTAATAAATTATCACAAAACCAAAACCGATCGGTTTTTAGTTTTTTAAAACCAAAAATCCCCCACTTGTGGTTTCCCACTCACTCGGGTCCATATAAGCTTAATTTTATGGCTTTAGGTTCATTGGTGAAGAAATTACAAAAAGTACCATTCGAATAAAGAAAAAGTACCAAAAAGCCTCCCCCTAGAATTCTCACTCACTTATGACCATATATGTTTAATTTCGTGTTTCTAAGTCCATTGTTATAGAAAATTCAAAAAAGTACCATTAGAATATAGAAAAAGTATTAAAAAGTATACACTTGTGGTTTTCCAGTCACTCGGGTTCATATAAGCTTTATTTCATGATTCTAGGTTCATTGGTGAAGAAATTACAAAAAGTACCATTCAAATAAAGAAAAAGTAACAAAAAGTCTCCCCCTAGAATTCTCACTCACCTAGGACCATATATGCTTAATTTCATGTTTTTAAGTCCATTGCTATAGAAAATTAAAAAAGTACCATTAGAATGAACAAAAAGTACCAAAAAGCAGCTACTTGTAGATTCCCACTCACTCTGGTCCATATAACCTTTATTTCATGTTTCTAGGTTCATTTGTGAAGAAATTACAAAAAGTACCAATCGAATAAAGAAAAAGTACCACAAAGTCTCCCCCTAGAATTCTCACTCACCTAGGACCATATATGCTTAATTTCATGTTTCTAAGTTCATTGTTATAGAAAATTCAAAAAAGTACCATTAGAATAAACAAAAAGTACCAAAAAGTCTCCCCCTAGAATTCTCACTCACTTAGGGCCATATATGCTTAATTTCATGTCTCTAAGTCCATTGTTATAGAAAATTCAAAAAAGTACCATTAGAATATAGAAAAAGTACCAAAAACCCCACAATTGTGGTTTCCCACTGACTCGGTTCCATATAAGCTTTATTTCATGTTTCTAGGTTCATTGGTGAAAAAATTACAAAAAGTACCAATCGAATAAAGAAAAAGTACCAAAAAGTCTCCCCCTAGAATTCTCACTTACTTAGGACCATATATGCTTAATTTCATGTTTCTAAGTCCATAGTTATAGAAAATTCAAAAAAGTACCATTAGAATATAAAAAAAGTACCAAAAAACCCACACTTGTGGTTTCCTACTCACTCGGTTTATATATAAGCTTTATTTTATGTTTCTGGGTTCATTGGTGAAGAAATTACAAAAAGTACCAATCGAATAAAGAAAAAGTACCAAAAAGTCTCCCCCTAGAATTCTCACTCACCTAGGACCATATATGCTTAATTTCATGTTTCTAAGTCCATAGTTATAGAAAATTCAAAAAAGTACCATTAGAACATAGAAAAAGTACCAAAAAGTCTCCCCCTAGAATTCTCACTCACTTAGGACCATATATGTTTAATTTCATGTTTCTAAGTCCATTGTTATAGAAATTTCAAAAAAGTACCATTAGAAGAACAAAAAAGTACCTATAGTTCAGTTCACACATTTTGGTACCTAAATATTATCCCCTATTCCTAACACTAACTTCAATCAGATACATATCAGCTAACTTTAATGTCGATAACTGAATTAATTTAAAATGTTTAAAAAGTACCATTAGGAGAAAAGTACCAATTTGCATTTTCTTCCTTGAACACCCCTCAAGTTTGAAATTTAACAATATTCCATTTTGCCAAAATTGTTTATGCTACAGGCATGTCTGAAAATATTAAAATCAGTGTTAATGTGCCCAAGAATAAATATGTTTTAAAAAAAGTACCAAACTGTTTACCCGGATTTGGCCCAATATACACCTTGGTACTCGAGTTCCAAATAACACCCTGTTAGTTAATTTTTGTATGGAACCAACGTTAAAAAAATTATCAAAATTGGCTTAATAATTTCAAATATAATGTATTTTCCCGATTTTATCCCCCTTTTTGGTACCTTTTTTATCCCCATTGAGGTGGTACAATTTTATTCAAATAAATTTCTGTAACGTGGTGGGAGCTCATAATAAAATATTCGTATGTCTATGTCAAATTATAGAAAAACATATTTTATGAAAAAGTACCAAAAATAAACACTATTTTTATCCCTTAAATGTTCGAATTTCCAAAAAGTACCAAACTTATATTTTTTATTTTTTGATAAGTAAAGAATACGATTTAAAATTTGATTCTATGTTTATTGGTTTAAAAGATACATAGGGTGCCAAAAAAGTACCAAAATACAGTTTTTACCCGTTTTCTCCCCTAAAAGTTTCGAATTTCGAAAAAGTACGAAACACCTGTCAGCTTATTTTTTGAATAGAGTAACATGCAATTTTAAGTTTTTTTGTATCTTTATTAGTTTTGAAGATATAAGGTTACCGAATTTACCCGTTTTTACCCCCTAAACGTTCGAATTTCCAAAAATCCCTTCTTATCGGATCGTTTTGGGTAGGGAGGAACCCACAGTTAAAATTTCGTGATTCTAGCTTCAGCCGTTTGGGCTGTGCGATGATGAATCAGTCAGTCAGTCAGTCAGTAACGTTACTCTTTTATATATATAGATTAGAGTGACAATCAGTTGTATGGAAAAAAATTTTTGTTAAAATTTTGAAGAGTGCCGGGTGGAATATTGTGACACTAGGCCTAAATGTTAAGTGCTGAAAATTTGAGCCAAATCGGGCAACGATTTCTGGACGCGCATCGAGGTCAAAGTTCAGATATATGCAACATTTTACTGTTAATATGGAATAAATAGGTGAAACTCGTTAACTTTCTGCATTGTTTTCTAGAAATATGTAGATTTATTTATATTAATGAATATTACATTAAAAAAAAATTTAGAAATTAACCCTGTATCTCCTTTGGTTCAAAATGACCCAAAAACTGTATTATCGCCAAAATTAGAGAAAAATTTAAATTTTTCAGTTTTTGAAAAAATTTTGCTATTAAATAAATACTTTTGCAATTGAATGCAAAAGAATCGAAATATGTACGTAATTATCGTTGTAATGAGATATAAATGACAAAATTTGATTAAAGAATTTTAAAGTTATTACAAATTCGCCAGACCATTAACGTGTTTCAGGCCACTTGAACAAAAATTTAGGAAAAAAATTAAGATATTTCGAGAAAAATTAAAATAAAAGCTCATTTTTACTTAAAATATGTCCATATTTACTTGTATATGAGTTTTTGTCTTCGTAGGATACTGTTAACCTATTCGCAGGTATGGCCAAAAAAAATAATTTTTTTAACGGCTGTTTCAAAACTCCATTTTCAAATTTTTAAAAATGTTGTTAAACTAATTTCAGATTTTTTCGATCATCACATTGGGGTTTATTGAGATCAAAATAGGGAATAAAAATATGAAAAAATTATGTCAATACCTCTTACAGTTTTTCCGTACCTGCGATTTAAATTTTGCGATTTTCAAGAAAAACTAATTATTTGTCCATATTTAGGCGAATGAGCCCAATTTCCTTACTGTTATAAATTTTAAGTAAAACTTATTCATAGTATTATAATCCTGGTAATTTTAAATATGGTCTGAAAGTTTTACTAAAATCGGAAAACGTTAACCTTTAAATCGTGAAGGTCAAAGGTCATATTTTTCAATATTTGGAATTTCTAATGAAAAGATAGCGAAATGTTATATATTTTTGGGCCGATTTTAATGCAACTTAAGGAAAATATAACATAAAGCCCAGAATTTAAAATAACAACACAAAAATGGAAATTAACCCTTAGCAGCACTTGGGGTCCAAATTACCCTCAACTTTTAAAATTACGAAAAACACAACCATTTTGACCCCAAGTCCTCTTAAAGGTTAAAATCAATTTTTTAACTGTTGTTGTAAATGCTAGACCCCAATATATATTTTCCTCAAGTTTCATGAAAATCGGCCCAAAAATATGTAACATTTCGCTATCTTTTCATTAGAAATTCCAAATATTGAAAAATTTGACCTTTGACCTTCACGATTCAAAGGTTATCGTTTTCCGATTTTAGTAAAACTTTCAGAACATATTTAAAATTACAAGGACTATAATATTATGAATAGGTTTTACTTAAAATTTATAACAGTATGGAAATTGGACTCATTCGCCTAAATATGGACAAAAAATTAGTTTTTCTTGAAAAACGCAAAATTTAAATCGCAGGTACGGAAAAACTGTAAGAGGTATTGACATAATTTTTTCATATTTTTATTCCCTATTTTGATCTCAATAAACCCCAATGTGATGATCGAAAAACTCTGAAATTTGTTTAACAAAATTTTTAAAAATTTGAAAATGGAGTTTTGAAACAGCCGTTAAAAAAAATATTTTTTTTGGCCATACATGCGAATAGGTTAACGGTATCCTACGAAGACAAAAACTCATATACAAGTAAATATGGACATATTTTAAGTATAAATGAGCTTTTATTTTAATTTTTCTCGAAATATCTTAATTTTTTTCCTAAATTTTTTGTTCAAGTGGCCTGAAAGACGTTAATGGTCTGGCGAATTTGTAATAACACTAAAATTTTTTAATCAAATTTTGTCATTTATATCTCATTACAACGATAATTACGTACATATTTCGATTCTTTTGCATTCAATTGCAAAAGTATTTATTTAGTAGCAAAATTTTTTCAAAAACTGAAAAATTTGCATTTTTCTCTAATTTTGGCGATAATACAGTTTTTGGGACATTTTGATACAGGGTTAATTTCCAAAATTTTTTTTTTAATGTAATATTCATTAATATAAATAAATCTACATATTTCTAGAAAACAATGCAGAAAGTTAACGAGTTTCACCTATTTATTCCATATTAACAGTAAAATGTTGCATATATCTGAACTTTGATCTCGATGCGCGTCCAGAAATCGTTGCCCGATTTCGCTCAAATTTTCAGCACTTAACATTTAGGCCTAGTGTCACAAAATTCCACCCGGCACTCTTTGAAATCTAAAAAAAAAAAATCGGCTGTCACTCTAATATAGATGTACAACAACTCACTCTGTGTTTTTATACACAAACGCACACATATAATGCACACACAAGACTGTTGATGTTAACTCTAACATCGCCTGTAATAAACTCACTAACGACTGCAACCTCTGCCACGATTTATAGACAGTGCCATCTTTATGTGAGTGCCTAATCAACCGCATGCTATCAACTTTGTTGATAAGTAGAAGCTTCTACCGATGGACATCTTTATAATCATGATCAATGTTGCAGGCAGTCGTTACAGAACGTTAAATTCAAATCGCTATTGCAAATTCGTAACAATATTAACAAACAAAAATATGAAAATATGTTACTGAGATCTTGATTTGTTCCATTTTTTACATTAATATATGGTAAAAAGTTGGAAAAATTCAAAAATATTCGAAAAGTCAACAACGTTCTTGGCTCTTAGTTACTTATTTAGTTGTCATCTGTTTTATGTACTTTTGTTTTTTAAATTATTTGAAACATAGGTCAAAACATAGTAGAAAAATAGAAGGTAGTTTCATTCTCTCTTTATTTTTTAAAATTCTACGTCTGACATGCTTAAGGATTTTGACGTTTTCGTTAAAATAGTAATACCATATTAATTAAAAATTTTTCCATATATTCTTTGAAGTTTTCATTAATTTGAAAAATATTAAAAAAAAATATAAAAAATATTTACTATCAAATTGGGATCAAAGGTAAGATTTTCATTTTCAAATATTTCAAAGCTAATTTGTGAACATTATTTTAAGATTTAACAAACATGAGTTGCATTTTCCCCAACTGCGAAAATACCAAATATTTTTGCAAAAATTCAAATGTAAATTTTTTTAAAGTCCCTACATTACCTAACAAACGACAACAGTGGCTGTATACATTTTTATTTAAATACTAAATTATAAATTACACATTTTTTGTAAAATATTTCTCTAAAATAAAAATCCTTTTTAGGAATGTGGCAACGCTTTTTATAATGCTCACAAAATAAGGAAACTTCAAAAAACCTTATTTGAAAAAAAAAATTTTGATTGAAACTACCTTCTATATTTTTATCATGGGTCCAAAACTTAAGTCTGTTGTCAAAAACCT
Organism: Calliphora vicina; assembly: GCF_958450345.1. Lineage (NCBI taxonomy): Eukaryota > Metazoa > Arthropoda > Insecta > Diptera > Calliphoridae > Calliphora > Calliphora vicina. The sequence continues at coordinate 69,858,249 of NC_088782.1, forward strand.
AACTTTTGCAACAACAAAATTCATGTTAGTCAATGTATTTTGTTGTTGTATGAGACATATGATTTGTTGTATTTTAGTTTGACAAAACGAAGTGTCTCGTCTCTATGTGTAATTCTCTATGCTTTGAAATTTCCAAGGCGAATTTTTATACCAGGTGATGAATTATGGACAAGTCGAATTTATACAAGGTGGAGTCAATCAAACAGCTGATTACTTTTTTGTTTATTTAACAAAATATTTATTTTTTACATAAATAAGCCTCAGTCACAAATTATACAGATATGAAACAGCTGTTTCAAAAGTATCCGGTTTATTTCCTTTAAATTTACTTTTGATTGCAAATAAAAGCCGTTTAGTAGTTTAAAAATTGTAACAACTCTTTATTTATGTAAAATGTACAACAACCACAGAATTAAATAGTCCCTCAATGTTTTTTTTATACACGTTTATAAATTCTCAGAAATACAGACACGCTAGGCATTACCTATACACGAGTGCTTTTCGGCCGTTACTAAATTTACAACAACGTACTCACACGTATTAAAAACTCATTCAGTCTCGTTTGAGCCACAAAGTATACAGAGGCGACACTGCAAAAAAATATATTTGTCTCTTTCGCTCGAAACAATTTCAACTGGTTCGGTTTTCTGCTTATTTATATAGTTGTCTGTTTTAACGCACTGTCTGTATTAAACCGCAAATTTGTTTTCTTTTTCTATCGAAACAATTTCAAAAAAGCTGATTTTAGTGTTTTTGAACTGTCAAATTTGACACCTCTGTATACTTTGTGGTTTGAGCGTTCATTGAAGAAGGTTGTGTTGTCGCATGTTTCTAGCTTTTTTACATGAAGATTAATAATGCAGGGATGGAAAAGTTAATATTTTTTAACATCAACGTATGGTGTACGTTTTTGGAATTATAAACTTTTGCTAAATAAACTTATTTTATCTAAAATGCTTTCTTGCTTTAGAAATTTACAAAACAAAAATATTATTTTTAATTAAAATACCACCATTTCAAAATTAACATTTCCATGCCTGTGTTGTAGTGAATATGAGAGTATAAATTTTTCTCTTTTTCTATTTTATGCTCTTGCAACAGAGCAATGAGCAATCGCATGTGTTGCCGGGCTCGCTTTATAATGTACACGAATTCACTTGAAAAATACAGCACACTTTAAGGCACTAAGTTGATGTTTATTCGAATAGCGTCTCTGATAAAACTGACTAACGACTGCAACCTCTGCCACTATTTATAACACTGCCATCTGCACTCTAGATTTCTCTTTAACTGTCTAGAGGTTTCTAATACATACGCCATCTGTGGTGTACTTTCTACAATGTTCATTAACTGAATATTCGAATTCGAATATACGGTCGCAACAAACAGCGTTGCCAACTTACGATCATTGGTCAACTGAAAGCTTTCATTCAATGTTAATAATGCCCACAGATATGTTACAGTTTGCTATTACAGCACTGCTATTTGAAAGCATTATGCTACTTTTAAATCAGACGTTAAAATCGTTATATTTGAATTCAAGTACAATTTCGTAACAATATATTTTGGGTCATTTGATACGTATGTGCTTTAGTAGTGCACTGAGAAGTCAATTGGTTACTTTATACATCCCAGGTAATATAGTGGGGAGACAATTGTCACTTAGATGCCCCTGAGTAATCTAATCACTTTAAACCATTGGTCTCCAGCAGTACACCCGCGGGCACCGTCTATGTGTGAGTTTCTTATATATGTGAAACCGAAATTAAAAAACGAACATGAGTTATTTTACAAGTGTTGCCAGTGAAGGATATTTTCATAAGAAATTTGGTTCAGTGTACACACATCGTAATACTAGACTACGAGGCAAATCTATTGTTGTGAGAGTTTGGTTAACAATGCTTTAAACATTTATTTTGTACTGCACTTTTTTATGAGTTGTTAGCATAACAATTTTACAATAATCAATCTGGGGGTTATGCATTTTGTTCAAGTCCAAGAAATTGTGCTACTTCAACAAGATGAGTCCATAAATCCATAGGACGTAGTGAAGTAGGGTTGGCTGAACAGTTAAACATGTGGAGGGTGTCATGAGGACCCTGACCACAAGCTGGGCATAAGTTTAGGACGGCTCGGTCTATGCGGGACCAAAAGGCATTAAGTCTGTTGCTCCATCCTGATCTAAGTTGTGCCAGAAGGATTCTTGTTTTACGCGGCAGAATATTCTCAGCGTCTGCTATCGGTTGTGGTCGACCTCCAAGTACGACATTCATACGGTATCCTGCTACCGCGGAATTGATGGCGTCTCTGTGAATGTCGTTCAAAGCTGTCATATACGAGCGGCGATCAAATGGATCCTGCATATACTTCTGTATGCTCTCCTCGTATTTCCGTAGGTCCTGTCTGCCATACCTCGGTGGAGACTCTAACTGTGTGATGTTGAAGTTTGGATGACTCCTCCGGTGACATCCCAGAAGGAACTGTTGCGTCAACATGACGTTGTGTTCTCTGACCGGCAGAACCTTGGTTTCCTCGTGTAGGTGGTGTTTGGAGGTTATTTTAAGGCTGCCTGTGACGGTCCTTAAGGCTGCGTTTTGACAGTATTGAATATTTCTCCACTGAATATCACTCAACGAAGTCGACCACACTGGAGCAGCATAGTTAACAACTGACCGACCAATCGTCTTGTAGGTAGCAATAGCATACCCCAAGTACAGTTTATGCGTGATTGCAGTGGCGTGTGCTGAGGAGGTAAAAAGGCTATCAAAAGTGACACCCAAGATTTTCGGGTGGTTCACTGTCGGAATTTGTACGCCGTCGACCATGATGCCAAAGTTGAGTTTTACCTCCTTCGTCCAGGAGAAGTTAAAAAGGAGCGGCGACAGAACCCCGTCCTGAGGGACTCTTTGTTTCATTCTACGGTGGGGAACGATAACTTAAACAATTCCGAATATCCTTGGAATTTACCACATGACATTTCAAAGCCTTCGGCGTAGACTGAAGGAGGCTTTCAAGAAGTCTATATAACACCCAACTCACACGATCCTGTACCTATCTCAATCTGTGACTACTGATCAGCGTTCAACTAGTTTTTCGGATCCAAGTCGGTTTGTCGCTTTCGGTGACAACTATTGAGGGTTTGCATATGAAATCGAGTACCGAGTACTGCGTGATTCCATGAAGAATAAAGCCTTGTCACATTTTACTATGACCTTCATGCACTGGCTTCTCTAAAGCAGACTCACAGCTCTTTTAAGTCAATACTTTTATAAAATAAAAAAAATCACCAAAATTCTGATAAATTAAAAGTCAAATCTGGTAGCTTTGGATACTGTAGTTATTTTGTGAGAGTGTGTGTGTGTACGTGTGAGTGTTTTTGTTGTTGTTTGTTCGCTTTACTTAAATACAACAACAACGGTTCAGTTTATTTTATTTTTTTTTTGTTTCCTAATTAAGTTTATAATTAAAATTAATTGAAAAATTACAATTTTGTTCATTTATTGTGTATTAAACGACACGTAGTATATGTATGAAATTTTTTGAGAAATATTTGAAAAAAGCCCAAAAAATAAATAAAATTTAAAAAAAAAATATACAAAATTTTCAATGATTTATAAATTGTAAGAGTGAGTGTGTGAATGTATGTATGGGTGTGTGTGTAATTTGTGAAAATAAAAATAATAATTTTTTGGGCTATGAACTGAAACTACTTACTACTGAAAACAAAATTAAATGGTAAATTATTCAATTTATATTTCTATATTTGTTTGTTGTTGTTTTCTTTTTTCAATTCATTTCTTCTATATGTACTTAAATTGTAAGAGTTCTTTATTATGGGTGGGGATAAATGAAGCAATAATTTCATTCCTTATTTACCTACTTGGGTTTAATACATATGTTTACGAAGTCAGCCAGAAGAGTGCTATCAAAACAATAGAAAACGGGATGTACTGTGAAATGCAATTAGAAATTTCTCAAATTCAAATGGAAATTCTAAAAAATATAATTTCTGAAATTCAATTGGAAATTGTTCAGAAAATATTAGTGGTAAAATTCTCTTTTTAAGATTAATGCATTTAAATGTTATTGGGATCAAAATATGTGTAGTTCTCCGAACAAAGTTATATATTTTTTCAAGTTTCATTAAAATCGGCCCAAAAATATATAAAATTTCGCTATCTTTCCATGAAAAATTCCAAATATTGAAAAATTGTACATTTCACCTTAACGATTTAAGTGTTAACGTTTTCCGACTTGCATACTATATTTAGAATTACCTGGACTATAATATTCTGAATAGGTTTTACTTAAAATTCATAACGGTAAGGAAATTGAGCCAAACATTTAGTTTTTCTCGAAAATCGTAGGTACGGAAAAACTATAGAATGTATTGTCATACTTTTTTCATATTTTTATTCCCTATTATGTTCACAATAAATCCCAATGTGATGATCAAAAAACTCTGAAATTTGTGTAACATTTTTAAAAAATTGAATTTTTTGGTCATATCTGCGAACAGGTTAACGGTATCCTACGAAGACAAAACTCATATACAAGTAAATAAGGATATATTTTAAGTAAAAAGAAGCTATTATTTTAATATTTCTCAAAATATGTTAATTTTAATTTTCATTAATATAAATAAATCTACAGTAGCCCAAGAAAGTCTACATACAGGAAAAATTATTATGTTACTTTAATTTATAGCAGTTTTTTTAGTTTTTTTTATGAGATACAGTATCGGCCATAACAATGTTTTAAATTTCGATTATGTATTATTTTCAGTTGTTAATATGTTTATTATCGATAAACAAATACTTTTAAAGTTAATCTTTCCATAAGTGGTAATTTAAAATCAAAAAATATTTTAAGGTAGAAAATGAAACGGACAAAACTAAAGCACCCCTTGATGGATATAATATAACACTAATTTTAATTATTATTTTGTTGCAAATCCTTTGCATTGGATGACATAAGTACATCACTTAGGCATAGAAGATATTATGTTTTTTATCTTGTCTTGCAATATTCCTTCCCAGGCTATTTTAACGGCTTGAAATAAATCGTGAAAATTTCCGATCGTTATTTTGGCAATTTTCACGTTTTATTTTCATATTAACAATATCCCTCAAGTTCTCAATAGGATTTATATTGGGGGATTAGTCCAATGAATAACTTGAGTATTATTGCTCTGTAGCCAAGTCTTACAAATGTTTGAGGTGTGCTTAGGATCTTTATCCTCTTGGAAGCTCCCTTTAAGTGGCATCTCTTCTCTCTTTAAATTCACTGGAGTACTTTTTCCATGCCATTGTTTTTATTACAATAAACTGTATAAAACTTAAATTATACACACTACGTCTTTCTTTATTTTTATCTTCTGTCATTTTTAAGTCCATTCGTTGTCAGTCCGGTCAACTCACAATGCAAATATACAGTAGCGTAATCAAATTTTTAAACATCTTATAAGAGGGTGCTTTTGTTTTGTCCGTTGCGTTTTGTGTTTTTATATGATTTATCATTTTAAATCAATTGTTCATAAAATTATCTTTTACTAAATGAATGTTATATGAACATTAACAATATAAGTTAATAAAATATATACAAATCAGAATTCAAAAACATTTTTTATCCAAAAAATTATGTTTTGAAAAAATCTATTGAGGGGGTGCTTTAGTTATGGCCAATACTGTATATAATAACAAATGTTTTATGTCGATTTTAGCAAAAAAAAATTCAAATAACGCCCAAAAGTTCACCGTTATTAGAGTTATTGATTCTGAGTAAAAACACGAAAAATTTATTCTCGGTCACGCCTATTTTTGGGTGGGCGAGACTATTAAGTTTCATAATATTTTGAACATTAAAGCCAAAAAAAACAAAAAAAATGTTCGTTATTTGACTCAGAATCAAAAAATTTATTGACGGTGAAATTTTGGAAGTGATAGGAAATGTTGCTAAACCCGACTTAAGTGATGTTGTTTTAATTTTTTTTAGCGTGAATTTATTTTTTTAACAAATATATTTCACTACTTTTAACTTACAAATACAGCTTTCATATAAATAGTAAAATTTTGCATATATCTGACCTTTGACATCGATGCGCGTCCCGAAATCGTCCGATTTGTCTCAAATTTTCAGCACTTAACTTTTAGACCTAGTGTCACAATATGAACAAACGTTAAATATAAAATAAAAATATGGAAACATAAAACTTTGAACTAAATTTTGTATTTATTTATTATATACGAAATTAAGCTAAATTAAAAAAATATTGTCTTGATATAGATTTGCCTTTCGATATTATTCCGAAATTCTGTCATTGATTTCTGATTCTGAATCGATGGTTTTAAACTCTTTTTTTATTTTAGGTGAGGAATCTTAATTTTGTCCACGTTATCCTTTTCTATAAACCTTCTACTGCATATTTGCCTAAAGAGATTTTCTGGATCTAAGTTCAGGAACTTTGAATGGGTTTATTATTTAAAATGTTGTATGATATTTTTTAGAATACAATATTCATTATAAACTTTTGCATTTACTGCTAAATCGTCATTGGAACTACAATAAAACCTATCCAGAAAACTTAAGGTAGGATCACACGATTGCCAATTTAATACAATTTTTATTGTGCTGAATTGGGGTCCAATAAAGAAATTGTCCCAATCAAATTCTCTGCAGCCACATGATTGCCTCATCTATATATATAAAAATTAAATGGCGATTTTGCTGTTTTTTTTATTCGAATCGAATTTTTCAGGATATGGTTTGTAAAGAAAAAAAAATCCAAAATTCCGGGTAAAACTCGGAAATTTTTTTTGAGTCCACTCAACTGTAATAAAAAAGCTCCCTAAAGTATGCAGTACAAATTTAGATATTTTATTTGCAAATAAAACTTGACGAACTAACATTAGTAAATGCTACCGAGCGAAACCCAAATTTAGTTTTATATAAATTTGATTGTCGTAAATTTGCGCAAAGCGATTTAGTTGCAATAATTGTTCTAGTTTACGACAACTCAGAGAAACAGCTGTTGTAATGTTAAATTTTGTTTTGTTTACATAAATGTAAAAAAAATCAATTTGTAAAAAAATTATTTGTTATATAAAAAAAGAAAATTGCGTCGGCTTTAATTATCGTATAAAAAAATTAATAAAGAAATGTTAAAAGTTGTATGTGGGTCAGAGAGTGGCTCAGAAAAAGAATATTTCATTTACAAAAATGAATATTGGCGCTAATTGTCTTCTTTAATTGCCTCACTAGAACACAATAAATATTGGTATATTTTTAACTTTTTTATTGGTGCATCAAGCATTCACATGATTGCCGCACCAGGGTTGCATTTGATTGGTGCAAATAAACACAATATTGTTGTGGTTTGACATATGAGCCAATAAGTTGTGAAATCACACGATTGACGTATAAAATAGAACAATAATTGGTGCACTGCGGCATTCGTGTGATCTTACCTTTAGATTAATGTGTATTGTGTGAAGTACTGACCTTTACTCCATTCTCAAACTTTGGATTGGATATATTTTCCTCACAACATTTACAAATCAGTTTGTTAGGTAGCATTTTCAATACATCCTGATAAAAAGAATTGTTGATTAACATATTTGTTTTTTAATCTCGCGTCCATTTCTTTGACCAAACGTTACATGTGGATTATTGATGTCGAATTTCAAACTAATTTCGATATTTATACGAAAATTTGAGCATATTATTTAATACTAGCTGTCCCGGCAAACGTTGTTCTGCCATAGCACACATAAAGTTTGAAGACTCCCACTATAATAGTACTCCACATATGCAATAATATATTTTTACTTTGTATGGGAGGTGCCATGCCCATTGTTCCTATATAGGTCAATTGTGAATCTAAACCATCCAGGGACCCTCTCAAACACACACAACAAATTTCATCGAAATCGGTCTAGCCGTTAAGGAGGAGTTTAGTTACTAACACACGAACAGAAGAATTATATATATAAAGATGGGGGCTATTCAAATTAAAAATATCGCTTTGTGATTTCTTTTATACTTATATACTCCCTTCAATGTTCGTCAAAATCTTCAACTTTTATTCAATTCCATCTTGTAGCTACGAATTCTCGGCATGGTTCTATTCTATTCCCCTCTAAAAGTTATTTTTAGATTGCCCTCGTAATTAATAAACTTGCTGCTGGTGTATTGTAGCTGATGTTGTAGCTGTTGGTCTTATTGTACATTAATTTGATATTTAACGGTATTTTACTTTACTTAGCATTGTTGTTTTCATTGTACATAAATTAATAAATACATATGTACCTCCTAGTATATACATTGCATACATACATACATACATATGTACTTATGTAAAACTATGTACAATATAACTTTTCATTGACAGAATACATAATTTTGCTTGCATTTGATTGTCTGGTGTCTGTCCCTCTGTCTTCACTTCTCTATAATTTAATTCTTATTGTCATCAGTAAATTGAAGAAAAACACACAAACACAAACATATTCAAATCATTATGTATGTGAGTGTGTCTTTGTATTTTTTTATTGCATTAACAATGACGTTGTTTTAGAACAGGGGCTAGGAAATTAAATTGATCCTATTTATAATTTATGCAAGACCCCATAGTTATTTCGTACGTATGCTTGCCAGCGGTCAAGTATTTTTAACTTGAATTTCTGCAGTGATTTTCCAAAAAAAAACACCATTCGATTAACACGGGATTAATTAAAATGTTCATTTCCATTTTGTACTTTACGTACAGGAGCGGAATTACCGCATTCAATATCGAGTCCTAATTTTCTTATTTGAGATATCGAGCTAAAAATTGTTGGCTCAACACCTATAAATTAGGATGATTGTTTGCACTAAACTCAGGAGTAGTTGCCTCTTCAAACGAGAGTACAACAACAGCTCATTCGAAATCGCAGTAAATTAACCAGAAAGCAACAGTCAAGCATGTAACCAGCTCATGCCCCAGTACAACGGGTTACCAGAATCCTAGAGTCTTCCGGGGAGGTTTGAAAACTTTTATGCAAGAACGTACTGAGAGAATATTCTCTATTAATCTAAATATGGCTAACTTCATACCATCCATGTTGAACACAACAAAAAAGCTTCTGAGATGATTGTTCAATGTCAAATATATATAATTCGATTAATGAATCATAGAGGTAAACAAGGCTCTAATTGATTGTTTAGATTCCATGCACCCTAGTTATCCAAATTATTGGACAACTGATCCTATATAAATCCAATAGTCTTGCCATATTTATAAATATTAGTCGAAATTCAATATCCACAGAGGTCTCTTATTATTTGCCTTCTGACCATTCATCTTTACTAGTTACTTATTGCGGTAACTATAATTATCTGCAAGGCAACCATCAATAACATTTGGATTAAGGTAACTAATTAAGTGTCGTAAGATGTACATAGAATCTAAGATTTCCTGGTGAATTAGATAATTTGTATGTTTGGCAGCAGAATTATCAATTCGAGCCTAGGAGAGGAAAGTATAAGGAGAAGAGTCTCCAGAGGAACATCACCATAAAGCGGGGATTTATCGCTCCTATTCATTTTATTGAGGTAATGAATCTTCAGGTAGCGCTTGGCAATCTTTCTTCCTGTACCTTTTTCCGGATAGTAAATTATCTTAAAGGATAATTGTATTCGTACATCGGTTATCAGTCAGTCCTATAATTACGAATGATTGCACTGATGGAAGGCTATCTGAAGATACTTTATAAAAACCAGAGGTGTGCCTCACTTTGTATCACTGTGTCCATTAAAAGTACCTCGTAAGTTGCTTTGGATGTCATTCTGTAACTAGTACTTATTGAGGTATATGTACAAATAAATCTCTAATAAAGTTCACAGAACGGGACGGCGGCTTGCATCCGATAGACGGTTTGAAAGTTGAGCAGTGTTCACAGAAGGATATTGTCTTCACAGAGGAGACTACTCGACGAATCTGCGAATGGGGGAATTCTTCTGTTTCATTAGTGGGATTAAGATACCTTAATGAAAGCAGACTGTGAATTAGAGAATCCATTGTTTCCTACTTCCTACTAACATTTTATAACGCTTTATTTATTTATTAAATCTGCCTTATTTCTAGTCCTAACATTAAGTATTAAAATCTGTTAACTAAACTGCATACTATTTGCTCTATAACGAGTCCCATCATAATGGAACTACAAAGACCCTGTGGATGATCTCATCAATTACCTTAAAAAATCAAATAATTCATTAACATTTGAGGCTGTGTGTAAAGGTGCAGGACCCCACAGGCTGCCGTGGATATAATATTAAACGTGCTACCCATTGAGAACTATGTTGAGAGTGTGGCGGCATGGAACTTAGAATATTTGATTCCTCTTTAGTGAAACCATTGCGGGTAGGTAACACTAGAACATTTGGTCAATTCACAAGGTGTCTTATCATGTCATATTGTCATAATGTCCTAATATTTCACAATGGTTATAATTGTTTTTCATGCAAAAAATGTCCTAAAATAATACTACCCTGTATGCTATGTTTATTGTGTTATCGTAACCAACCTGCAGAGACCTGCGTCGAATGCCTAAGAGTCGGTTAAGCCGAGCTGCCGAGTCGTGATATATTAGAACATTATGACAATATGACTGATAAGAGACCTTGTGAATTGACCAATTGTATGAGGTAGGTTTTATTGGTAAACATAGGGTCGCGACCTTTAACTTCGGTGTCTCACCTCAGTAGATTTCCCCAGTAGGGATGAATAGATTGGCTCCGATCAACTATTCGAAGGGGTTGCAGTTTTCTCTGATGGATCCCAGGTGGACTCTAATACAGGGGCTGGGGTTTATATTGTCTACAACGATATTAAATGGTCATATAGACTCTCAGACGAGTTTTGCGTCTTCCAGGCAGAGATCTTCGCGATCTGAAAAACCACAGACAGACATAAAAGCATACGTCACAGAGGTGACAATTTATGAAGACAGTCAGGCGGCACTTAAGTCATTTAATACATTCTAGCTTAGTGGAAGACTGCAAGAGAGCTCTTGAAGAGTTATTGGTACACTACTCAATCAGATTCTGTTGGGTACCAGGGAAAGTAGGTAACAGATGAACTGGGCAGACATGGATCAGATCTAGACCATGGTACTAGGTAACGGGGAGTAAAACCTCCTCTTTGTCACTACTACGTTCTAAAGTTGAAAGATTCCATGACTCTACCAACCAATCCTGGAATAGTAGGACGGATTGTCAATTGTATCAAACACTAATTGGGTTGGATAGGTGTAATCACAGAATTCTAGTAGGAGTCATAACCGGTTACTGCTAGGTAACAGATTTCTAGATGAACTTGGGAGTGTTGCTGGCTGTAAATTGAGTAACATACTAGGTTTTATCAGGGGAATAGGTTGTCTATTTAAAGGATATTATCCAGTGAATTCAAATCTGTAACCACTTTTCCCTCTTTATGCAGATTTTAATTTTTCTGTTTGTTTCTTTTGCTATCTCTAAGACACTATATTTCTTCTTCTTTATTTTCTTCACGTCCTTCCTTTTTCAGGAATGGCATAATTTTTCTTTTTATCTCTTGTATGGAATCACAATTTACCTTATGGTCACCGAGTACACACCCCTTCCAAACTATACTACATATACATATGTGTACACAATTGATCCAATAATATTTTTACAAACTTTTGGTTTTCTATAAATAATAAAAATTGTTGAACAAATGTTTAATAAAATATGGTTTATTTTGTTTAAAAAATTATGTGTACAAATATGTCGTCCCCTCAATAAAACAATAGTGTATAAGCATATACACCACATTGCATAATAAGAATCTACATAACTGATTCTATATGTGGTCAAAATTTGGTGAAATTCTACTTCCAGAAAGTGGATCAAAAGATTAATTGAAATATTACTTTTGTTCCAGATGTCTACTAACACAAAAAAAATGGCAAAAAATTATACACTATTGTTTTATTAAGGGGACGATGTACACATGTATTTTATTGTAGATATACATACATACATATTTATATACATTTGTTCATATAATTAATAGAAAATGGCCTTGATACACTTGTCTAAGAGTAACCTTGATATTAAAGATTTTCTACGTGTTGTAAGCATTTTCCCAACTACATGTTTAAATACAAAAGGACACTTGGCAACTCTAAAGAAATAAGAGCTCATTTACCTGCGCCTGTACAATAATTATGACAATAACATGGTGTTGTTGTGTTGCCCAAATATTTTACTAAAGTGTCCCTTTAAATTAAACTAATAAATACCTATATGTAGTAGGTAGTAAGTAGATACAACAAAAATATCAATTAAGCAATAACTATAGATACAAAAGCCTAGCTAATAACCAAACCTCTAGCAAAACATTAAATATTCTTTGAAAAAGTGCACGTTAAATTAATTTCACATTAACGCTTCATTAAATTACAAAATCGACTAAAATGGAATTAAAATCCAAAATGGCAATTGTTTGTAGAAAAGTCAAATGAATGTTGAAATCGTGTTTTCATTTCGTTTTATTTAATTTCACATTTTTATTTTTTTGGTAAATTTCAAACCAAAAGCCCCAAAATTTTTTTTATTAAAAAATTAAATTTATGTTAGAGAACATTTATTTTTACATTGAACGGAAATTAAAAGAGAACAACTGTTACTAACACTTTGCCACTCTCTCCCTCTCTCTCACACTCACTCACTTACTCTTACTCATCAATGCTAAATAATGAAATAAATTGTAATAAATTGTGATTTTTTGTTGTTGTTTTTGTTATAAAAAAGGAAATAGCGGTGAACGGGTTTAGAAAAATACACACACAAAACAAAGCGACACAAAAAAGAAAACTAAAACAAAAAAAAGAAGAAAAATGTTCATATACATGTGGAAAATATAAATTGAACATTGTGTACAACAGCAACGATAACAACAACAAATGTACGAATTGCACATTAAACCGCAACAGCACGTTTTTCCTGACTTTGTTTTTTTTGTTGTTTGATTGTGTGAGTGTCTGTTTTTTATTTCGTTTTTTTTTTTTTCAAACGCATTGATGTCTGTTTCTAAGCTTTTTTAGTTTGTTTGTTGTTTTTTTACTTGCTACAACATACTTGATGTCTGTTTCGTTGTCTGTCTGGTCTGGCCTGGTACGAAGTCCGTACAAGTACGACACGAGGTAAATACACCAGACCACCAGTCAAACAAAACCAGCCAACAACAACATTCTCGTTAAATTATTTGTACTTGGTTGATTTTTGGCACATTAAAGTAGAGTTGCCAGAGCATTACATTTTGCCACTATTACAATGCATTATTTTGTACTGTTGCTCAGTCAAACTGACCTCAAGTGCCTAAAATGATTAATTTTAAATGCCTCCTTTTAAAAATTCACAATAATAAAGACATTTTAGCCAAACAGTGTATTAGAAAGAATCAATTCTTTGAAATATTTTCAAATTCTTATATGACCGCATCCGATAAAGCATTCTTCGTGGTATAATTTTCAGTCCGTATTTTGGATTTTCTAACATATTCCATAAGTTTTCTATGAGATGGAGATCTGAAGATTGGGCAGCCACTTCAAAACACGTAAGTAATTAGGAATCTCCAAACTAGGTTAATTTTTCATCATCCAATTACAGTCATAGTATCTTTTACTATGACTTTGCCACCGCCAAAAGTCACTGTCTTATTTGTGTACTTGGGATCCAGTCTCTTTCCCTTCGACCGTCTGACAATCCGAAAAGAGTATACCGTTTCTGTCCCGACGAGTTTATTTGTTCGCTGGGAGATATCAACCAAGACCAGCCTCATTTTCTCTGTGACTAACAGCTCGAGAACTAATTTCCAATTTTAGATTATTGATTACCTCCCGGGAGTAATTTTTGGGAATTTCCTAAAGAGTCTTAAATTATCTTGTCTTGGAGTAGTTAAGAGGTTGAGTTTTTACAGTACCTTTCTCACTTTTATCTTCTTTATATATATAATTCTACTGTACGTGTGTTAGTAACTGAACTCCTCCTTAGGTTGGGCCGATTTCGATGAAATTTGTTGTGTGTTGTGTTTAGATTCACAATTGACCTATATAGGCACAATGGGCATGGTACCTCCCATACAAAGTAAAAATTTATTATTGCATATGTGGAGTACTATTATAGTGGGAGTCTTCAAACTTTGTGTGAGCTATGGCAGAACAACGTTTGCTGGGACAGCTAGTTTACTTATACAATATTAACAACAACACATAAGAACATAATTAACTAAATTCTGAAAATAGAAAACAAAACTAAAAAGTATTCATTATTATGGTATTAACAAAACAATGGAACCTTTTTGTCACTTTTAGTGACTGAGTTGTATTATTGAACCAATTACAGAATGAATCGCATCCTTTAAAATATTTTGCCTTTCACGCCTCTGTTAAAGCTTCCTTTCTGCTATATTTTGCGATCTATAATTTCCCATAGGGTTTCTATGAGATTAATATCAGGCGATATTACAACTTTCGATGCGAATTTGTGGTCATTATTGTGCTGGAATCTCCTAACTAGGGGCATAGTTTCCTACATAACATTGTTTAAAATAGATCTGTATCCGATTCCAGATATACAATCTTTATGATATGAATTGGGCACATACCCTGCCCATAAAAACCGCACCATTACATTGCCACCGCCAAACTTGACTGTCTTATTTGTGTACTTGGGATCCAGTTTCTTTCCCTTCAGCCGTCTTAATAATGGTCTCCCTTTACTGTCTCTTAAATTGAATTTGGATTTATTCATTTGTGTCCCGACCAGTTTAATTTTTTTTAGAAATAAGAGATTTGCTTCGCGGGTTAATTAAAAACCAAGACCGAGATCTAGTTTCCAATTTTAGTTTATTGCTTTTTTTGGAATTTCTTAAACTCTCTTGCTATTAAATTGTCTTGTTTTGGAGCAGATTTACGAGGTTATTATTGTAGGATACCCTTGCAACTGTAGCCAGATATTAGAACGAAGCACTGTGTTTCCAAATTCAAATCTAGATGAACAACATTATTTAGAGGCTTTTTTGTATGGATTTTCTGCCAAAATTTGTTATTTACAGTAAAATTTTGAATAATTTTTTTTAGTAAATTTTCTACAAAATTATTTCCGGATGAGATTTCTTTAGAGACATATTCCTTGACTTAAGAGATAAGCATAGTTATTAGACGGGGTCCGCGATCTACGTTTTTGGAAAACTATTGAATATTAATAGTGCGAAGCTGAGAACTTTGAACACTTTCTGTGGCACTATTCGGCATTACTAAGGATATCTATGATCTTTATGGAACCGGTGTGTCGAACACTGCACCGAACGTATTAAAAACTATATAACGAGGTTGTCTTGATTCTAAGATGGAGATTCTGGTCACTTTATTATAATTTTATGATTTCAGACTCCCAATGGTACTGTAAGAAATATACGTATGTAACTGCAAATAATTGAGAAGAATACTTAATAGCTAAATAACCCAATCATTTTCTACTGTAAAGACGTATTCTTCCACACAGTCGTTTCGCATTCCTCTAAATGTAGAGGATAGATGAACCGGAAATGACCGAAAAGGTTTTCCATGACAAACTTTAAGTGACTTGTATACGAAATCATGATTACAAATAAAGTTCACCATTAGACACTCGAAAAGCCAATGCAAACATGAAAATCGTCTCTCTAGTTTTGTAACTTGAATCGAAAGTTCATCATTCTATTACAGCCAGTCGCGGATACAGGGAGGGAAAAGGAAATTTCACCTACCAAAACTTAATTTACCCTTCCCCCAAATGGTTGACCTAGTTCCGTGCCTGATTACAGCCGTTATTTAACCCTCGAAGAATAGTGCAAACTACATTTTTTTGCAATTTTATTGAGTGATAGTGCAATACAGATTTCCATCAACATTTAATGCACTACCCTCAACTATGGTGGGGGATAAGTGTAGAACAAATAAACGTGTAGTGTGCGATTCACTGTCTACTTCATCACGAATGGACGAGCTCTTGCTGAAGAACGTATGTTACGTAAAAACTGCTGATATTGGGAACTAATTCTCTAATTACCTGTAATTAATCAACTCAAACCAACATTTTGCTAAATTACCTTAATTACTTGTAATGTTATTGCGTTGGCAACTCTAAAGTATTTAATAAGAAAATTATGTACTCTCAGTTTATTTCACGTATTCTCTTTCATTAATTTACACTCATTTCATCACGTTTCTCTATCTCTCTCTTCCTAAGTTTTGTTGTTTTTGTTATGGTTCAAAATTAATAAAACATGTGTGTTTGTGAAAGCAAAGTAAATCTCGCATAAAGAAAATTTCACAAAAGAAAACAAAAAAAAAAACAACGCACACACGAAATTCACTCACATACACATGTACACGCACTTCGTACGTACACCGAGACAAAAAGAAAAGAGAACGAGCAAAACATTCAGTCACACACATTTAAAATCCTACCAAAGTCGACTGTGCTGCCATGAAAAAGATTTTGTATACTGCTATGGACTGCCGCGCTGCAGCTGCGATTGCTGCTGAGTTTCCTTTAGATCAGTTTTGTTTTCTCTGCACTTCAGTTCAGTATAAAATTAAATACAACTGTCAAGTTAGTGTGCGGTTAGTTGCGGCTTAGTGTAGAGTGTATCTAAGCGTATTGTGTGTATCGCGTTGTTATTTCTTTTTTTACTACATGAAGCAAGCAACAACATTGTATGTTTTTTTTTCACTGTTCTTTCTTCATATCGATTGCATGTGTGTGTTGAATATTGTGTAGTGTATTTTTATTTATTAAGTTTTATTTTTTTAATTTCTACTAATTAAAATGCCGTATGTTCTGTTTCTTCTTGTGAAACAAATTCAAAGTTGTATTTTATTACAATAATAATAAAAAACTAGCAAAAAATAAACTGGATTTCAATAAAAAAAAAATAAATAATAAAAAAGAGAATATTTAATTTCATAAAAATGAAACTACTTGAAATTTTATGGTAATTTATTTGGTTTTGTAAAACCTCAAAAAAAGAAATACAATAAATTAAAGCAACAACAACAACAATAATAAAAAAAACTTAAACAAGACCAAAGCAGAGAATGACAATTATGAAAAGAAAAATACAAAATAAAAAAAATATAAAACAGCACATAAAATGTATGAAATATTAAACGGTATTTCTTTCTCTGTACGAAACCAAAAAGAAACATGAAAGAAAATTTAAAGAAAAATTTAAAAAGAAAAAATTACCTACCTACCTACTACCTATGTAGGTATAGTGAGCAAAAGAAATGAAAAATCCAAGTAATTTTGTAAACTACAAAATACATAAATTAATAATTTAAAACAATAACAACAATATCTAATACATTTTTATTGCAACAAACTAATAATAAGCAAAGAAAACAAACCAGACATTAGGCCTCACAAAGGCGACTGTGACTACAAATACAATTAAAATAGCAACAACAACCATAACTACAACAAAATGTTAGCAGCCAACAAGCAAAACTAAAGTCAGCCAAGAAATTAAGCAAAGCAACCAGGCAGGCAGGCACGCAAAACATTACTTTTTTTTGTTGTTGTTGTTGTTCAAGACCTTTTACGAACGAATAGCATACAACCGACACACTCTCACTCGCACTCACATTAATATACTAATTTAAACACACATGCACACAAACCATACAAAACAACAACAACCAACCAACTTAAGGAAAAAGCCAAAAGGAAGACATACAAAACAACACAACTACAACTATTAGTAGTGTCGTTCGTTGTTGTAGTAGTAGTTGTTGTTAAGAAATGTGTTGCCAGACATAAGGATTTTTACTCCCAATAGGAATATCACTGTCACATCATAATCGTACGGATGAGTGATAAATATAAGGAGTGAAATCGAAAAAATCTTAACATAGTACATAAATGTTAATACAGAAGAACCCACTGATTTTTTTATTTGATTGAAATTATTATTACAACTTACAAAAAATATCATTTTTATAGTTCTAATCAATAGTGATGAATTTATGAACCTTTTCCGGAAACCTTTCCAGGAAACCTTTCCATTAAGGTTGTTATAGTGCTTTCTGTCACAGGTTTTCTCCGTTTAAAATCTACCACACTTTTGGACCCTTTTTTGTGCTCTTCAATTCTCTTTTAACAAGAGCCCAATATCTCTCAACTGGCCTTAGCTCCAGGCAGTTTGGAGGATTTTCCTCTATTGGTACAAATACCACATTATTGTTCTTGTGACCATAGTGACAGAATGCCAAATCAACCCAAAAATAAGTGGACACAAGTCTTATGAATGGAAGCATCCTCTTTTGCAAACATTTCTTGATGTAAATTGGCGTATTTTGCTTTTTTTGCCGCAACTTTTTGGGAAGATTTTCTGCTTTTGGTTCTTAAACTTTTTTACAACATTTCCTCAAGCATCAGTAGCATAAAGTATTGAGCCGGAAGCGTCGAAAAATTCTCCAGAACATGCGTTTCGTCATCCATTATGCAGCAGGTATATTTTTTTTTTAATAAAATTTGACTTCAATTTCCGTGCTCTGTCTTTGGCCTCTAAATTTTTTGCAAAGCTCCTGTTAGGAACTTTTTGATTCTTGTATATTTTTAAACCTGCATTTTCTTTAACTTTTCGTACCAAACAGTCCGAGTACTGAGCTAACCGGACTGCTTTCCTACCGGATGTGATGGTAGCTCTTTTGAAAATTCTTTCTATTTATTGGCTTTAGAAGCATCAGGTGGAACATTCCTTGTACCTGTACCAGGTTTTCTATCAACCGACAAGTTCTCCCGATACTGTTTAATAACATTGGAATCAGTTTGACGTCAGACCTTTGATTGTTTGGCCAACTTTTTGTAGGACCAAGTTGGGTTTTGTTGAAAATATTTAATAATTTTAGTAGTACGCACTTTTTCCCGTCACTCATTTTAATCAGATTAACAACAAATAAACTTAATTGACATTAAACATAATAACTGACATACTTTTTTGCTCACCAAAGCTTATGATGAATGTGTTCCATCGGTTTCAACGTGATTTTGACACGGAAGAAAGAGATCGACAAGTCCAGCCAAAAAAAGTTTGAAGAATTGGAGCTATGACTCCATGAATATTGTTGTCAAACCCAATAAGAGCTAGCAAAATCATTGGGAGATATTCAAGCAGCAATTTCAAAACGTTTGCAGGCAACAGGATTCATCCAAAAGCAGGGAAATTGGGTGCCATAAGATTTGAAGCCGAGATACTTTGAAAGTCGATTTTGCGTGTCCAAAATTATGCTTGAACGCTATAAAAGAATATCACCAAACAAAAAGCTGCTAACCAGACAATCACAGGGAATCTGTACCGAACGCAACTGATTTTTTTGAAGCGAGCATTGGCCGAATAACGCCCAGTTTATGCGGCCAGGCATGTTGCAATACCTGTTAAAAAGTATTTAGAATGAAGGTTGCTTGGGAAGTTTTGCCTCACCCGCTTTATAGTTCAGACCGAGCCCCGTCAGACTACTATTTGTTTCGATCGATGCAGAACACTCTCTCTGTGGTACGCTTCACTTTGGAATAGAGTATCCGTTCTTGGCCTCTAAAGATGAGCAGTTCTTTTGGCTCGGAATCCTAACAATGGCCAATACTGCTAATTTTCAATATCAAAATTTGTATGACGATTCCGGTATACATATACTTTATAGGATCGCAAATGAGTGTTGTATAAATTACAAATGAAATGACAAACTTACCACACATGGTGAAGGGTATAATGAAACGAAATTTTGAAAGTAAAATTATCATATTCTTATAGTGAATATGTTATGAATGACGAGTGTTATGTGATAAGTGGAGTGATAAATTAAGGAAATACAATTTTATAGTTTAATTATCCATCATAAACCCTTTTCAGTCTTGTACACTTCCAATATTTGAATCGCATTTCAATCAATCTAGGTATTTTCTCGATAATTGAATGATGAAGAAAAATCAGAAGATTTGAAATCCGGAGAATTTCAAGGAAATGTTCGCTAAACCATGGATTTGGTGAATTGAAAGGTGCTTTATAAGGTAGAACGACATGTACTTATTGAATATATGTATACAAAAGTATTAGGCTGATTTTGTTTTGCTTGTTCAAGATGATCTTCAAATTATGGGGACGGGAAATTTCGCATGCGACAAATTTTTTAACCGACTGTGTGGCTCGTTGGGCCTTCTAGCTGAAACTAATGGTTACTGATGTCAACAGTAGTTTCTTTATATATGTTTTCCTTTAAAATATCAAAAATCTTGGATACAGTAATATTTTCCTAAATACGAATACGAGTGTATCCGTACCAAACGAATACATGCAGGTTTAGCCAACAAGGTTTCCTTTTACAAGTACCAAGCGGTTTTCATCTTGATTATGTTGACTTTGAGGGCATCGACCGATTACGGCTTAATGTCATAGAAAAAAGTATACAGGGTTTAAATCGCACAATCGTTCATATATAATGCCCATTGTGGCGTTTATTGTGTGACACGTTGCGACATCCTTCATGTCCGTATCGTTTATGTTGGAACTAAACAAATTAGTTGAACTTACTTAAGTCCACTTGGTATAAATTGTGGACGTTGGTGTTGGGCTGTCGGGGATTTAGCTGTTCCACATCGGAATCTTAGCAATTTGTAGTCACAGACAGCGTTACAATTTTGATCGATTCTTACTAATTTTGGTTGGATTTTTAGATTTTGGTAGGATGGTAGACTGTGCGATTCGAATAGGGAATTTCTTTATAAGTTTCCTTAAAATTATTTTATTATTTCTGAATTATATTCGTATTTATTTATCTAAAACAGTTTTCATTCGGAAAATTACCAACTTTATAATTACCCAGATTTACTTTAGCAGATTTGTGTAAGTGATTTTAAATTTTTGACTTTTGACCCGTGTCCAAATAATATAAGTTTACATCCATGCCATGCCATGTTGTTTTCTTATAAAGTGTTAGGCCAGATTCCCATCGTGGAGCTAGTTCTGTATCAGTTATCTTCCCTCTATGGTGTATATTTAGATCAAATGGATTTTTTCATATTCTATTTTATAAACTTTATTATATCTAAATTGATTGCGGGATAGTGTAGCATATTGAGCAGCTAATTTAAGTTTTTTTTATCAAAACTGATAATAGAAACATCGATTTGTTCTAGTACAGTGAGTGTTGAGGTATTTCCTAAATTTCAGCCAGTTTATTGGTGTGCCTGTCAGCGGATACAATTCCTCGGGACTTTAACAGATTAACAATAGTCGAAGTATGATCAGGAGTTAAGTCTACTTTTCGTCACACGAAAATCAATAACATCCGGACAAGACACGACCCCTCGAGGTTATCAAACGTGACCCTCATAATGTGTGCTTAGCATTATAATTAACAGCAGCCAAGAAACGGGGACCTAGTGATTTAAAATAGTCTCCATACTGACTTTTTGAAATTGAAAATATGGGCGGAAAGTAAATTGTTGAAATTACTGTTTTGATGAAAATCTAAGACAGATTGTAGTTGCTTGTAGATAATCTTTGCAAATATCACTCATAAGGTAATGTTCAAGTCTTGCTTTCAGCAAAATTGCATGGCTGAGTTTCAGAAACTAACATAATATCAACATCCTGGTCTTTTAGAAAATGTTCTAGTTTAATTTTATGTTGGCGTAGTCATAGTCTCAAACAGTTCATGGCTGTATTAACATGGATTCCGTTTTTAGCATTTCCTGCATCATGGAGTCAGTCAAATTGTTTATTGAATGAACAAGTGTTTCAATTTGTGGGTTCTGAGCCCTGAGCTAATGAAACTTGATTGACCTTAAACACAAGACGGATATCTGGTCTTAAAGACATCTAGATAATTTTTAATGCAATGAAACTCAATACAACACTGAACCACAATAACCACAATTAAGGATCAATAAAGTTAGCACCTTGACCATGTTGTGCAACCTCCTTTATTATACCCTTCACCTTCGTGATAGATAGATAGGTAGCGGAGTCGATTAAGCCATGTCCGTTTGTCTGTCTGTCCGCCTGTCTGCTGAAATCAATTTTCTGTAGACCCCAATATCTTAGATATGAGGAAAAAACCAGGACAACCTTGATTTTTGACCAATATCTGGATTACTAAGTCATTAATATAGACAATATGGATATCTAATGATAGATATTTCAAAGACCTTGGCAACGACGTATATAAATAAGACCATAGTAAATTGGACCTACAATGGGTCAAAATCGGAAAAAATATTTTTTAACCCGAATTTTTTTTTAACCAAATGTTTTTTTTCGCTAAATATTAAAACAAAAAAAAATGTTCCTAAAAATTAAAAAAACTGGAAATTTTTTTTTTTTTACCTAAAAATATTTAAAATTTTTATTTTGAAGTATAATTTGGTGAAGGGTATCTAAGATTCGACACAGCCGAATATAGCTCTCTTACTTGTTGTTTATATAACGGTTTACCAAGCCAACCAAAAAAATATGAAACCCGGAAATTTGTTGGCTCTTTTCCCAGCCAGTAATGGGTATATCCCCACTTTGTACATGCTGGCAATGCTAAATTATTCCGGCAATAAGAAGAAAATAAAGGAATAATAAATTACTTTTTTTTCTTCCTTCATCTTCTCTGCACTTCTCCTCTAAAGATTTTTGCTAAAACAAAAAACAAAAAAGTATTTCGTTCGTTTTTTGTTTTGTTGAAATTCATCTATAAAAAGTAATAAAAAATACCCTCGAAAAAGAAACAAGAAATTTATTTTCTCGTAGTGAAAATTTTTCATCATTTTATTTTATTTATTTGTATTTTATTTCTTTATTTTTGAAATTGTAGTGGTGGCGAAAAAAACCAGATCAATTAACAAAAAATAGTAAAAAAGACACAGTTGAAAAAAGGGAGCAGCCGCCAGCATTTTTCGGTTAAATTTTATTTCTAGAGAAAATTCAGTTTTTCGTTGTTGTCTTTTTTTTATTATTATTTTACTTTTTCATATTAATAAATCAAGATAAAATAGTGGAAATTTAAAATTTAACACAAACGTTAAATAAAAGAGAAATGTTGATAAAATATCTGAGTATTGGGAACATGAACACAGATATTATATTATATATACATACATGTATGGATGTATGTATATTTGTAGTATAAGTATAATAAATACATGAATACTACAGTATATTATTATTAAAATACACACACACATTTAGACACTCTATACAATAATGAGGATTTATATTGTATATATAAATATATATACATATATGTATATAGTATACCTCTATAAGTATAAATTCTTGTTTTTTATTATTTTATTTTAATAATGTAATTTATGATTTAAAGCATTGCCAACGTAAGATAAAAGGAATTTTTAAATAATGGCTTTATTTCTCTTTTTTTTTATTTCATTTTTTAATTAATTAAAAAAATAAGAGGAAATTATTATTTTAACCAACCACACCCAAAGTTTTAAAAGAGGGATATTTCAATGAATTCAAATCGTTTATAATCGATTTGGATTTTTCAATATGAATAAATGTTATTCATATTAAAACATTGACTGTTTCCATTGACCAAAGAAATTGGAAGAAAGATTATGGCTGAGTAATGTCTCAATTTAAAAATTAATGAATCTTTAGAAAAATTCATTTGGTAGGAGATCTTCCGATGACGCCATGAACAATATCTATGTATGTTTCGGTATTGCAAGGTTCTCGAATGAAGGCTGCCCAAAATTGATGTGAAACTACAGTTAGTGTCATTAATATTCGGTTTTATTCATTCCACATATTGAAATAAGGTTTCTTAAGCCGTATTTGGTTTTTTAAGCTTATTTTTTTTGCGTAATTATTAAAAATGCAATTAAGTATTAGAAAATGCAAAATTTTATTTAAAAACGATAACAGTTCAAATAAAAAATGAATTTAATTCCTGTAACATAAAATATTAATCGTCATTAATATTCGGTTTTACTGACTATAAATAAATAAATAACTAATTTTAAAAACTATAATACTTAAGTTTAGTACCGTGTGGGATAACCATTTTGTTTGATAACTTCGCTTAGACGATTTGACATGTTTTTGACCATGCTACCTGTATAAGCCACAGAGATGCGGTCAAATTCTTCTTGAAGCTTAGATTTTAGCTCGGTTATAGATGTTATTTTGTGTTTTCGGATGCGCCGGTCTAACTCATCCCACAAATTCTCAATCGGATTGAGGTCTGGGGACTGAGCAGGTGGTTGAAGAACCTTGGAACAATTATAAAGGAGCCATTCTTGAATTAAACGCGACTTGTGTTCTGGGTCGTTATCTTGATAACATTTTAACGAGTCCAAAATACCCAGCTTATCAGCATTTTGTTTTAAATTTTGGCACAGAATATTTAAGTATGACTCCATATTCATGATTCCATCAATGAATACCAATTTTCTAACACCCGTAGCTCCCATACAACCCCACACCATAACGTGACCATTTCCATGTTTTACAGCTGGTTTCAAATTTTGAGGTTGTAGCTCTTCGTTTGGTGTTCGCCATACCATTACGTACCCATTGGATCCAAATACATTGTATTTGCTTTCATCTGCAAAAAGAACATAATCCCACTAAGATTTCGGTTTATTAAGGTACTCCCTTGCGAAACTCAAACGAGCTTTTCGGTTACGTAAATTAACCAATGGCTTACGCCGTGCTACCCGACCATTAAAATCTTTTGCCTTTATAGTTCTTCGGATGGTAGATGTTGACACTTCTTTCCCAAACTCATTTAAGACATCTGTGGCAATTTTTGGTGCACTTAAGCGCGGATTCGCTTTAATTTTTCTAACAATCGAATTCTCTTCGCGATCGGTTAGTTTTTTGGCTTGCCTGTCTGCTTTAGTAAGTGCATTCTACCTTCATTTTTGTACCTTCGGACTATGTCTCCAACTGTATTCTTCTTCATATTAAGCATTTCCGAAATTGTTTTGTAACTTTTACCCGTTTTGAAGTGAAAAATTACAACTTCTATCTTTTCGGGAGTATTTTTTCCTTTGCGTCCCATTTTCGCCTCTGGCAACAAACTATATTTTTTTACCACAAAATATAAAAATTATTATTAACTTTTGTTAAGTTGTATTAATATTTTGCAAAAAATTTACTTAACTGACCGGTTTTTGACAATTTTTTCAGAAATAACGGAAAAAACCGAATAATAATGACACGCAATAAATTGGGTTTACATACTTTCATCAATATATCAAGGTCGGAGGGTAACCACCAAACCATTTATGTAAATTTTTTTGAACACTTGCTCTGTTAGATTTTTTTGACATTTTTCTTTTTCCGATAATTATATCTTTATCGATAATACCAGCATATTTATATAGTTAAAGTAATAAACCGAATATTAATGACACTAACTGTATCTATTGAGTCAACATTTGCATGTGCGGAAACTGTCATAAATTGTGTGCTTGGAGACGTTTATAATAAATCTATTAGGGTTTTCCTCATATTTCTATATACTACAAACTCAAGTTTTTAATCCTAATTGTAACGCCACTTCGACAGGATGTGTCCATAGACGGAGAGAGGTGATATCGCTCGTAAATCGTCTTGCTACTTCTGCGACTTGCGAAAATTTCGGCCTGATATTTGCTCAAACTCCACTCCTTGCGATCAACGTCAATATGTAACGCCACTTCAACAGGATGTGTCCATAGACGGAATGAGGTGATATCGCTTGCAAATCGTCTTGCTGCTTCTGCCGCTTACGAAAAATTCGGCCTGATATTTGTTAAAACTCTAGTCTTTAGTCATAATTTCAATTAAGCTTCTGTATCGTTGCCATCAACGCCATGATGTAACGTCACTTCAACAGGATGTATCCTTAAGATCAACTCCAAGATGTAACGCCACTTCAACAGGATGTATCCTTAGACGGATTGAGGTGATATCGCTTGCAAATCGTATTGCTGTTTCTGCCGCCTGCGAAGATTTCGCCAGATATACATATGATACATGCATATATTTCTGTGCCCAGGTCTAATACCTAACATATTTTTTAATATGTAAGTGATGCGGATACATTTCCAGAATCCTACACATAGCCTCTGTAGCAGTGGATATTCTTACATCCATTAAGTGAAGTATTACTAATGCGTTCATTAAAAGCCAGCCGACAATTAATACATGTAGAAAACTACATTTCCTTTTCAACCTCTCCGGCTTCTACTTCTCCTTGTAGCACTCTACTTCTCTTTCTGGCTTAAGAGAGTAAAAACTAGGGTATTCATTCGACTAATGATCGTTCGATTAATCGAATAATTTCTTACGAATAATTATTCGAACAATTTAAAAATGGCCATTTTCGAATAACGAATAATTCGAACAATTTTATGTAGAATAATCGAATAAAACGAATAAATGTTCATATATATTTAAATTTATTAAATTGCTTAAAATTTTTCATAATTTCAAATTTAAATAAGTAATAATGACTTACAAAAATTGAAACAATAAAATAAAAGACAAATAAATAAAAGACAAAGGGACTTTCTATCACTGTAGATGAGCTCCTTCTATGAATATATAAATATTACTGCAAGAAGTTACAATTCTAAAAACAAATCTTTCAAAATTTTTAACTTAGGACTTGAACCAATGAAAATAAAAGGTACGGAATAAAATATTTGTTATTTAACTGGCGAAATATTAGAAGAATCGCAATTAATAATCAAAATTTTAACTTAGATTAAAGTGGAGTTGAATGTGATGGAGAATGTAATTTGAAACGGTCGTCGAAAGTGATATTTGAGGATGACATTTATAATGATTACATTGAAATAGATGAAGGACATGATCTTAAAATATATGTATATAAAAGATGTTATTAACCGCGTACGTAAGTGTTGCAAAATATTTAATATTTAATCGAATGATAAACACAAATATTGCAAACTAACGTTTTATTGCAAGAAAAGCATGGAGTTCGTCTTATACATGATTTTGAACATCGTTGAACATCTTTGTCTAACATGGTAATAAACTTCTTGCGTATTTGTAAATGCGTCAAACATGCACTGCCTGACTTCAAATTAGCCACGTTCACTGACAATGATATCATACTTTGGATAGATTTGTGTAATTCCCCAAGACAACTTTATTAAGCAAAGATTCGGCAACGTTGACAGAGCTTGAGGTTATAATACAATTTGTTATAAATAATTTAGAAATAGTGAATAATTAAATTACAACAGAATTAGTAACTCATTTTGAAACCCGAGTTAATGAACGACATAAAAAAGTTTTTAATACGTTTATATTGTATTTGAATTCAGGATCATGTCCAACTAGCTCAAATTTTTTAAAGCAAAGCTCCAAAACGGACACTAAAGGGTTTGCTAGTTAATTGTTTTGTAGATTGTTCGGGAGTTAATCTGCTCAGAATATTTCTGTTGAACATTTAATGATGGACTTTGAATGTTTTTTAACATTATCAATACTTGAATTGTTAACTTTAACGTTATTTTTTGTTTTTCTTTAACAATAAAATATTATAAAACCGAAATCAAAACTTCATTCTTTACTTTTTTAAAAAAATTTAAATTATTCGAATAATTCGATTAATTTTATACGTGTGATCGAATTATTCGAACAAGTTAAAATCTCTTATTCGAATTATTCGTTTTATTCGAACAAGATAAAAATCGAATAATTCGAATACCCTAGTAAAAACTCTCTCTTTAAATAAATTACTTCCTCCAATTCAAATTTCATTTACATATTACTTTAATTAATAAACAATAATTCAAAATAGTTTAATGCGACCAGGAACATTTACACTTGTCAATCTGAGTAACACTCACTCACAGTGACTGATCTCCACAACTGAATGATTACTGTCCAAAATGTTCGTATTTTATACTCGTGTTCCTGTTCCGTCCTGTCTCCATTCGTCTTAATCCGAACCCATTAACCAAGCTATTGCCTCTGTCATGTCAATCTAGCTGATCGTCCTGTCCCTTTCCCCTGTCAATCACTGTATTCTGTCCCGTTCCTACATATGTACATGTATTGTAGGATTAGGTTGTCTTTGGCGTATATAACCTATAAGACGAACGTGATTTAAGACCCCAGATAATTCCAAAAGTTACTGAAATATACATATGTGTCAGCATCAAAGCTCAGCGAGAAAAAGATTGCAGACACAATATGAATACAGGGATATCCCGGTATAACAAAGGATATGTTGTCCGGTCCATTCTTTAAATCGAGATTTCTTTTTGAATAAGTTTTAAGCGGTGTGACATTAGGAGACTGACTATCGTACAAAACTGTATATCTCCCGCAGTGTTTACTAATTGTTCTTCGGGAATATGCCTTGGGTCATTATCAAGTAACAATTAAATCTTCATTGGAAGGAATTTTCCGTTCTAAAATTCATTCTACAATTTTAAAATATCCAGGGTTTATTTGATTGAACATAAGTGAACGGGATTTCAGTACCCTTCCAAGAAGAAGAAGTTTAGTTTTATTTGTGCAGATGTATTAGCGTAAAGTAAAATTGTTACTCTATCCCTCGATAACTTTCTTCCTGGAGCACTAGTTTCTCTAGCGTGAACAAACGTTTTATCTGGTAACATTTTCCAATAGAGACCAGTTGCGTCTGCATCAGGAGTCATATTCTCGATTTCAAACTTTGAAGAGATGTTCAAGCGATTTCCTTTTAATGTATATACATATGTATGTTGATCCGCACCTTCATTCTTCATAATCATCTGAAATTCCCTCTGCAGTCTTCAATTGGAAAGATGATAGATTGATAGACTGATTGGTCTAAACCAGTGGTGCCCGAACACATACCATCAAAGCTTTGGTTGTGTTGGTAAAATAGCGGAGAATTTGATTTGATTTTGTTCTGTGAGATAAAAACAAAGCAACAAACATATGATCATTATAAGAAAACGCAAAAGTAAGCTTATAGTGTATGTGTATCAAAGAAACGTCAGCAGAATTTTCTTGACCTATTACGCGAGCTAGGGAATTTGGGCACCACTGGTCTAAACTCATTAGTCTTACTATGTACTTTTGTTATGAAAAGTGCATTTACTTTTCGGAACTGGAGAGTCGTAATTTCTTTGGAGTACTGTCTACATGCTAAAAGCATAAATGTTTATAATGGAATTATATATGTAAAATTTAGAACAAATACGGTTTCGAATATTTTTTTTAGTGATGAAATTTAAAATGCTTGATTATTCAGTTTAATAAGATCGTTGAAAAGTTAAAAATAATAAATAATATTGTATCTAAAAGAAGATCTATGTAGGCTTCGTTATTTTTATCGCTGTTCGTTTATCAATTTAAAGACGACTAAAACATATTAATGACTTATTTAAGACGATCCTGGAAATCTAGGGTCTTGTGGTCTAAACTGAACATGGCAGCTACTAGATTGCTACTTGATAAAAGTAGTGTTATGTATCCGAATGGCAGTGTACTTTTGTACACTACCCTTCCTAACTAAACTGTTCAGACAATCCTGGACAATACCTACACCTAATAAATTTTAAAAATTTTCCCATGTAGTTTAAAAATTAAACATTGGCGTTATTTTTTTTTATTATTAATTTAACCTCCATAACCTTAAACAAATTTAAATTTAAGTATGTATTTTTATTATTGTTTTGTCATTGATTTAAATTAAATAAATAAAAAAAAATTAAAATAAAATTTCTTTTCATTTTTACAGATTTATTAAATTAATGGATATATAGACGCTACTACTCGTACAAATAATAAAACAAATTACGCATATTATAAATAAATAAAATTGAAAAAAAAGAAAGTAAAAAAAATTATGGTGAAATTGAAAAAACAAATAAATTAAAAGAAGAAAAAGAAACAGCTACTACAACAAAGTGCAATTTTACACACACTGAGAGAAAAAATTTTAAAAGTTATTGCAAATAAAACTGAATTAAAATAATAGTAATTACTTATTACTAAATTGTAATGAAAAGTATAAAGTATTAAACAAAATTAAAAAAAACAACAAAAATACTCAAGTATTTCTGCAAAGAAACAAATTTATGTGCCATACAAAAAAAAATAAAAATTAATTTATACATTAAACAAATTCCTAATTATTAAAAACAAAAATATTTATTATTCATATAGAACATTACTTGCATCCTATCAATTAGAAAATAATTATAAATAAAAGCTTTAAAAATAACTTATAACAACAAGAAAGACCTTAAAAAGAAAATTGTACACGTAAAAATTAAAATAAAACTAAACAGAATAAAACACCTTCCTTTTTGCCACTCTGTTTTGTTCTAACCAACGTGTTGAAAAACAATAACAAATCAAAAACAAACAAAAAACAGCAAGGATAACATAAAAAACAACTATAAACAAGTGAGAAAACAACAAAAACAAGACACAAGTGAAAAACATACAAATTTGACAAAGTGTAAACATTGTATTCATAACAGTATTATTAACACGTAACCTACGTCACATCGTCATCATCATCATCAACAAACACACCAATACCAGCAACAACAACAACAACATCAGTGTTTGTAAACGAACACAGAACAGAGAAGAGAAAAAAACGAGAGTATTTTTACCACCAGCCATCATCATTATTATCATCATCAGCAACAACAAGGGCTACTATAAAAAAAAAGAACAACTACATCAGCAACAACAAGAATAACAGCAGCAATAAACACCAGGAATAACTTTACAACCTCAAATAGCAACACATTACGACGTTACAGCCGAAGACCCCCCACTCTAATTCTTGTGAACAACATTTATACACAATCCCCTACTTGACTTGACGTTTTCATTTTTTTTGTTGGTCCTCTTCGTCTTCTTTATACTTATGTACGTTTTAATTTTGTTAAACGCATTTTTTTTTTTCGATTTACTGGCTGTGTGTATATTTGTATGCTACAACACATCAGCTTGGTCCTACGTTGCTAGGTATTTGATTATATTGCTGTTGCTTGTGTTACTCCATACTTCTATTATGATTCTTGATAAAATAAACTCTTCTTCTTCTTCTTCGTATTCCTAACTTACTACTACTCCTGCTTGTTCTTCTCGATTACAAGTTGTAAAAACAACAACTGAACAGTAGAGTAACTGTGTTTGTGTGAATGCTTAAAAACGAGACATCAACACACGAGGAACTGACTCAACTGCCTGACAGCTTGGCTGGTAAAAAAAAAGACAAGCAAAACAATAAACAAACCCAACAACAAGTCAGGAATCATCATATAGACAAACAGAAACACACAGGCAAACACAACCAAACAAATCCAAACACTGGATAGGAAGACAAAAAAGAAAACAAAAAAAGAATAACAACAACAAGGATAACAATTGCAAAACAAATAAGAACACAAGCATAAAAAAAGGCCAAAACAGAAGCTAAAAATCAAAACAAACTACACGCGGTTTGATTGTTTTTATTTGTGGGCCACAATCAACCAACCAACAAACCACCACCTGTAACCATTACAAGGACAACAACAACTACAAATAACGGTTAACAAGTATATAATTGGTCAACATGTCCTGCATATCCTCGAATTTTAGTTCATTCTTCCTTAATTCTCTTAATGATCCATCGGAATTTTCGAAATATTTGAGCAATGGAGAGCTACGATTCTCCTCAACGTTCGAAGATTTCCAGGTCTATGGACAAAATAATGCCCAACAGCAGCAGCAGCAACACTATCAACAACAACAACATCATATCAATGGTGGAGTGGGTGTGCTGTGTAATGCAAATGGTGAAATAATCACCAGTAATGGCGATGAAGGCAATTCGAATATTGAAAATACTCAGCCTATTGTAACATCAGTGCAACATTATGGCAGCTATCAAGCCCAACAAATGCAACAGCATCATCTGCAGCAGCAACAGACGAGATGGGCTTTGCCCCATCAACAAACTAACCATCAACAGAATCTTCCACTAAATGCAGCTGCTGCATCTGCGGCCAGTACCAGCGGTGTGGCGACAGCAGGAAATCAACATTTCGACGGTTCCTTTGAATTTATGAAATATTTACGTCATTCAAATGACTACAATGACAACGCACACGATGCTGGCGGCCAACCTAATCAATCACAATCTTCCCATGCCATAGCGGTGGGTACGAAACCAGAAGCTTCCCTAAATAACGGTCTTATGGATTTAGATAACGCACACAAACGTGCAGCAGCACGCAAAACTCCGGTCTTGTCTTCCGTCAACAGCAATCATCATAACTCCGCAACCAGCAACAGTTCCCATCCCACACCCATGGATATCTATGATCATGACTCCAAGCACAATATCTACGATTTGCATCATATGAATTCGATGCATAGCTCCAATTCAAATGAATCATCTATGGAATTGTCGTCCATGAACTATCCCAATTCTCACCTAAACGCCTCCAACTCGAATACATCGTCAGAGGGTGGCAACACACAAAATCACAGTGATTTCTCCATGCTAAGTGGTGTGGGCAAATCACAGAATTCAACCACAGCTAATGCTGCCACAACGGCCGCAGCTGCTGCAGCGGCGGCGGCGACCGCCTCACCAGCTGCACCCAAACCATTGGCTACATTCACCATCAAGGATAACTTTGAGGCTCATCCATCGCACAAGGTGGAAGAAGGCATTTTCCAGCATATGAACAAACTGCCGCCCAAAAAGAAAGATAATCTCAAACAATTGGGTGTACGTTTTACCGGTCAAATGACACTCAACGATAAATCGATAATTGTGGAAAACTTTATTAAATTCTGTCAAGTAAGTGCACATATACACTACCTACGTAGTACATATGAATTTAAAATTCCCTATATATGGTCGGTCATACTTATTATAGAAATACTCATATGGTATTTTACATATTCAAATAAAAGGGGAGTAATGGCAGAGGCTAAAGCCACCACCCTGACATGATGTGATATTTATTTATAATATATTCTCATATTTCCTTTATATACTTAGATTCAAATGCATGTGTATATGTACGAATACAAATTATTTATAATTCCCTAGCGTTTGTCCATGCCTATATACATATGTACATATGTATATGTCCTTTCTTCTCTCCTGCTGGCTTATTACAAATGTTTGTTTTTATTTTTGGCAATCTCAAATATTTGCAAACAATTTTTAAATATTATACGCAGTGATAACGCAGGTTGTAAATAATTTTCAAGTGATTTGGAAAAGCACTGTTCTATCGCATCATTTTTATTTTAATGAAATGGTATAGATAAAGTCCTCTGGTTTAAAACCATAATATTTGTTTGTACTCATGACTATAAAAATTATTAGAGTTAACATATTTAATACGATATTAAAATTTTTTCTTGAATCAAAGAACAGTGGTTTCAAACTACCGTTAGCCTGATGACACCTACAGGGGGGGGGGGGAAGAGTTCGAATATATGTATGTAATAGTCGTGGAATGTCCACGCCCCTTATCACGGATCATGAACCTCCAGAGTTTAGTCTCACCAGAGTTGGGATCCAATTGTATCTTCATGAAATTCACCGGGAACCAGTTTAACATGGTAAATTGAGCGTTTATCAGAATAGTAGTAGTCCTAAGTACACGTCCAATGGCCTTCCAGTGGGAAGCATGCTCCCTAATATACCCACACTATGTTTCAAAAAAATAAGAGGTGTTTCTACAAAGGGGTCTTATGGGCCATATGGGTGCCCGAGAGAAAATATTATCACCTCGTTGTATTGGTGTCACTGATACCCCATTTGATAAGTCTTCTGGAATAATTAGGCATGTTGACTATGCTACGGACAATCAAATTAGGTGATTGGTTTACGAGTCATATATATAGCTGCATACCATCCATACTAAATCAACTTCAGTGATTTCCATGATGTTGCGCAGATCCGATCATTGTGGAACCATGGTTTTAGGACCATAATTAATGCTTCTCTCTCAGAGATACCCAGAGTTGCGGTGTAGCAGTAGCTGCTTTAAAGTGAACAAAATTTATTTGAGTCAGTCTCAACCAATTCCATTTCGAAGTCCCCATATAGGTCTTCAGTATATTTTGGATTAACGTCACATTTGGATTAACGTTCCATTTCGAAGTCCCCATATAGGTCTTCAGTATATTTTGGATTAACGTCACATATAACTCCATGCTTTCTTCGGACTGCACTGATTTGATATCATCGTTGGAGGATGTCTTTGTTGTCACTTCAGTAGACACGAATGAACGTAATAAATATACCCTTCCTTGTCGTATTTTTTGGCGGTTCCAAAGAGTCCTTATTCAGGACATACATCATGTTACATAAAACTGTTTTCCGTTTAGGGATTTTTGAACACTTAGGCCCGTTTTCTCAATGCATCGACAAACTGCCTGTTACTAAATGTCGATAAACTGTCCATTAACAATTTTGGTTTTCTCAATATACCGACAAAAAACATTAATTTCAGATGGCAATACCTCTCAAAATAGATGTGAAGTGTGAACCCTGCCTTCAAGTGACAACATGTTTACATAAATCACCTGTTTAATCGACAGCCGGAATCTTTTGAAAAATTCATTATCCTGCATGTCTGCCAGGTAGTTAGGCCTGGCATGATAAACTCTTTCAGCATTCACTTGGAACTCATGTTCTTCGAGTTCATCCTCCATCAAATTAATGTTAATTCCTCTATTAAACTTTTTTATAAAATCTATTTAATTACGTTTACAAAAACACATAAAAACTATGCTGTTCATAGTTTTCAGCTGATTGAATTTATCTGTACGATAAATAAATAATTGGCAGATGAGGTTGGGTTAGCTTTGCGACAGAATAGAAGCAAATGAGACATTGAGAAAACCAAATTTCTTTAATCTGCAGTTTTTCGTTGGGAAAAAAGATAAAAACGTATAGTATTCTTCGGGTTTCGGTTTTATCTTTTACAACTAATTTCAATTTAGATATTTAAAATTTAGAACTGAAAATCAAGTTGGATGGAATATCAATATTGATGGAAAAATCAGACCTAACCTTGAATAACAGGATTTTAAATCCTGATAATTCAAATGCTAAATTCTTTTAATTGTTGACTAGCATCTAATTACATGAGAAACATACGATTTTCTGAAGATATATTTTCAAGAGATTTAAAGGAGTACTAAGAAGCATATTCATAATTCAGTGAGCTTAATTTGTCGAAAGTAAACACATTTTTGAATTACATTAATGTCTTTCATATGTGAGGCAAGAACCTCCTTATTTTGAAATCTTATCAATTCATTGAAAAATATTGATCATATCATTTGAGTTATGACTGCCCCAAAATCCGTCCTTTACAAGTTTTCAACACCGTTTTTGTATAATGCTTTATTTTCATTCGGTTTTTGGAAACTCTATTATAAAATATGTTAAATTTTAGTAATAGCCGAAAGTTTAACATATTCTAAAAATTAAAATTTAAAACTAACACGAAGTCTGGTTATTTGTTAAATAATAGTTATACTGATGGTTAAAATTATTTTTGTATGAAAACTGTCAGTATAACTATTAGTTAAGACATAAGCAGACTTCGTGTTAATGAGGGTAAAATATATTGCTTACAGACTAGAGGGAATAATTCATTTGAACTTCCTTGTAATGTGGGATCTGTCTTATTATTCTACCATTACTACAGTAAAATATGAGATTAGGAAACTCTACATTGAAGTGTCGACTGAAAAAGATTTAAAAACTTAAGTATTATTCTTAAACCTGGAAAGATACATTTCCTCTCTGGCTTAATGATCATGATCTGTTGAAAAATATTAATATTACCGTAACTACAAATGATCAGCTTACATGAATTGTCATATTTTAAGCAATTTAGGGGTGTTTTTTTTGTTTGTTTGTTATATATTTCTCTTTTTAGAAACATTCGAAATGATTTATCAAAAGGACATGTGTGTTTTGTATAGTCTAATCAAATCCATAAAGCAACATCTGGACAGTTCTAAAAATAATGTTTTGTACAATAAGTAATAAACATTAAGAGTATTAAGTCATTTATTAACAGCTGAAACTAAATGATTAATAGAAATATTTTTAAATTTAAGTAAAACTTTCCTGATTTTCAATACGGTATTAGAGATTTCAGGGAAATTAGTTTGAAGCTTTTAAGGAAATAATTTATTAAGAAATAACAAACAGTCTGCTAAAGAAAATTAATTGCAAAGAATGAAAAAAAAAAAAACAAATAAACTTTAATTTCAAATTTATGCAGATTCATTAATTAAAAATTCGTTTTAAGGCAGGCAGAATTTACAATGACAGCGCCACACTACTGGTAAAGACAATGCGATATTTTCTACTCTTTTCCTCTTATATTAAGTAAATTTGTCAATGAGCAGGAGAAAGTCGCAAGACATTGCGTTTGCTTCCCCCTATACAGGCAATGTGTAGCTTAGTTTTCTCTCTCCCACTATTTAAATTAAGCAACAACAAAACGTACGAACATAAATTCTAAATTCAGTCTTTGTTCTTACTAATATGATTTGTAATTAATTTCAGAGGATAAATATATATGTATGTATGAATGTTTGAATGTAAACAGGGATACACGAGGCTTTTTCAATCTTTAATGTTTTTGAATTTAAAATTTCAATTATGCTCCCTTACACTGTCTCTTTCTTGCATAAGTTTCGCTCTCTCGCTCGTTCTCTCTATCTCTGCCTTTATGCTTACGTACATATGTATGTATGTACAATTGTATATTAAATTTCATTTGTAAGGCTTTAATAAGTGTATAAGTATCCTTGGGGATAAGACTACTAAAACTTAGTGTATCGATTTTTTTCGGTTCAGTTTTACTAGAATTTCATCCTTATTTATGGGTTTTATTTTCTTTTTCTAAACCCACAAAATAAAACTTAATTAAATTTTCAATGTTGAAAATGAAAAATATAGAAATGAAACAGAAAAAAAAACACGTCCATTAAATTCGATATTTTTACCAAGGGACATGATTGCTGCTGCCACCACTAACTACTACTGCTCTATTACTATTTTATTTTATCAGGGCATAGATACATATATAAATATGAGCTGAAGGTATTCATTCGCATTCGCAGTACTTCTACATCTAACTAAATGAGAAGCCTAAAATTGTTGTTCGCATAAGTGGGTTTCACATACAAAAACACACTCCAAACAAGCCAAGCACAAATGAAAATATGTTGAAACGAAAATAAATTTGATATTTCTGTGGTACATAGAAAATAATTTACATGTTATATATTTTGTATAATAAAAATAACATACATACATCTATACACACACTTATGCTTAAATTTGCATATATTATATTAACATATACATACACACACATGTATTCACATCTATACATATTCAAATATCCATGTCTATATACTTATGAATTGTACAAAAAGCAAACATACAGACTCACATTAATAAATATGTATTTACATACATACATATATGTATGTATATACATGTATGTAGGTATGTATGTATGGATGTACAAATATTCTTCATACATATATAATTTTAAAATTATAATCAAAGAGTAGAATGTTACAATGAAAGTACACACTTGCACAATCACCTATACAGCCAAATGTTTTGCGACTCTCCATAGAAAACAGTATTTGCCAACATTATAGGTACATTGCATACTCAATTGGTTACGAGTAGACAGTCAAACACCTTTTTGTTGTCTGATGTAGGATGTAGAAGGAATGGGTGATACTTTGATCACAGGAAACATGAGGCTCAATGTATAAGAGCTTCTAGAGCTTTAAACATAGTTCGCAAATCCTATCCTTGTGGAATCATGATTCTTGGATCATAATTAGCTCCATCTCTCTCTGAGATACCCAGAAGTGTAGTGCAGCAGAAGCTGTTTTGGAGTGGTGAATTTTCATTTGAGTGAGTCTCACTGTGTTCCATATAATGTCTTCCTGATCAAGCTCCATAGAAAACAATATTTGCCAACACTATAGGTACATTGCATACTCAATTGATTACCAGTAGACAGTCAAACACCATTTTGTTGTCTGATGTAGGATGTAGAAGGAATGGGTGATACTTAGATCACAGGAAACAGGAGGCTCAATGTATAGGAGCTTTTAGAGCTTCAAACATAGTTCGCAGATCCTATCCTTGTGGAATCATGATTCTTGGATCATAATTAGCTCCATCTCTCTCTGAGATACCCAGAAGTGCAGTGCAGCAGAAGCTGTTTTGGAGTGGTAAATTTTCATTTGAGTCAATCTCACCATGATCCATATAATGTCTTCCTGATCCAAGTTTAGGAGATCATACTCGTCAATCACTTCTCATCCAAACGTTCAATAAATCACCTATACAGCTTCATAGAAAACAATATTTGCCAACACTATAGGTACATTGCATACCCATTTGGTTACGAGTCAAACACCTTCCTGTTGTCTGACGTAGGATGAAGAAGGAATGGGTGATACTGAGACCACAGGAAACAGGAGGCTCGGATCAAACATGGATCTGCGAACTAGTATGTGAACTTGTGGAATCATGATTATTGGATTATAATTAGCTCCATTTCTCTCTGAGATACCTAGAGGAGCAGTGTAGCAGAAGCTGAATTGGAGTGGTGAATTTCGATTTGAGTCAATCTTACCATGTTCCATATGATGTCTTCACCATGTTCCATATTATGTCGTACTCGTCAACCACTTCTCATCCAAACGTTCAGTGAAGGCACTCTCTAACTCAGCGACGGAATGAAAGTCTTCAGTGTTCTCTTCTTGCCTTCTTCGGGATGCATTGGTATGACATCGTCGTTAGAGGAGGTTGGAGGAACGTACCAAATACATACCTTTGCTTGCTTTTTAGTCAGCGAAGGAGGTCATACTTGTCATCCACTTCTCACCCAAACGTTCAATGAAGACTCTCTCTACATCTCAGTGACGGAATGAAAGTCTTCTCTGGATTAGCGTCATCGTCGTTATTGACGCTTCGGTAGAAACAAAGAAACGTACCGAATACATACCTTTCCTTGTATTTTACTCAGAGCAGTAGGTCATAATCGCCAACCTCTTCTCCTCAAAGGTTCTGTGTCCTCTGAATTAGCGTCATCATAGCACGTCATGTCTTCTTCGGGCTGCAATGGTTTCATATCGTCGTTAGAGAAGAACGTACCAAATCCAGACTTTTCCCAGCCTATTCTATAAGTAAGTTTTAGGAGTTTTCTATTTAAAAAGTATATTTACATAAATATTCTGAGAGCACAGAAAAAAGGAGGCTCATGAGTTAGATTTAAATAGTATTCGCCTATCTTCGAGAAGTACTCTATTTTACTGTTTCATTCTGAGAGCATTTGAAGGAGCCAGTGAAAGAAATCCTATTTGCTTTAGTCAATGTCTAAGTGGATGCCTGAATGGATCATATACTGAATATATCCAGCCTTTCTAACTTTTTTCTTCAGATTAAAAATCTATTTATGTTTACAATTGACAGCATCAAATATTTCCTCCTTGTAAATAGAACAATCTATATTTTTTTAGAATAGTTGTCTGAGAACACATTCCCCTACTCCAGAGAGTGTATTCGGAACGAAATCATCATAATATTTGAACTACATGTATGTCAAGATCCTGGAAGATTTCATTTGATATCAAAGTCCACAGAGTTAGACCAAGAAGTGTCCAGGATTTGACCTTGGTTCTCTGAGGTGGTGAAATCAATAGGATTATTATCGACAATACCCTAAGCTGGCGAAGTCAAATATCCGTCCTCCTGGATAAGGTCTAGCACTGGGGTTATGAGAACCTGTCCTACATTCCACCTTTGCATATTTTGGTAAAGGATGAGGCTTATAAATGCGCAATTTACTGGGGATATCTGGCATAAAAGCCGGTGACTTAGTGGGACACCTTGATATTCTCAAAATATTTGAGGATGGTCCTTCTATCTTTCCTGACGGGTAGCCTGCCGTATTGTACATGACCTTTTAAGTCTTCAGAGAAAAGATCGAATGCTGGAATGAGTCCGAGTTTGGGCTAGCTATGACATTTTCCCACCTTTCTTGCAACATATGAATTCCGAGCCAACAATCATTGCATTTGGTACAGATTCTCTGTGACGGTCTGGTCAGATTTCAGCAGCTCATAATAGATAGGAGCCTTTTGCTCCCACCAAATGGATAATTGGCTTTGGTGTCGATTCGGCTGGTTGGCCGGGCTTCACATACGATCTTTTACGCTTCGTGTACGTACGCGTTTTCTTGTGATGTTGGATGGCCAACGTACTTATCGTCGTGATAAGGTCAGGAGTTGTAACGGACTGTTTAGCGGACGTAACATGTTATTGGATATTGATCCATCCTGTTAACGAACAGGCCGACTATTTCGCCTGTTTCGTGGTTTTCCTAATGGGTATGTCTGAGAAAAGATCGGATGCTGGATTGAGTCCGAGTTTGGGCTCAGACATTCCTCTAAATTCTAATTAAAATCAAGATTTTTTCTCAGTTCCACACGTTATAATGCTGTGAACAGCTACTGTTGATTAATATAACGTTCAAAAATATTTTCCATATTATTCACATACATGCATACATACATATGTATGTACAATTGACATGTGTACAAAAGTAAATTGTGCGAATGTTTTTCGTGTATGTATGTATTTATTTATTTAAGAGTGTGTGTGTATTAAGCTGTGTAAAAGTGTGTTTATGTGTGTATGTTTCAAAACTAATGGGCAAGCTTTGAAACTCCTCATACACATGCAAGCGTTGATTTTCTCCCTTTGATGCTTTTGGGAATAGATGGACAGACATCAGTAGATGAACGATTTTATAGACGAAAAATTTAAATGATGTAATGGGGTTAAATTTATGGAAAGAGAAACTAAGAAGAAGACTATGACGACTACGACGTGAACGACGTGAACGAGTAACGAGCAAAGGATTGAATTTTATTCTAAACCAAAATTTGTTGGTCGCTTTTTGGAAACAAAACAGCAAACCAAACCTAACCCCCTCACCCCAACGAGGTGGTTATTTAAAATATTTTGTTGTATTTAGACAGCAGAAGGATACAAATTTGTACATACAACTAAAATTAAGGTTTGTCAGAATTCATTTTTATAAAATGTAAAACGCTAAAGTTAAAAACAACACCTCAATGTATATTTGTATATGTGTGTGTATGTATGTATGTAGTTTGTATGTAAACTATATGTGAGTGTGTGTATGAATTTAGGTACTTTATGTATTCGTTTCTATGTACTGATAACACAAAACAGGGATGGATGTTAATTTATGTTAAAATTTTATACACAAACAAAATGTATACGGGTGTACGAACGTACATATGCATGGTAGGATGTGATGAAGAAGGATAATGAGAAGAAATTAAAGTAATAAATTATTAAAGATACAAAAAAGGGGTTGTTCGTTTGTTTATTAAAACAATAATATTTAAAAAAAAAAAAAATAAAACGAAGTTGGCTAAAAAGGTTTCAAATTTTAAATATTTCAGAATAAACATGAAATACGAGTGTGTTTAAAAACAAACACACATCAATAACTACTTATACACACATATTTACATGTTACGAAATTTAGGAAGCAAAAGAAAATCTTAAAATCTTACTTACTCAGAGAGAGAGAGAGAGCTAGAGAAGAGCAAAAGTATCCATATATAAAATGCACTATTTTAGACATTCATACAATGAAGTAGTAGTATTTCTCATAACAACAATGTTTATGCGAATGTAATGAAAGACGAATGTACAACAATGTAGGAAGTAATTTTAATCAATAGTGTTGACAAATTATGCGGTTATCGGGTTCAGAAGTTCATAACTGAAGTTGTTCGAACTACATAAGCCAGCAATTTGAGCTAGTGAATGATCAAAAAATCACATATTTCTATTCATTTAGGGAAAACTCAATACTCAGGGTTTTCATTGGAATAATAGAGGAAAGAAAATAAACCTATTAGTGATAAGCAGGGCAAGGATTTCTATACAAATGCATGTTTGT
This sequence comes from Calliphora vicina, assembly GCF_958450345.1. Classification (NCBI taxonomy): domain Eukaryota; kingdom Metazoa; phylum Arthropoda; class Insecta; order Diptera; family Calliphoridae; genus Calliphora; species Calliphora vicina. The sequence goes on from NC_088782.1 coordinate 69,900,363, forward strand.
AGTCAGTAACTCAATATCACTTTTGACAATTTATCTTTCCGAATCGAAGAATTTATAACAAAATGGCATCGATTTGTTGTTGCATATTTTTGCAAATTTTGTTATAAATGCATATTTTTCTTTTAAATGCATATATTTAGCATATTTTTCCATTTTATTGCATATTTAATTTTCTTTTGCACCGTACCTCAAAAAAAATTCCCCGTACACTCTATGTAATGTATTTCTGCAAGACAGTTACGAACAATTTTTTTTTTGCCGAACGTAGGGTTCGCCAATGTTTTGCTCTAAGGGGCATAGACCTCAAGTATCCCGTTCTAGTATTTATCCACCAGATCTTTGTTCTTACCACCCTAATGTACCACCCAAATGTCAGAAAATTAATGCTTGCAAGAAATCATTAAACTTTTGCTAATGAAGTAATTCAATAACACCTGCAGAACAGTCTGTATTTATTTTTAATTTTTTATTGCATGAAAATCCTTGGTGATAGCTATAGAATTTGGAGCATACAAATATTTTTAAAAAAAATGTCTATGGATTTCAATCAATCTGCTGTAAATTGGTATTTGGAATTTGATTTGGCCGTCAATTCTAATTAATATATGAAGAAAGGGGTTTAATTTAATTAAAAGAAACATCATAGACTATTTTTAAAAAAGAAAGTTCTTTTTAACTGTTCGAACATCCAACTGTCACGCCCAGAAGATTTTAGTGTTTTTCAAATGTTTTTAAAATTCCATACATTTCTAAAGTATTGGGTGTATGACTTGAAAATGCGGGAAAGGAGTTTCAAATTTTCAAAATATTGGTCACTGTTAGCTATGACGTTTTCCAATCTTTCAGGCAACATATCGATTCCGAGCCAAAAGAATTGAACATCTTTTGAGGCCACGAACGAATCAAGCCAATAGCGGATACTCTCTTTCAAAGTCAACCGTATCCTAGAGAGAGCGTTCGGCTTCAATCGAAACAAATAGTAGTCGGACGGAGCACAGTCCAATCCAATTCATTGTAAATACTTTTTAACAGGTATTGCAACATGTGGCCGAGCGTTGTCATGATGAAATATTACGGTTTCATGTCTAGCCAATGCTCGCTTCAATCGAATCAGTTGCTTTCGAACATGTTCCATGTGATGAACTGGCCAGATTTTAGCACCATGGATATTTATCTTTGGTGTCGATACGGCAGGTTGGCCGGGCTTTATATACGATATCTTACCCTTCGAATCATTTCATCGCAAGTAATGAGATAACGATTTTCTTTTATATCGGTCTCTCGGCTTCAATTCCTATTTCTCTACTTTTGGATGAATCCTGCTGCTTCAAACCTTTTGAAATTTTTGATTGAGTAGCTCCCAATGATATTGCAAGCTCCTGTGGAGTTTTTCAACAATCTTCATGAAGTAATGCCTCCAATTCTTGGTCTTTAAACTTTTTTGGCTGGCTTGGGCGATCCTTGTCTTCCGTGTCGAAATCTCCACATCTGAACAGCACAAACCAAAGTATAACAAGTAGTCCAACTCTTTGACAGCAGTACCTAACTATAAGCATGTATTAGTGAAAAAGTACCTAACTCTATACATGTGTTAGTAACAAAATTACACATGTGTTGGTACCATTTAAATTTTCTCCAGGCAACAGAGTTCTATAAAAATGTTTTAAATTTTAATTTGTATGAATTTTCAATACCAAAAATTGGAACTCTGTCCTATAATTTAAATTCTACAATAACAAAAAATTACATGTCAGAAATTCCAAAAATATTTTTTCTTGATTTGTGCAAAATAGAAACGTTTTAACAATGAAAATGTGCAAAAAGTGTTTTAAAAAAATAAAGAATAACATGTGTTAGTGTAATAATGTGTAAAAAACGTTATTTTTATCAAAATTTAAAAGTTAAAATTTCATGACATTTCATCGGTTAACATTTCTCTGAACTCACACGGTACACGTATATGTGAGAGAGTAATTTTAAAAAATTGAGAGTCGGACTACTTGGTATACTTTGGCACAAACCATGGTACAATCAGTTACCAGGTACAATTATTAGAGAGAGTTTTCATTATTCAACCCTAAAACGTCAAACTATGTGTTTAATTACTTACCTTTTTTCAATTTGTTACCGCGATATTTTATACATTTTTAACGTTTTAATTGAAATTAGTACACATTTATTTAATAAAATATAGTTTTTCTTCAATTATTAATGAATTTATGGTTGAAATTGAATTTTTTCGTAACAAAAATTTAAATTCAATTATTTTTTTTGGCATTTCCTTTTTATATTTTTTAATTTTCTTTTGTTTTACGTTATAGGGAATGTATAATTGAGAGCATACTTTCTAATAATTGTACCTTGCTAATTCTACAATGGGCACAAACTATCTCTCGCAAGTAAAAAAAAGAAGTAAAGCAAAACTTCTCGCATATGACACTTTGTTGACACAAAATTCAACATTTTCGAAGCACAAAAAAATGTTTACGTCTAGTTTCGCTTAATGGATCAATATGGATGAACACAGACAATTCAGAAAGTATTTATGGTTGATTTCTAAATAGATCTAATAACTTGCAAGGTTAGCTTGAGTACTGGCTAAACCATTTTGTGCGCTCTCACGAATGTTGTATTATCTATACCCGTAAGATTATACAAATAAATGTCGGCTAGGTTAAAAACTTAGTACAATTGATGTTGTTTCTAAGTGCTTTCCTAAGATATTCCAAGTGTTCGTCTCTTATTCGACTAAATACAGGACATTGGTACAGAAAATGCTACAGCGTTTCGTCCTTCTCTTCACACGCTCTACAGATCATAACGTTGGATATACCCATACAAGCCAGATATGACTTCTGCTTCTCTGACTTGTATTCTGAACGAAGGTCTATTTATATTGAATCTACTTTGTATTCTATTAGTTTGGGTTTCTTCATATTTGGTCGGTCGTTCTGCCGACTGTAGAGTTCTGTTATGTTCATATATTGCCCATGGGCTTGAAATTTTCCATGCACGGATGAACTTCGGGATGGATAGTTTATCGTTATTATCGTTTCCGATAATGCCGTAATGGTCTGGTCCAGATATTTTAAAAACTTGTAACAATCTTGTGTTGTTGCTTAAAATATTGCTTCATTTGGCTTCATGTCGACATTCTACAAACCACAGTAAAAAGCTGCACGTTGATGATGCATTGACTTCTCTACATGGAGAGTTCTTATTGTCGATTAATCAGTTAAGATGATATCTTTCAGTTACGGTTCACTTCTTCATCAAAGTTGAGAATATAGTTACTCAGGTTGACAAGGCCCTTACCGTTTCACAAAACCCAAAAATGACAAGGAACCTAAATAATGTTCAGGTTTCTCTAGCTAAAGAAAGTATTCTTTGCACTTTCAGATTGTTTGAATTAAGCAGTTAAATGTTTATGTGTCGTTAGTATTTGTCATAATAAAAGCCCTAATTACTTAAATCTAAAAATATCGATTATTTGAAAGTAACCAAACTACACAACACTAACTAGTCAGTTTATTAGTGGCCAGAGTAAATAGTTGTTGCGATGCTCAAGCTGTGTTGTTACTTTGTTGTAACACATTCCTGCTGTAACGATGCCAGTGTACAACACGTGTTCTCTCTCACATGCTGTGTGTGTTGGAAGAAAAACTAAGAAAACTAAACGTCCTGTTACCACCACCCATTTCCAAATGAGTAAAACTGAGAGATAAATATAGTTTTAAATCTCTTCCATGTTACGTGTAGTTCATTTTCAACTCTTAAGATTTTAGTTTTAAACATAAAACAAGTTTTGACTTTAATAGAATTATTTTCTATAGAACAAAAAAAAAAGAAAAACTAAACAGAAATGCAAAGAATCCCGGAAACAGGAAATAAAACGTAAAAGTAAATATGTACGTGACACATGGTTTTAATTTTTATTATTTTCCAATAATTCTTGGTAGTCGTAAATTATTGTAATAAGTGTTCTGGGTATTTTAATATTTAAGTTAGAATTGGAAATTAAATGTAATTTTTTATTAAAAAAGAAAAAGAAAGTTCTGTGACACACTATGTTATAAGAGAATTAAATTTGTTAAAATTAAAATAACGTAGGCACATGAATGTTAATTTCCAAATTCCAATTATCTACTCATTTTTCCGGCCAGTAGTAGACAACATTACAGAACCTAGCTAGCTAATAACAGACGATTTCTAATACTTAACACGAGAGAGCCATGATTACTTACTCTAGAGCGAAGAGAACCAACTCAAATTCAACCGGTTCTAGTTCTAACACTTTATTTTAAAAGGACCTATCACTGAAAGGTGGCATTATCCTAGGAGTCTATAAATTTAAACCATTTAGATACTCTCTGACAGTTTCTGAAACGTCTCCATATCCAGGCACTCATATATGAGGGTGATCGCTGAATGTCTTGCTATATGCTCAAGGGGCAGCCGACACTCATAGACAATTTTCGATGTGATTTACACATTTGCTAGGGATCTAATTGCCTAATAACCTTTAATTTTTTGATTAGTTTACAATACAATATTGGTTTTTTGGTTTGCATTGGCTATCTATAATTATCACAGAGTATGTTCCCCAACAATTTTGAATAATTTTATCGACACTATTTCGAGTTCTGACGATAAGTTTACTCCAATTGCTTTTAAGTGTTCTTGACGTTTAATTTCCTCTCTGTATAAGGTAAAATTACATTTACTTGAACGTCCTACCGGACCCAATTTCGAATGCTTTTGGCATATACAATTTAAAAGCCAATGTCTTTGAGTAACAATTCATCTATCATACTCGATATCGCAAACGAAGGTATGCGAATTTCTTTGCGCGTCACAGATCTTAGCTCAACATGGTGATGTTGAAGCTGATTTAGAGAATATATACAGACCAGTATACATTTCACCACGTTGGCAGAGAGCATTGATTGCTGTAAGACTGTCTATATAGATATATATACACTCATAAAAAAAAATTGAGTAATCCGTACTTAAATCAATCCGGGGCGGTGTCAATAGTAGGGTAAGTACGGATTTTCTTAAACCGAGTACATAATACTTGATTCAAGTACGGATTCATCAATCCCAAAAATCTTAATTTTAGCTCTCCCTAAGTACGACCGAGATTGAATTAATCTTTAAATGAGCTTGATTCAAGAATTCTAAACATGTTTTAAGCACGAATTCATACTTGATATAATCCAAAAATCGGATTGATTTAAGAATGTCCGAGATTGAATTAATCCCAAAATGAGCTTGTTTCAAGAATTCTAAACTAGATTTAAGCACGAATTCGTACTTGATACAATCCAAAAATCGGATTGATTTAAGAATGTCCGAGATTGAATTAATCGCAAAATAAGCTTGTTTCAAGAATTCTGAACTAGATTTAAGCACGAATTCGTACTTGATATAATCCAAAAATAGGATTGTTTTAAGCCCGAATTCGTACTTGATGTAAGCCAAACTAAGATTGATTTAAGAAAAACACATTATTTTTTATTTTTAATAAATTTTATTTTGTTTTTTTTTTAATTTAAATTTAATACAATTTAACAATTATTACCTTGCTTAAAACTCGTTTGCCACGGAAGTAATCTTCTTCAATTAGCCAGTTGTCAACTTTGGATTCAACAGAAATTGTGTCGTCATCGACGCTAAACTATAGAATAAGATTAAGATTTGTTAAATTATATTTGCAAAAATCTGTATTATTAAATTCTTACCTGAATTTTGTCCACTTAAAAGCTTCTTCCTAAATTCGATTCGAAGACCAAGAGGAGGTATTGCTTCCTTAATGTTTTCACCATTGCAAGCTGTTGTATGTTACCTGAGAAGCCAAAAATGTACAAACAAATGATATAATCTGAAAATTATTTATAAATTCATTTATAATATTAACTACCTATACGATATTAAAGATTTACCCCCATATTCATAAACAATTTTCAAAGGTTTATAAAACAATAATTCCACACAAAATTCGTTTTTTAAAACTTTGATAAATTTAAAAATTATTTATTAATATGAGGATAAATCATTAATATCGTACAGTTATTTTTATACTTTTTCTAAGTGACTGTACTTGTATTTTTGCAATAAGAAACATATTTTTCATTTGTGGTACAAAAATACCATCAGTTCATGGACAAAACGCAGTTATTTATACTAATACACACAACGACGCAAACAACAAATTGTGCACATGTCAATACATATATAGGTGTTTGTGTGTCTATAATATAGAGTCTATATTATAGACACACAAACATCAAGCACAAGAATTCTTAAACTAAGAACAAAATGCTTGTATTATTTGTTTACAAGTGCAAATTTTGTTGCAAATTCAACGGTCTATTTATAAAACATAATATAGTAAGCCAAAAGAAAACTGTAAAAAGAATCATATCCAAAGTTTTCGATTGTATTATGTTTTATAAATAGAATAACTGTATTATTTAAAAATAAATCACAATAATAAATAATTTTTAGACTTACCTTTTAAATACCCATAAACACTGGGCTGATGAAACTCCTGGAGAAGCTGGAGCAGGAGGGTGTCTTCCTTCTGCCTCACTCATATTTTTTTCACACAACACAAAAAAACACAAAAGACCGAAACAATACAGAACAACACGGAACGCACAACACAGACTGATGAAATTGCTTCATTATTCATGTAACCAGTGTTACCATATATCAAGTTTTCCCTTTTTTTGCAAGGTTTTTGAGATGCAAAAAGTTTTATTTTTTTAAAAAAAAGTTTTTTGGAAAATTATAAATTTATGATATCAATAAGTTGAACCGTTAATTTCAAAATGATAGTCCCCAAATTCATTTACTAAATGGGGAGATTGATTTGAAAATATTTAAAGTGTCTCCAGCACTAAATTCACATAAATTATCTCAGTCTGATTACATATGTATATGTACGAATTGGGTTTTGTAATTTTTGTATGTACTTAAAGTTTTTTTGTTGAAAAAAAAGTTTTTTGTTTAGAAATAAAAAGTTTTCTTCAAAAAATAAATGGCAACACTGCATGTAACTAACCGACAGCGCGAGTAGAAAATTACTTTGAGAACAGCTCAGAGAGTAAATTTTATACCGCTCTTTTTCTATTATGAATCAATATAAGAATTTTTTTCTTATTTCAAGTTATCTTACTCTTAATTTGAAGTTTAAGAATTAACTACTTGATTTAACTTCTCACTTGTACTTAAAACAAGATTTTCTTGCTTAATTCAAGAATTTCCTTCTTGTTTTAAGAAAATTTCCGCTTGATTTTTGTAATCAATCCCGTTTATACTTATTCTAAGTACAAATGAGTATGAATCGTACTTAAATTTTTAAGTACAATTCTGGCTAAATTTGAGTAAAATAAACTTAAATTTAGAAGTGCTTTTTTCTTTCTGTGTAGGGTAGAAGTCTTTATATTATATTTTGCAGCTAAAGCTATTGAGCAATCTGAGAGATAGCGGAAGGTCAAGATCATCAGAAATTCTCGTGTACTTTAAGATCGCATAATTTCGATGGCTAGAATTTTCTGAAATAAAGTTCTGACCAAATTCGGTGTGGGAAATATTATCTTTCTTCAATCCAATGAAGAATCACAGATACCTCGATTTTTAACTGTAAGCAATGTAAGCTTTTTTTAATTGTTTACAGAGCACCCTGTTCCAAAAGCTTTGCAGTACTTTTATCTGATAAATTGGAATGTTGTAGTCTCTCTCGGACCATTTCGAAATAGATCACATTTTACTTTTGATGGTGGTACAAATAGGTTTATTATACTCTTCACCTTCGTGAGAAGGGTATATATAAGTTTGTCATTCAGTTTGTAATTTCCACCCTATAAAGTATATATATTCTGGATCCTTATAGATAGCGGAGTCGATTAAGCCATGCCCGTCTGTCTGTCTGTTGAAATCAACATTCCGAAGCTCCCAAATAACTTACAGACACGATTCATACATCAATATCTCCGTCTTCTTCCGGCACGGTTGCTATTTAAAATCGAGAAAATCGGTCCACAAATGGCAGAGATATAAGGAAAAAACCAGGACAACCTCAATTTTTTACCTATTTTTGACCTATATCTGGATTACTAAGTCATTAATATAGACAATATGGATATCTAATGATAGATATTTCATTCAACGACGTATATAAGACCATAGTAAGTTGGACCTACAATGGGTCAAAATCGGAAAACAAATTTTTAACCCGAATTTTTTTTCACCAAAAGTTTTTTTTTCGCTAAATATTAAAAAAAAATTAAAAAACAAAAAAAATTTTAATATTAAATTCTTTTTTAAATTTAAAAGAGTTAAAAAAACAATTCGAAATTTTTTTTTCCAAAAAATGAAAATAATTGGAAAAAAAAATAAATTTTGTTTACCTAAAAATATTTAAAATCTTTATTTTGAAGTATAATTTGGTGAAGGGTATATAATATTCGGCACAGCCGAATATAGCTCTCTTACTTGTTTTTCTTTGTTTTCTAAGCCTAGTACTCTGTTCATATTTGCGAAAAAATATGGTTGTTACATGAGTAAGCCTTTATAGCTCGTTTTACATGAGTAATCAATATAAAATTTTAAGTAATATTTAGTGATTTGTTTAATTGAAATGAATGAACATATATTATTTCGTATTGCAGAGTAACTATGCTAAAAAACATGAAGGAAACTTGAATTTTCATTTATTCAGAATCAAGCCCTAAGTTCAAAATATGATACCAATTCCACTCGGAAACAAAACTTAGAATTTTGATTTCAATCCTTCTTCTAATATAATTTGATCATATTTTCTGAAATTTGTTGAACCTTTAATTATACTTAAGTACCTGAAACCAGAGATGCCAGGTACTTTTGATGCCTGTCCCCAATCAAAATTAAAAATATCCCCAAATATTGTTTTTCTTGAAATTTTCACAAAAACTAAACTTCATATTAAATTAATTGGCCAATACCCGATCAAATTAGTTGTTAAAATATTAAGAAAGTTCCTTCAACCCAAAATTCTTATAAATTAGTCAAAGTTACTTTTGATAATATTCATCCAAAGATTTTGCATAAACCGAGTTGAGAATAACCGATTGTAAATTCAATTTAACCTTACCATCTAAATTTGTTGTGATCTGCACATAAAATTTAATAGCATTAAACATCTCCATTTTCAATTCAAAGAACATGAAATAAAGTTCAATTATTGATAACTTATTGCTATTACCGGTACTAAAAACAAACCTATCCTAAATAATTTATCCCCATAAAATCCCCGAAATATTTTAATATATCCTCAATAAAATCCCCAGTCCTCAAACGAAATTTTCTGTCCCCAAAATCATTACAAAATCCCCATATTTGGGGACAAATCCCCAATACTGGCAAGCCTGCCTGAAACCCAGATTATTATAATTTTGAACTACTTTGTCATGTATTATATAAATGTGCGTCAGTTGTCTTACAACAATAATTTTTATTAAACCATACCATCCCATACCTCCCACCCATACAAAAAACCCTGTTAATTCTCATTAAATTTTTCCTTTCCTAATTATTGATGTATGTGTAAATAAGTTTTGTTTTAAGTTATTTACCAACACTATTTTGTTACACAAACACACACATACACATTCAAAGAATACTCTTACATATTTTTTATACAACCAATTATTACTATTAACGCTTTGGAATAAACGGATATTATCCATGTACTTTTCTCGCACATACACATGTTTATAAATATTCGTCGTGTGTGTGTGTGAGTGTGTTTGTGGAATCATTGTAAAACATTGTAGCAACAATAGTGAAAATCATCGCTACTAAATTCAAAATCAACACTTGACTTGCGTCCATTATAACCACTTTGTTCGTATAACCAACAACAATAACAAACATACACTCCCAAACATACACATACCCAACGACAACAAACATAATAACGTCAATGACAATAAAAACAAGAACAAATACAACAACCATTATTATCATCCACTCACTCACTCACACACACAATCCAAAACTCAAACATACACTTTAACTTTGGCACGAGCTTCCAAAGAATAAAATTACATGGAGTACGAATGTCAGCCAGTATGAGTACGAATCAGAGATGCAGGGATAAATTCAAATTTTTAGCCAAATGTTGAAAATATACTTTATCAAAAATCTTTGAGTGTGATCGAACGAGATCGCTGAATGGGCTCTTGATATTGATTCTGTAAGACTTGTAGTTGGTACACTGTCTGATTGAATACATATCGGAAGATTTCACTTTTCCATATAATACTGTTACATTTTAACCTTTTCAAAACGTTTGGTTTATTTCCTTTAAATAAACCGGATACTTTTGATTGCAAATAAAAGCCGTTAGTAGTTTGAAAATTGTAACAACTCTTTATTTATTTAAAATGTACAACAACAACAGAATTAAATAGTCACTCAGTGTTTGTTTTATACACGTTTATAAATTCGCAGAAATAAAAACACACTTTATAATGTAAACGAATTCAATTGAAAAACACAGCACACTTAAAGGCACTCTGCCACTATTTATAACACTGCATAACCATCTAGAAATCTCCATTTCTACAATGTTCTTTAACTGAATATTCGAATTCGAATACAGCGTTGCCAACTTACGATCAATGGTCAACTGAAAGCTTTTATTTAATAATGCCCACAGATATGTTACAGTTTGCTATTACAGCACTGTTATTTGAAAGCATTATGCTACTTTTAAATCAGCCCTTAAAATCGTTATATTTGAATTCAAATACAATTTCGTAACAATACCAACCGCAGGAGTTGTTCGGGTCACGAGGAAGAGCCATTCCTACAACAGCTTCTATGTGAATATACCGCTTTACAAGAATGTAAATATAATAATGTATCTTGATTCGCGCTTTCCTCATGACTTGGACTGTCTCAGATATGTATCAGATCTGGTGAGATTTGTCAGAAGTATTGGTTACGATACTTTTGAAGATTTTTTATTCAAAGGCCCTGAGTCCCATTGTGATACCCTTAAATCGGAGAAATGAAATTGCAAACACTAATATTTACCGGCTTCCTTGAGAACCGTACAATACTCCTAACGAATCTTATTAGATTCATCAGCTACACTCTCTTGAGATAGTCCATATCAAGGTCATGATATCTTATGCTGCCGAGATATCTTATGCTGCGCATAGAAGGTGTTATACCTATACATTCTCCTCTTCGTCCAAACAACTTCTGGAGTAATTATTACACGGCAAGGCATATGTTCCGATATAAGTCCAATCATACAATGTTCCTGTAGTCAGATCGAGTCTCTACAAAGAGCCAAAAGAGTCTAGGTCATTTGCATCGAAAAAGGCCAGAGAGTTCGGAATATTTAGCAAGTAGCAATAGCAGACCATCGTTTTGCCGACTTGATATCGCAACCTAAGGGATGATAATACTCCTACGTGCACATATTCGTCTAAGGACGATCCGATTATTGCACATTCATCAGCATTTTCATTCTCACTTAGGTCGACATGTTGATTTCCAAGCTGGATCGGGGAATGCATTTTTTGTTTTCCATTTACTCTCTTGGGATCATTTGTCTTCCACAAAGCATCTCGATCTAATACGATTTGTTTGCAGTTGTTTTTCAAATGTAGATTGCACTGTCCTAGTTATTGGAGTATCGTGCGTCTCCATGTACGATGTTGCCATTAGAATCAGTCTATTGTTATTTTGTATCAGTTTCGTTAAACGGTTGTTGTTTCAGCTAAGTCGATGATTGGTCTGCTGTAGCTGTTCTAGTATAATGGGGCTGTCATCTGCCTAGAAACAACGCCCTCTGTGTATTTGGTGTAGTGCTGGGGACCTTGCTAATTCATTGATTCCCACTTTCTTCTCAAGGGGGTGGCGGGCTGCGTGACCTTTCCCATGATGTTATCCTCTCTTCTAGGAGAAGGGGTGGTCAGGGGGCTTCTTAGATGGATTTTTAGATGAGGTTAATTTGTTAAAAACTCGAAAAGCATGATGAAAATTTTTCATCCTCTGCCAGAGATCCAACCCTGGGGTGCTTGATTTTGTAGGCAAGCACTTTAATATCTGCTCAGATAGGCCCACTCATGAATTGAGGAACGATGACATATCTTTAAGACTTAGGCGAATTTAGCAGAAGTATTTTTGTTGAAAATATCAAAGAGAACATCGTCTTTAGATTGTTAGTAGAGTAACTATTGAGTAAATAGGTTTGTTTTACTCTCCCCCGCCACACATAATTAAAGATATGTCTACTGACCATTGTGAACATCCAGAGTTCAATATATGTTTTTTGGCCCCATATAAATGATGTGCGCGTGCTTTTATTTCATCGTTTACTGAGTCCCGTCTTCCATAACTTTACATCACTCTAATAAACGTCGAAGTTACTATAAACGTTATAAACTACTGTTATTTTAGACAGCATTTTTATTTCTTACCAGTTGACCGCTCCGGCTTCGCCCGGTAACATTTACTAATGTTAGTTCTTCAATACTTTGTACTGCATACTTTAGGGAGCTTTTTTATTGCAGTTGACTGGACTCAATTTTTTACAAGTTTTACCCGGAATTTTTTATTTTTTTTTTTCTATACAAACCATCTCCTGAAAATTTCGAATCGAATAAAAAAAAATCAGCCAAATCGCACATGGACCATTTAATTTTTATATATATATAGATTTTATAGTAAATTTTAAATATATTTCTTAAAACCGGGCGAAGTTGAGCCATAGTTACATGTTTCACGGAGAATTGCGTTCATCCATTGCAGCATGAGTTCTTATTGATATTAGAAGGCGTCCAAATATATCCTTCGTGTTGGCTTTGGATTGCTAACTTCGATCTATATTAGATGATGATGTTTCGATTTTGTTGGAATTTTGGCCGCATCGACTATCACATTAGATGAAAACCCCTATAGTAGAGTTGGGCATAATCGTTCTTTTTACTGATTGGTCGTTTTTGTTCAAAACAAATAAATGAACAAGTTCGTTCTTTTTGTTCAGTTGGTCACTTCTATTCTGTGGTGTTTAACTGAACTAAGTGAATGAACAATTGCTGTCTTAATGTTTTTGCAGTGAACAAAACGAACAGGCCACTTCTGCTTTTGGAAAAAGAATTTGATATTAATAATAAAGAAAAGAAGAAGGAATTATATAAAATTCAAACAACATAAATCCCATTTAAAAGTGTATTCAAAATATAAGTTTCATATAATGACAGATGACGAAAAGGAATAAAGTGAATAAAAAGAACAATAAAGAACAAGATGATTGAACAACTTCACATTGTTCATTTGACTGAATTGTTCAATTGAACTTGTTCGTTCATGAACAACCCAACTCTACCCTATAGCACCAATCATCAAGTGAAATTAAATAGAATCGACTAGAGAACGTTATCTTGAGTAATACCGGATTAGTTATACGGTTAATATATCTCTTTGTGTTGTTGATTTCAAGATTTCATTCGTTGAATTGCAAACCATCATTTACTTCGTTGAAAGGTTTTCATAGGTACACTGTTGCCCAAATTGTTTTACACCCAACATTTTCAGAGCTTTCATTTTTTAAGAAAGGATATAGATAGAATGAATATGATTGTAGTTATTGCAACATCATCGTTGAAGCTCTTAATAGTATAGTATTCTTTATGACTATTGTAGCCTCCCTCCGTACTGTTGCTGTTAACTATTATCGCAATCCGATGATCTCATTAGCTTTGGCTCGAGAGAGCTTTATCAATCATTCGAAGCTGGTTGAAAATCTGTAATATCAGCAGGTTGGGCTGAATTTTAAGTTAGTCCAACATTTATTCTCCCGTTTTATCTTTTGAGTGATATTTGATCGCTTCGGCTGTGCGATAGTAATTCTCTTCTAGGGTATGTTGTTGTAACAGTTCCACTGTTGTTGAAAGTTCTTACAGCTGTCGCTGGATTGGCTAATCTTTGTCCGAGTGAGACTCGGGTTGTTCCGAAGCGTAGATCCAATTGTCATGGGAACATAATTCAACTTTGCTTTATGAGCTAAAGTCTTGAATGTGAAGGTTGAGATTTGTTGAACAGAAAATGATGTCCAAAGCATGATAATACATATAAATGTACTCGTACTCTGTAAATTTTAATTGTACCAAAAATGTACAGTTGTTATCAACCCTGATGCGAACAAATACAATAACAGAAACTGAAATTTAAACATTACAACTTGGCTAACAAAAATACAAACACACTTTCGCACATATACTGTATTAACACATGTAACTTAAATATACATGAAATACTTACTCACATAGATAGATATAAACATACATACACTTACACATCATCGAGCCACGTTTAAAAACACATTCAACGCACACATACTTCAACATGACACAGACATTGACTACACAAAAAGGATAATGAGTCTATTTGTGAACATTTGATATGAAATAAAGTTACAATGTGTGATATTTTCGGTTTTGTTAAGTGCGTTTCTGTGTGCGAGTGTAGTGTTTGTACAATTCAGTTAGCCCCCAAATGTAGGCAATAAAATGCTTAAATGTGTGTAACTGTATATGTGTTGGCAGGCAGGCAGGCGGAATATTTTTGGGTGGCTGATAACAACCACAATCAAAGACGGAAAATACGGTGGTTTGATTAAAATGGTTTGTATAACAATAAACGTGTATTATAAACATATACGTTTATACATTCGTGTACATATTTACAATATTTACAAATGTATATAGAAACATACATGATGGTGCCTTGTGGCTACGACATGTGTTTATATATGTGTGCATACTTTATGTGTCATTGTGTGTGTGTGTGTGTGTGTTGATGTATGTGGATTAGGGTAGCCCCGTTTGTATGAAGGAAAACTAAGCTAAGCTATCGATGTTACCAACTAAAATTAATTATTAGTTTGTTTGATGTGACCATTTCTTAAAATGTTGGTCCTTGCATCAGTTTTTGGTGAGCTGTGGATCAAAGAAATAAAATGTTCTTTTAAGGAAATGGTCTCTTCAAACAAACAAAACTTAAATTTTAGTTGGAAACAACGAAACCTTATTTTTCTGGCCATCCTAATGTATATACATATGGGCAATTCCATGTCATCGTACGTGACATTTGTACGCCTATAAAGTGGAATAGATTTTGTTAAAATAAGAGTATCTGAAAAATAATTTAGTCTTTATGTTCCATTAAAAAAAAAAAAGTTCTTTCAAAACATTATTGTCCAAAATATCGAACGAAATAAGGGAATATCGTACGTGACATAAAACGGAAGTAATTTTGAGGTACATGTAGAAATATGCGAAATTCTTTTAATTTCTTACACTAAACCAAATATTTTTCTTTTACAATTCGTCATAAATAAAAACAATCTTAGGATGATTTTGTAATAAATAAAATTTAATATCGTACGTGACAGACTTTTCTCTTATAGTAAAACAATATACATATATTCTGTAAAGCCAACTTTGGCTGACATTAGTGAAATGTAAAAATCTGCGAAATGGAACTGAATATTTAAAAGCGATTAATTTATTTTAAAAGTGTATTAATCTAGGTCTCTATTCGGTATTTACACAATAAAATATCTCTATTGGTTTTTGTTTAATTGGCTTTAGTACAGGTCGCGAACGTACGATTTTTCCACATTTTTTTATCATTATCACCATGCATTTTCCCATAAATATCTTTAAATTTCCTTAACAAATAAGTAAGAAAGTATCGTCGGTCAAGCCCGACCATATAATACCCTACACTAAGTAACATTTTTCTTTTAAAAATTCAATAATTTATATTCGTGAGTAATTTTTGAAGTGGGCTATGGGAGCTATGACCAATTATTGACCGATCACCATGAAATTAGGTCGTGTGATTTATGTCTACATGAAAGTTATTTATATTTAATTTTATGTGTATACCAACATTTTTATGAGATTTATGAACGTTAAAGTGATTTACGGAAGCGGGTCTTATATGGGAGCAATGACTAATTATACCCATATTTGGTTTCAATAAACAATTTGATAATAGCATTTTTTACTACATGTTAATTTGGGAGCTTAGTTTTCTCCGCAATCTTGCCTAAAAATCAGCACAATTATGAAAAAATTCCCCGGCAGTTTTTTCCCTTTTCTTAACATAGAATTTGAATAGGAAAAATGAGAAAGGGGAAAAAACTTCCGGGGAATTTTTTTTTCATAATTGGGCTGAATGTAATGTGAATGTAAATACTATCACATAGTGCAATTTTGGTGTTTTCTCCTATTGAGATCATCTTGAAAAAAGTTAAGGGTTTTTGTTTTTCAGTCGTGGTTGTCATTCTCGTGGAATTGCCCATATGAATACGGTTTAAGGTGGATAGACAGTTTTGTACTTTATCCCGAAGATGTTAAGATTTATATATATTCATACATAGGGTTTACAATTTCAATTGAAAATTCTTCCTCTAATTAAAATTCAAACCAAAAATTGATTTTCTTCAAAATCTGGCGCTATACTTTAAAAAGTTAGAGATAACTTCTTTTGGAAATTACAAGGAAGTTCTACTTCAAACTAAAATTGTTTGTTAAATTTTACTAAACATTTTCAATATTCAGTCCTTCGGCTTTGTTTTAACTAAGGGCTAATGCATTGTAGTTAACGGGGATTAGAAAAATATAATTAATAATTAGGTGTCTAAGATGGACATATTTTTGCCAAAAGTTCTTATTTTATTTACTGAAAATTGTAATATTTTTTACAGAAAAATTCCAAAGAATTTCCAAATTTTTATTCCTGCAAAATTTCCCCAAAGAAACCCTATTAAAAACATATTCGTGAATTCGTAAAGTGACTCCTTTGAGCTAAAAGCCTTAAGAAAATTTCCAAAACCAAACAATATGAATAATGACACATGCATACGACTAGGTACAACTAAGAATATAAAATTAAATCAATGTACAATCGAATTGTATACATATTTTTGGTAAAATAAACGTTTGCATAAATTTATTAAACAAACACATGCCGTTTGCAAATTTATGGAAACAAGTTTATTTATTTAATTTCTTTGTAGTCAAAAATTATTGATGAAATTTTTGTGAAACAAATATGTTTTTTTGTGAAGATTAAAGATTAAAGACCAGTGTTCTTCGACGCTAGCTCGTCCATTAGCACTTTATACCGTTCCAGCAAATTTCCTAAGTTTGTAACGCCAATTCCTAAAAAGGGAGTGGCTAACAACCCTGAAAATTATCGCCCAATAGCAATTTGTTCTGCACTTTCCAAAGTTATGGTGAGTATGTTTAACTATTATCTTGTGAAATATTTAGAGTCCAACAATCTACTCAGCGACCGACAGTGGCATTCGTAGAGGACGCTCTACTGGAGACTTGCTAGTATTCCTATCGGAAAAAATGTAGTTCTATTCACCATTTTGACGAAAGTAAATTGTTGGCTATAGACATTTCTAAGGCGTTGATAGGGTGTGGCTGGTGCGCTTGTATCAAAACTCTTTGTTTTTTGTGTAGGTAATAACTTCTCTCGATTTATATCGAGCTTACTCAGAGATCGCACTCTACGAGTTGTTGCAGATGGGATCTCATCAAACGAGTTCAAGATTAATTCAGGGGTACCGCAAGGCTTAATTATTTATCCTACTCTATTTCTTATCTATATAAGAATATGTATATAAGCGACCTTCTACGTCAAACTTCCAACCCTATCTATTCTTGTGCAGATGACAGCAACATTTGCCATTCATATTCATTCAATTATAGACCAGGCCTGTGGGAGATTGGGTCAATGAAGCAAAACATGAATGATTCCCTTAATCGGGACCTTGTGACAATCTCTGAATGGGATTGTGCGAACATAGTAGATTTTAATGCACACAAGACTCAATGTTGTATGTTAACACACAAGCGCACGACAGATCATGTTGCTTCATCTGTTTTTATGGGTGGTGTAAATACTAAAGAATCAAAATCTCTTGATGTTCTAGGCATGAGTATTCAGTGCGATGTCCGATAGACAAAACACATTTTTCAAGTGTCTAAGGAAGCATTCAAATGCAATGGTTTTCTAAAACGGTGTAGGAAATAATTCACTCCATCTAATCACCTTACAATTTACACCACTTATATCTGACCTAAAATGGTCTACAACTCTCATGTGTAAACCGATGATTCGAAGTCTATTTTGGAGTTTCTTGACTGCGTACAGGAGAGGACGAAGTTGCTTATCGGTGACAGTAGGCTATCCAGCTCTATTGACTCACTGGAACATCGTCGCCGCGTGGGTTGTGTTTCACTGTTCTACCGATACTACTATGGAATGTACTCTGCAGAAATTAGTGACATCGTTCCGGAAACGCGTCCATTCGTGGTCGACTGGACAGAGGATCGCACAACGCATTACAGGGAAATTCGTTCTTTACCCATATAGTCCGTATGTGGAATAAGCTACCTGCTGAAGTCTTTCCTGTCACTCCCATAACATATTTTCCTAGTTCCAATACAATGCAATGAGTGCTGGTCCAAGCAAAAATAAAAAAAATGGGAGTTAGAGTTTTATTATCAGTCGTCTCCAATTATTTAATAACCTCCATAATAATCATTATCACAGCCTGGAAACAGTATTATGATCTTTGAGATAAAAGTATTTACATATTTTTTTGTTCGAATTATCTGTATATAGATTGGTTACTTGGTCATTCCTTACTTTTGTTGCTTCATCCCATTATTCTCCTAACGGTATTATGTTGATTCAGTTAGTGCTGACATATTTATTTTGAATTGTGTTACATCCTTTAGCAGGATGATTGTTTTCTTTTGGTGTTTTATTATGTGGTCATTGATTAGCCATTCTCCCATTACCATCAGTCTAGTTGCAGCCAGATAAGCTTCATATATCACCTGTATTTCGATTGGTAGTATTGATAAAAACCCAAATCCCTAACTGGGTTTTTTTTAATTAGTCCCACAGTACAAACATATTAGGATTATATACAACAAAACAGGTTGTAAAAGATTTGTTTGAAGGATGTTATCCGGCCTTTTCTTTTGGGTTAATTATCGCTTTGTAATTTATTTTTATATTTCAAAATTTCCAGAAATCTCCTTTTTTTCTCCGGATAGTATGTGAATATTTATTTGTCCGTTACTGGATACACGAATCCGGTAAGCTTCCTTTTTTCTTTGTCTCCTTGATCTCCCAGTAAAGGTCTTCCGACAAAAGACCTAACTCTCCTATTCTACCTTCGTCTATGTCACCCCAATTTGAGCAATATATTGGGTGCTTTTGTAATAATCATTATAGTAGAGACTCAGGCTATTCTAATTCCTGCACAGTTATGCTTTAAGGAGTTATACATATTTTTAATTCCCTTAAATCCTGCATTGTCCTTATGTGTAATTAGCTTTTAAACAAAATATTATTTAGCATGTATTGTATTCATGTGTTTCGTGTGTGTGTGTGTGTGTGCCTGTCTGTCAGTAAACTACAATAATATTTGAATTTACAAGTAGTTTGTTTCGTCGCCTTTAACCTATTTCGTGTTGTATAGCTTCGTCTTCTTATTATCCTTACCCTTCCTATTTATACACACACTCAATACATTTCACCCAACTTCATTATCATCACTACAATAATGATGAGGTTGATTGCGATTTCTATCATCCACACATATTTATAATTTTGTAAATCCCCTGCAGCCCTTGGAACTACACCATTTTTCATTGAAATTGAGAAAGTTCCATATGAAATTGAGAATTTCAAATTAAAATTGAGAAAATTCCAATTAAAATTGAGAATTTCCATTTTAAATTGAGAAAATTCCTAATGAAATTGAGAATTTCTATTTGAAATTGACAAAATTCCAAATGAAATTGAGAAAATTCTAAATAAAATTGAGAAACATTATATAAATTATTTTATATTAAAAAAACAAAATTAACGATTATACCAGATGTGAAAAGATGTGATGGTCTGGATAGAGAGACCAATTTTAATTTATTTTGTCGTAGAAAATATTGTTCGTTGGTCTCGTTTTGGATCTCGAACAGTTCGATCCTACTAATAGGTGTAATTGTTACCGCATGCATTATTCAAATGGATAGTCGCAGAGGTTCGTTCACTGCCGAAAGCGTAAACGCATGGATCAAAAGAGTTCTTGATAGATGACAAGAGTTGGGCAATCAGTTAACTTAACTCGTTCTGGCATGTGACAATGTCCCTTGCCACAGTCGTCTAGGTGAAATTTTCACCAATGCTT
Organism: Calliphora vicina; assembly: GCF_958450345.1. Classification (NCBI taxonomy): domain Eukaryota; kingdom Metazoa; phylum Arthropoda; class Insecta; order Diptera; family Calliphoridae; genus Calliphora; species Calliphora vicina. The sequence continues at coordinate 69,920,656 of NC_088782.1, forward strand.
AACCTTATTGAAATAATTTGGTTCAAAATCAAAAGTATTCTAATGTAGGAGATCAAAGGATTTTATATCTTCAAGAATTAATTAACTATTCCAAGTCCTGTATAACTACTGGAGATTGCAGTAAAGCTATACAACATTCAACATCATTCCAACAAAGCGCTTTGGAATTGCAAGATCTGCCTGTTGGTCAATAACATTACATATTTATGTTATTTGTTTCAAATTTGTTTAATGTGCATATATTATTTATGTAGAGTAAAATAACATTTTCACAATTTCATTTGGAATTTTCTTAATTTCAATTGGAATTTTCCCAATTTCATTTGGAATTTTCTAAATTTCAATTTGAATTTTCTCAATTTCATATTGAAATTCTCAATTTCAATTGGAATTTTCTCAATTTAAAATGGATGTTCTCAATTTCATTTGGAATTTTCTCAATATCATGTATAATGTTCTCAACATAGAATAAACGCATAGAACGGAACGAGAGAGTAAATTATTATTCACACATACGGGTGATACAAAATCAAAATACATGAAATACATTTTCATGAATTAGGTTTCTGGCTCTCAGTTACCTATCTATTTGTTGTCTATGGTTCTCAATTTCAATTAAAAATGGCGTAGTTCAAGTAGCTTATATCACTACCTTTAAAACTACCGGGTAATATTTGAGAGTGTGTCTGTACTTGTTTGTGTTTGTATCATTCACCATTCCCTTGGATTTCTCGTTTGTTTTGTTTTTGTTTTTTTAGTGTTCTTCCTTTATATTTGGTTTTTTGCTCTATTGATTTTTAACATAATCAAACATTATGTAGATGTTTGTAAGGATGTATATAGCAGCAGACGTGATAGGTTGTGTGCGTGTCTGTCTGTCTGTTTGTCTGTCCTCGTCTTCTCGATTTGATGTGGCTGTGATGATATGAATATCTGTATGGATGTTATGTGAATGTTTTGGTGTGATGAACAAATGTGTTTGTCTTCGTATCTGTTTATTTTATAATCTTTATCAAACATACACACTCTATCTATCTATCCAACACATTCAATAAGTCCTGTCTTACTATATTAAGTAAGTTGACTGTGCTTATACACATGTATATTAGGATGGCCGCCAAAAAAAATGCATATTCCCAACTAAAATTTTTTTTTTTTTGATATTAAGAAAGTTAGTTGTAGCTTTGTTCGTTAGAAAGAAGGGTCTTGCCAAAGATTTTTTATACATATTCTATATTTTCTATTATTTCTATTTGTTGGGTCCGTCGTATCTCATTTTAATGATTTCTGAACGGAAAATGTATGTGTTGTTGCTGCAGTTCCTTTGCTCCTTGGATGCATTTAGAGCGATCGTGGAAGCTTTTCTTAATGTGGGGTTGTCATAGAATCCAATCATTGTCGGAATCGGGTTTGAAAACGACAGAAAAAGTACTTTGGTCTCGTGAATTCGAAAGTTATCGGTTTTATATTCGATCTATAATTAAATTCGTTATCGATTAAACAAAAAAATACATTGGATTTCATAAGCCAAATATATCTTTTCTGCCGTTTTCAAAACCGATTACGACAGTGATTAGATTCTATGACAACCCCGACTATTTCAGCTCTGCAGGATAAAATACTCCTAAAACTAATATGGGAGTTTCTAACCTGAAGGTTTATAATTGGTTGATTCACAATGTATCCATCCTATCATGCCATATTGTCATAATGTTCTAATATTTCACGACTTGGCGGCTCAGCTTAACCGACACTTAGGCATTCGGAGCAGATTTCTGTAGTATTATTTTAGAAATTTTTTGTGAATCGATCAAATATTTATCTGTTTAATCGTGACAATCCTCTTGCCCATAACTAATAATACAACTACTAATTTTAACATTTTTTTAAAAATTCTGGCATATATTTAAAATAAAACTATGTATTTGGGAATATTTTTAATTCCGTTTGGAGACAGCAAGGAAAAGTGTCTGGTAACTGAACATACACAACTGGTTGATTCACCAATTCTTTAATTTTTGCATTTAAAAAATAAGAATTTTCCGTAACCAAAGTGACATATAAACAGAGAGTTAGTTAATTGCAAATTATTTTTATTTGCGAATAGGCTACGCATAAAAGTAGTAATAATATATTAGGACATTATGACAATATGACTTAATAGCTCACCTTGTGAATAACCCAAAACTTGCATTTTTCCCACACTCCGTTTTTAAAGAAAATTTACTTTCCAATTTCAATTAATTTTCCAAATATTTTTGTCAATTCAAATAAAGAGTGAAACAGAAAAAACTTATACTTGTATTAAATTAAATGAAACTTAAAACGTTCAATATAAAAATTCTCAAAAATACGCAAATTTATTCAAAAATTATACAAATTCATTAAACATTAAAATATTGGCATATTTATAAATTTATAAACTTTTTCGTGAAATCATCCCATTAAAGATTTTATAATTGTTTCCGTAACCGTTTTTTGGACTAGGTGGTCCACTTACGCTTAAAATAGGATTCCTGGGATGACTTTCATGTGTCCTTTAATTCTTTTTTTACAAGAGCCCAATACCTTTCCACAGGCCGAAGTTCTGGACAGTTGCCCTTATGGAAGGCCTTTTCTCCATAGTGGCATAATGCCAAATCGTACCAGAAATATTTTGTTTGTTTGTTTGTCCGGTATTTTTCGTGGTCCATCAGCCACATAAAAATCTTAACCAGGATGTTGTGAAAAGTCTGTGAAAGTTTTATCATCCATCACACAACAGATGTATTTTTTATAAAATTTTACCTCAATTTTTTCACTCTTTCTTTTGCATCTAAGTTCTTTACCGCATTGCGATCTGGAACATTCTGAACTATGTACGACTTCAACCCCGCATTGTCTCTGCGCACAAAATCAGAGCATTTAACTTTACGAGCTGCTTTTCTTATAGAAGTGTACGAGTTGTTCGACTTTTTTGCCTTACCTTTTTCTGTTCTTCCTGATCCAGGTATTCTTTCAATGTTCAAGTCTTCCTTATATTCTTTAATGGCTTTTGAAACAGTGTGCGTTTGGATTTTTTGATTTTACAATTTTAATTAAAATATATTTTTTATACAAATTTTGAAAACAATGGACCCAGAACGATTGTATTTTCTACCTAAATATTATTAATAGGGCCATCCTAATAAATATTCATACATTTGTGTGTATTATGGGATTCCTTTCTGTTTTGTTCTTCCTTATTGTATACGAAATGGACTATTGTACGGGAGAATGTTCATTTGTTTGAGTGGGAGCGTGTTTAAGTTTGTTGTTTTATTTTGGTTTGGTTTACTTGTGTTTGATGATTCAATACAGATTGTGTAATATTGTTGTCGTTGTTGTGGATTTTTTTTTAATAAAATCGTTCCTCTATTTATTTTCTATTCGTTTTATTTTTTGCTCCCTGAATGTGTGAAATTTAACGTATTTGAATGAGTTTATTTTTACACTTTTCATTCACAAGGCTGTTTCCGTTTTTTTCCTTCCTATTTTTTCTTATTCCTTTTCTTCTTGTTTATTTTAATTTAGAAAAGGAAGCTGTATGAATGTCAGTTTTGTGAGCGTATTTTTATATGGATGTTTGCGTGTGTGTTTGTTTGTTATTTAATACAAATAAACCCGTTCGATTCTTTGTTATTGTTGTTGTATTTAATAGCTTAATTTCAAAATTTTGAATTTTTCTTAAGGATCCTTGATATTTGGCATGTATGTATGTATTTGTTTTTTATGTCTTCTTCAAGGAAAGGATTGGGGGGAAATTAATACGCATATTACCTATAAAAATTCGTATGTTTAGAAATTTAAGTTTTTGTAATAAATGAAGATGTATGAATATGAATAGGCTTTATATTATGGAATATCTGAATTATTTTCTCTAATATTATAAAATTATAATTATAAATCATAATGAAATGTTTTATAAAACAAATTTAGTTTTATGGACCTATAATAAAATAAAAAATGCCTTATGAAAAAGAGCTTTATTTTTAATTTAAGAATGAACTAATTTAAATTAAAAATGTTATAAATGAATTCAAAAGTAATGACATAATTTATTTTTCGTTTTCTACTAGTGTTTAAGTTATATGTATTTAAAACAATAATCTATTTTACGATATTTTATAAGTTTCTCTAACTATTTACTAAACTGGTTTCATAAGTTACTTTAACAATTTCTCTTCTTTCTTTTTATTAATTTCTTTCTAGGAATATGAGATTAAAGATCATCGACCGTTTCTATCACTCAATCAAAGTGGCCTAAATAAACCTGATCAAATTAAATTTGCACGTTATCTTGGACAAGGTTTACCAACATTTACTCTATTTTGCATTTATAGTAATTTTAAAAATTTATTTTGCACTAAACGTACCGAAATGTAAGTATTTTTTTTTTAATTTAAGATATTTGAACATATGCATTATTTTTTAAAGTTTAAAGGAATATCAGTATAATTACGATATCTCATTATCAAAAATATATTAGTAGTATCTCTCAATCTGTAGACAATAGATTAATTAAAATCAATGTGTAATCGATGGAATAATTACTAGCAACACAAAAAAACTTTCTGATTGCTAAGTCCCGGTCCACGCAGTGAAACATTTGCTGCAAAACATTTTTAAATTCTCTTTTGAAACTACATTCGTGTCCACACAGTGAAGTTTTTGCTTTTCAGTTTTTGGCATTTCCGTACAGTACGAATACGAACGATTAAATGTGGATGACATACTCAACAAAAACTTCATGTACATGAAACAAAGTTCCCTTTTTCATTCATCTTTCCCCTTTCATCAACAAACTCAAATGTTTTGCAGCAAATGTTTCACAGTGTGGACCGGGAGTGTCCAAAAAACCGGCAAATTTAAAAAACTGATTTCCGGTTTAACCGAAAAAGTGTGTTTTTGAAAAAACCTGTTTTGATTATTGTCTTTTAAAAAAACCGATTAGCGGTTTCGGTTTTTGTCTTCAAAAAACCCGGTTAACCGGTTTATATTAAATTTTTATTTAATGGTCAAATGCTACAATTTTCTATAAAATAAATCAATATTTTTAAAAATGGTATCAACGTTATTCAAAAACATGTTTGAATGAGCCTTAGAAAATATATTTCATTAAAACCGGTTAACCGTCTTACAATAACCGGTTTGTCAAAAAACCGAAAAGTTAAAAAAACCGAAACCGGTGGAGTTTACAAAGATGAAAAAACCGGTTGACCGGTTTTCTGATTCGGTTATAATCCTTGAATATTATGATCCGACAAAATGAAAAATAATCAAAATTAATATATCCAACTGTCAGAATAAAGTACGTAATTTCAATGCATCGTAATGTTTCGGCGTTAACTTTATTACCGTCATGTTGGAAAATGGGTATTATACTCGCTTTGTGCATTTTGTATAAATATTGAAACTAGAAAAATAGTTTATGAGAGGAAGGATAGTGGGAGTAGTGTTTGTGGACATTTAATTTGAATGTTCCTATATTGATAAGCAGGAAGCTTATTACACATACGGACAGTACGGCTAAAAACAATACAGCTAATGTATTGTGTGATCCACTGTCCAGTCGACAACGATTTGATGAACCTGTATTGCGTAAAAAACTAGGGGTTCCGGGAACAAGTTCCCTAATTTCAAATTTAGTATCATTAGAACACTGAAACAGATGGAGTGAAGTATTTCCTAGGCACTTGAAAATCAAGGCGCTTGAAAAATGTGTTTTGTCCAGCTGACATCGCACTGAATACTCATGCCTAGAACATCAAAAGCTTCCTTAATATTTACACCACCCATAAGGAACTTCGTCCTCTCCTGTACGCGGTCGAGTAACTCCAAAATAGACTTCGAAGCACCGGCCTACACATGAGAGTTTTATTCCATTTTACCCTGTGTAAATAGTAAGGAGATCAGATGGAGTGAAGTATTTTCTACACCATTTTTAAAAATCAAGACACTTGAATGTTTCTTTCGACACTTGAACATGCCTAGAACATCAAGAGCTTCTGATTCCTTAATATTTACACCACCCAGATGTGTTAAGATGCGTGCATTAAAATCAACTTTATTCGCACCACTTTCAGAGGTGGTTACAAGCATAGAGAAACATAGAGCGGAAACTAGAAAAAAACTCAAACCAAAAAAATTACTCAAAATATATTTTTTTCTACTAATACATTCTCACCACATAGGTTTCTGACAACTTAGTTAAGTCTTTGACAGGAGAGTTTCCGCTCTATGCATATTCTCTATGGTTACAAGATCTTGGTTAAGCCTAACATTTATGTTTTGCCTCATTGCCCCAACCTCTGATAGACTTGGCCTATAATTGAATGAATATGAATGGCAAATGTTGCTGCCATCTGCAATAATAATAATAATAGATAGGGTTGGAAGTTTGACGTAGAAGGTCATTTAAAAAGTTATGAAATAGAGTAGGAGAAAGGACGAAAGGACGAAACCTTGCGGTATCCCTGAATTGATCTTGAACTCGTATAGTCGATCTCTGAGAATGCTCGATATAAATCGAGAGAAGTTGTGATCCAAATCTTTTTACCGGTACAATGTTTGGACACATAACTTCATATATTTGGAACCATGTGGCAAAGTTGGTGTTTCACCTAGTTTACACTCTAACGCACTTTAATTGTTTCTCATTTTCAATACCAAACATTTCTGATCAACAGAGAATATCTGGGAAAATTTTCGTAAGTCCTAGATTGTGAGAGAATTCCTTTACAAAATAATAAAAAAAACACTCCACAGCAAGCATCACTCACCTTCGCCATTGAAATTTCATATAGTGTGATTTTTCACTTGTTGATAGCCTTCGATGCCTTCGATATATTTTGGAGAATTTGAATATCGATGCCTTAATATAAAAAGGAACTAACTATGTTTAACATATACAATTTAAAAAATGCAGATAATATTAGATGTAATGAAGGTTATATCGATGTTGGTAAACAAGTTACAATCGTACAAAACTTACTACTTATTCTCCATAATTTTCTTTCCTATAAGCCCCATAGCTTCCATATAAGCGTTCTCCCAAAAATAAATTTTAAAGTTAAACTTCCGAAGTAAATAGCGTATCGAGATAAACTTTAACACGAATAGGTTAGGTTGAGTAGAGGGGCGGTTATATCACCCATACCCATTTGTCGTAAAGTCGGCAATGTTAAGAACCTATTCCTCTTGATATAGTTTCTAAGCGATTTGATGATCATTCCACAGCATGGCTTTATGGTTGACATCGAGATACGTATGCACTGAATATAAATCTGGAAAGTGTTTATTTTAAACTCGCAGATGGCCAGAGTATCATCTGGAGATGCAGGGAACCAGTTAGGCCCAGGACTTGCCCTGTCTGGTTTATTGGTGTGGTCGCTTGGGGAACACTCTGTGGTTTTAAATCCAAAGTGGGTAGAATATCATTGGTTAAATGACTAATGTTTGTGCTAGCGGACATCCAATTGTATCTTGCTCATCTTTTGAGGCCAAGAACGAACAAAGCTAATCGGATACTCTGTTCCAAAGTGAATCGTATCCCAGAATGAGCGTTATGAATCGATCGAAACAAATAGTATTCGGACGGGGCTAGGTGTGGACTATAAGGCCACACTACTTCCTTCTAAATAGTTTTTAACAGGTATTACATAATGTGGCCGGCATAGTCATGATGGAATATTACAGTTTCATCTCTGGCATTTTTCGGCAAATGTTCGCTTCAAACGAATCAGTGGCGTTCGTTACAGGTTCCATATGATGGCCTGGCCAGATTTCTGCCGCTTTTGGTCCTACCAAATACAGAGCTACCTATGCGCCATGGATATTTGGCTTTGGTGTCGATTCGGTTGATTGGGTTTTCAAGTTTTTCATAAATATGTTTGAATGTGCTTTAGAAAATATATTTCATTAAAACCGGTTAACCGTCTTACAAAAACCAGTTTGTCAAAAAACCGAAAAGTTAAAAAACTGAAACCGGTGGTTTTTGGTTTCGGTTTTGGATACTCTAATCTCGCACGTTGAAATCGATGGACATTCACCATAAGCATTGATGAGCAATCGGTGTGGTCGTCAATTTTTAAAGCAAAAAAAAAATTATTTGTTACACTATAATATTCAATAACTAAGTGAGAATAAATGACAGATACTATGTTTTTATGTTGAAGTTGATGTTGAAGTGATGTTGAAGTTTTATAAATTCTTTTTACCAAGTGATTATATAAATGTTAATTATTTTACGTTTTAATACATATGTATGTTAATATTCACCCCTATCGCGAATCAATACATATTTCCCTTTTTCTTTTTTCGTTCATCAACTTTGTTCACGTGAAAAAATTCCCCTTGTTGTGAAATTTTTAGATGTAATTTTGTAAACAATAAACAGCTGTTACGAACAAATCTATCTATTGTGAATGAAAAGTTCATGGGAATATCACGATAGCAATTTTCCCTTCGAGGGAAATGGATATTTCATGTGAACAAAATTTCACATGTTATTGCCGGTAAGGGCGAATATAAATAAAAATTTCCCTTGTTACACATTTGTATAATTTACATCTATTGGACTAGGGAAGATTTTAAAGTATTTTCTGCTTTGAAATCGTAACCACTGTTTGTTGTTTTGTGTATCATTCAACGATATTTTTTTAAGAATTTCAAGAGCCAGTTTATGAGATATATGGCATTGAAATTAAAAACCCATGAATTGACCTTAGAGCTACTTTAGTTTTTCAAAATTTATATCGAAACAGTGTTGCCTAATTAGAAATGTGTTTTGTAAATTCAAATGCTATTTCATTATGTAAATTTAAAATCTCCCCATATTATTAAATAAGCTGTAAATGAAAAATGTTTCCATATTACCCTCTTGCTGCATTTTTGTTTGAAAGTACATAAAGTTATGACTACATATCTAGATTTACAAAGAATTGATTTATAATCGCTTCTTTGAAATTATTTCATATCACTTCCAAAGAAGTTAATTCTGTGAAATAATATATGTATGCACTTAATGCTATACATGGAATACATACTCCTTTTTTTGCTGGGACACTACTCATAGCTGGTGTAGGACTGACTGTACTTTCTTCTATTCAATTTTTAGTTTAAGAACTAATTTATAATTTTTGAATTTTCTTTAAAAATGTTTAATAACTTTTACATTCATTTTTTATTCTAATTTCAGATACACAAAGGATGGCTATAATTTGCCTTATATCTTAGATAAAATAAAGCGCTTCCTAGCAAATACAACAGCGGGTAAGTTTATCATTAAATATGGCAATGAATGAAATAAAGACTGCACAGACAAATTAAGAAAACACACAGCGGCAGATAAGACCGACGACAGTTTTTGTACCAAAGACTGTAGAAACAACAACACAGTGTTCAGTTCATACTTGTACAAAGTTCGTATACAAAATTTTAATTTTTCTAATTTCATTAAATTTTTAGTTTTCATTTTTATTGTTTGTGTAGTATTTTTCATATACATACATACATTCGTACATACATATGTACATATTTTTTTGGTTTTTAATTTTACTAAACAAAAATTATCTAAATTATTTATGATTTTCCTGTTTTATTTTTTGTTCATTATGTTTATATTTTATTTTATTTTTTTTTGTTTATTTTTATCTTTTCATATTGTATAATTGGCATAAATTATGTTTAGGTAATAATAACAATAATGCCTCGAACACATCCTCCACATCCGCAACAACTAAGGATAGTTCCAGTAATTCAAATTCCACAAATTCAAATACCACCCCCAATACTACAACTACCATGAATGCTAATAATTTAAATAATAATAATAATAACAACAACAACAACAATAATAATAATACTGCTGCAAACGCAGTGCCAGTGGCCATGCTGAATGGCAATAGCAATGGCAGCAGCAGTAGTAGTAGTGGCGGCACTGGCAATGACAATGGTAAAGGCAGTAGCAGCGGCAGCACCACCATCAGCACCAACAGCAACATTATTAGTAATGATATAATAAATACACCAACTAAACAAATTCATAATGTGCCATCACCAGCAACACCAAGAACACCACAAATACAACAACAGCAGCAGCAAACGCTACAAATACCAATACAAACACAAAATACCCCTTTACCAGCACATCCACCACCTCCAACACATGCTACCCACATAATGGCAAATCATCCAGCTACACCCCAAACTCATTTACAACAGCAACACCTTCATCATCATCATCATAATCTTCATCAACAACAACAGCTACAGCATCATCCACATCAGCAGCAGCAGCAACATCATCTTGTACAAATGCCCATGAGTTCCATGGTAGTTGTTACCTCGGCACCACCTTCAACCATAATGGCTTCACCTTTGCCCCCCACAGTCTCGGCAACAGCAACAGTAACACAATCTACAACTAATCATAATCAACATCCCCTTCATATGCAGCCAAATAATCATTTACCCCTACATCATCATCCGCACCATGTCCACCCAGTTGCCAGCCAGCCCCCTTCAATACAACATCATACTACTGCTGCTGTTGTCTATCAGCAACAACAACATCATCAGCAACAACAACAACAGCTACAAAATCACCATCCGCTACACAATTTAGCTGCTCAAAATCCTCCCCTCTAAAATATTTATTCAAAATAATTTTCATTTTGTCTCATTCATTTTTATTTTTTATTTTAATTGTATTTTTGAGCGCCTCGTTCTAAATTTTTGTTTTGCTGCTCGTATTTAGAGCTTATTTTTCATTTCATTTTATTTTATTTAAGTTTTAACAATTTGTTTGCATTTTACTCAAAATTTTATTTTATTTTGTGCATTGTGTGTTGTGCGTTTAATTTAATAATACACTACATTTTCATTTCAATTCGCTGGTATTATTGCAACAAGAATTGTTTATTTTGAAAAACCAAACAAAAAAATAGAAATAGAAGGAATTATTATATATTTTCTATGTATGCACTTCCAAACAAAAAGGCAGCAAGAGGGTAATATGGAAACATTTTTCATTTACAGCTTATTTAATAATATGGGGAGATTTTAAATTTACATTATGAAAAAGCATTTGAATTTACAAAACACATTTCTAATTAGGCAACACTGTTTCGTTATAAATTTTGAAAAACTTTATAAAAGTTGCTGCTGATAACCTTTTAACTATATAATGTACATTTTTATAATATATAATATATAATAGCTTTAAGGTCAATTCATGGGTTTTAAATTTCAAAGCTATATATCTCATAAACTGACTCTTGAAATTCTTAAAAAAATATCGTTGAATGAAACACAAAACGACAAACAGTGGTTACGATTTCAAAGTAAGCTGAAAATACTTTGAAATCTTCCCTAGTCCAATAGACATAAATTATACAAATGTATAACAAGGGAATTTTTTTTATATTCACCCCTATTGGCAATAACATATGAAATTTTGTTCCCATGAAATATCCATTTCCCTCGAAGGGAAAATTGCTAATTTTGTTGTTTATTGTTTACAAAATTCCATCTAAAAATTTCACAACAAGCGAAATTTTTTCACGTGAACAAAGTTGATGAACGAAAAAAGGAAAAGGGAAAATATTTCATGTGAAATATTGATTCGCGATAGGGGTGAATGTAAAAATATTTAAAAATGCATTAAATTATAATTTCCTTAAGGGGATTTTTTATATTTTTTGGGAATTTTTTAAAAATCAAAAATTTCCCTTGAAAGGAAATTTTCAGATATTTTTGGAAATAACTTTTTTAAATAATAAATTACAATATAACATTTTTTAATATTGTAAAAAATTTTTTAACTGAAGTTTTCAAAGATATAAAAATGACAAATTCTTTACGAATTAAATAAACTACAATATAATTTGTAGTAATATATTAAGAAATAAAAATTCCCCTTAAACGGATTTAGGGAAATTTTCAAATTTGTTTGTCAAAATAAAACATGGACAAAGAATTTAATAAATTCCAAAACATAAATAAAAATTTCCCTTAAAGCGATTTTTTTATTTTTGGGAAATTTTTGTAAAAATATAAAATTTTTAAAGAATAGAAAAAATTACCATAATATTTTGTATTAATATTATAAAAAAATCCCTTAAAGGGAAATTTTTTATATTAAGGGAAATTTTAAAAATGTTTAAAAAATTTAATAAATTGCCCTCAAATATTAATTACCATACAGTTTTTATTAATATCTCAAAAAATAAAAATTTCCCTTAAAGGGAAATTTTCTTAACAAGGGAAATTTTTTTAAAATTTTAGAAAAATTAAAAAAAATAAGAAATAAATAAATTACAATAACATTTTTTTTTTAATATTGTAAAAAAAATGTGTGACACGGTTTTCTAGATAAAATGCTTTGAAATTTTTATCTCAAGTTATAACCTTTGACCTATTGATAGAAATAATATTTATTAAAAGCTTTAATAAATTATAAATTATTAACACCCATTAACACAGAGTCTGGTTATGTGTTAACTAATACTTATACTGACATATTAAATACAAAATTAATTTTAACCGACAGTATAACTATTAGTTAGAACATAACCAGACTTCGTGTTAATGGGGGTTAGTAGATTTAATGAGATGTGGTTGCACTAATCTGAGAACATTTACTTCGATAACCTTTTAGCTTCTAAAAGAAGCTGTTTTAAAATCTCTGGGACGTTTGAATTGAATGGAATGTTGTTCCTATTAAAAGTTTGCAAATAAAATAGTGAAATTTTTAGTAAACAACATTTAACAGAAATTAGTAATGAAAATTTGTCTAACCCATTTTTCATAAGTATAAGAAAAAATATAAATGTGTTAAACAAATGTATTTAAAAACTTATATATACCCTTGCCACTCATGGTGAAGGGTATAAAAAGGTTACTAACTTAAAAATCTGACGTTTTCAAAAATTTATATTCAATTCTTTATGAAAATTAGTTTGGAACAGTATTGAAATTATAAGATGTTAATGATGCACTGCCAAAAGCTTTTAAAAGTTTAACACTTGCAATACAATCATAAAACTATTTATAAATATGCATGTACCAACGTGATTTTTTAAATAAAATGTTTCCAACTTGCTCTTTCTTAGCTAAAATAAAACAATCAGTCATGTCCCAAAGTTAAAAGGATAGTCCAACTAATTTTGAATCGTAACAAACTATTCAACAGAGAGCCTTTATGAAATCTCATATACATATAAATGTCATTTGCGGAATGCATTTACGATCTTAAACAAACACGAATTGCAATAAATTTCCCCAAGATCAATGAAATACAAAGATACAAATTTCGATTTGAAAATTTGAGACAAGACTAATTGTTTTTTTTTTAAATAAATTTGCTTTAACCAAAAATTAAAAAAATAGAAAATATTAAACGATTAGTTTTCCATCAAACCATAATACAAATTTTCTTGCAGTCTCTGTTATTATACGCGATTTGTTGATGATAATTGAAGTTTATATAGACTTGTAATTAGCCCAGTTGCACAAGACTAAATTCAGACTAAATACTCTACTCTAAACACTAAAATAATTATAATTTTATTATATGTATGTACTACTTTTAAATTAAAAATTTTACTGTATGTATTTATATGTTACTAAATTAATGTTTTTTGTTTGTAAGTTTATTTTATTATTTTTATTATTATTTAAAAACATATTTAATTAAATATTACTACTATTACATATGATTAGAATTTTTTTTTAATTATTATTTTATTTTATATAATTTTACCAGTATATATTGTATTTTAGTATGTCTTCTCTATAGATACACATTACACATATTTTTGTTTAGTTTAATATTATTTATATGATTAAAACACAATATCAAATAAAAGATTAATTTAAAAAAAATACTATATTGCTATTTCTATTAAATTAAAAACAAATATATTCCTTCTGTAAAGTTTATTAAAAACCTAATTTTTATTACCTTAAACAACTACAAAAACTATTGAGATTAAACCAACATTATTATATATTACAAAACAAAAAAAAAAACAAAAATAAAACAAAATAACTAAAACCACTTCTATATTCTCTATAACATTAATTTTTATTTAATTAAACCATTTTATGCATTAAATTATTTTTGAAACAAAACGACAGCTCATTATCAGTTTGTATTTACATATATTTTTCTGTTTTAAATAATTAAAAATATTTGTATCATTATGAGTAAATTTTTATCCAAATTTAAAATTGTTTTACACACGAAAATTTTATTCAAAATTAAATTAAAAATTATTTTTGATCAAAAAATTACAAAAAAAAACCCATTTGTGTTTTCTATTTATTTAATTGGCTTTTTAAACGGTAAGAGTATATATTTATTTGTTTCTATTTTTAGTATTTTGTTTAAAAAAATTTTTATTGAGATTAGTAATATTTAGTTGTGATACCATGGAATTATTTAACAAATCAATTCCTTATTTAAATACACATGCATATGTAAATTACATAGAAATCTTTAGCAATTTATTTGAATTTTATAACCTTAACTTTTTGTACAATACAAATCTGGTGATTCAAAACAATCCAATATAAATATATAGTAAATTTAGATTAATATTTTACTTGTTCTTTTAAATTATATTCTAGTTGTATCTTAAAATAATTGAAATAATTTAAATAGAAGAATAATGTCACTGCAGACAACAGAATGTTAAAATATGCACAAAAAATGATTGAATGAACAATTTTATGCATGAAAATTCAAAAACAATACATACAATGAAAATATAAAAATATAAATGCAAATATATTTTATTAGCTGTAAATTTTGAAAAAAAAAATTAGAAATGTATGCTGTTTTCTCTGACCCTATTCACAAAATATTGGATGGCTATTGCGAGGCTATACGCCCAGTATTTAACGTATTGTTATGTTTTTACCTTTTAAAAATGGTGGTTTATTTCCTTAAAATAAACCGGATACTTTTAATTGCAAATAAAAACAGTTTATTAGTTTAAAATTGTAACAACTCTTTAGTTATTCAGATTTACCCAACAACAGTTTAAATAGTCACTATATGTTTTTATACAAATACACGTTTATAATTCACAATAATACACACACACTTAAATTACACTTTATAATGTACAAGACAGTTGATGTTAACTCTAACAGTGCCTAAGATAAACTGACTACCGACTGTAACATCTGCCACTATTTATACACAGCGCTATCTTCCTTCCAGTAGCTTCATGAATGAACTTAACGGACAAAGCTAGAATGCTTCAATGTTAATGTTAGCAGCTTAAACATTTAGTGTTATCAACATTGTTCTGATGAATGTTGCAAGAAGTCGTTGCAGACAGGTTAACTCAGATTAATAATCCAATTTTACGATTTTGTATATTCAAACAGTTTTGTCTCGGAAGTAAAGTGAGTAAAACAAAATATGTGAATTCATTTAAAAACGATTACACGTTACTCGGATTCGGTTTACAAAACAGGGGATATATAGTGCTCGTGGTTTAAATAGCTCCAGTTAAATTTTCCATTATCCACTCAATGATCTATAATAAATAGAATAACCTATAAATTGACGAAGATTTTCGTCAATTTACAAGTACACAACCCGAATGTAAACAATAGAGAGTAAAAATACAATTATTTCAATCAGTTCCTTGATGTTATTGCGGATATTTTATTTTTTACCCATTCATGCACACAAATTAAATGCCTCTATTTGCGGGAACTGTTCTGTAAATAGAGTGAAACTAATAATTGACAAATTGATGTGCTGAAAATCGCAAGTTTTTGTACATTGATGCTGGTTTGTTTAATCGAAAGTAAAACGAGTAAATCATATGGATTCGATTTACACATAACCAGAATATGTAAATTCATTTAAGAACGAAAATGCTACTTGGATTCGGTTTACAGTACAGTGGAGAAATGTATTACAAAATGTCATTGTTAGCGGTTAGAAAATCAAATTTTAAAGAAGATATGTGTGTATGATATAATAGAAGGGGTGTGTACTATTAAATATACTTCCACTCGCAGATCCATTGTGATACCATTCAGGAAAAGACCTAATTAAGAAGAAATGAAAGAAGTGGGGCGAAACTTAAGTGAAACCCCGGTCTGAAGGACAGAAAATAAGTATTCTCCCGGAGAACTCTCATTCAAGAAAGCCAGCCTATTCCCCTGATAAATCATAGAAGCTTGCCAATATCGTAAGTCCTGTGTGCACACAGGACCGGTTATCAGCCCTACTAGAGAACTGAGACTTCTACTATCTAACGCAATTAGTGTTTTTGTCGCTTTTGCATCCAACTTTGACCAGATGATCTTGCACACCCTTCAAATCCGTCCTACTTTTCCAAGATTGGTTTGTAGAGTCACGGAATATTTCGAAGATCAAAAAGGTTTTACCCCTTCGGTCGCTACTACTATGGTCCAGATCTGGCGAGTTCATCTGCTACCTCATTACCCTTTATGTAGGGTTTTTATCCCGTGAATTCCCGGTACAAATTTCCCGGGAATTTTGCCAATTTTTCACTACCCGATTCCCGGGATTTTTAGTCGGGAATCCCGGGAATTAAAAACTGATGAAAATACATAGAAAACAAGTTACGGCAATAATAGACCGCTTATTATTATTATTATTTGGGGTTTTTCGTATGAATATTTAAAAAGTGAATTCATTATTTAAAGAATTTATTTCTTATTGAATCATTCTAATTTCTTAAAATTTCTTCTTCAAATCCATAACAAAATGCTTTAAAAATTTATTAAATGATTAAATTGTTCTTCAATTCAAATCTAGTACAAAAAGGCTTAAGACAATTTTTCCAATTAATTTTGTAAATGATTTGATTTAACAAAAATTTATTCATTCAAAGTTTGAATAAATTATGTTATTAATTAACTTTAAAATTAATTCAGTTTATACAAAGACTTTGGAATGAATCTAAAAAATTCCATATTAGGAATGGATTTATGGAAGGAAAGGCTGACATTCTTTAATTACGGATTAAGATTTTAGTGAATTAAGCTAAAATTTTATTAATTAATTTGAAGCTGTGATATTTAATAATTATAACACTAAGTTTTTATATGAAATTTGGCTATAATATTCATAATTTACAATATCATTATATATTTCGGGAATAGCCGGGTACTCGGGAATGTAGAAAAAAATTTCCCGATTCCCGGGAATCAAAAAAGATCGGGAAATTAAAAACCCTACCTGTATGTTACAGTGACCTGGCACCCATCACAACCTTATTTTGTATAGTACCAATAACGCTTCTAGAGCTCTTATACAGTCCATCACTATGCTCGAATGTAATATGTGACATTTCAAAGCCCTAAGTGAAACCTGACCATCTACATAAATTGTCACTTCAGACCCCGTTGTGACGTGTGCCCTTATGAAGTCCGGTACGATCTCTGCTGGAAGACACTTTGATGTTCTGTTTACTACCTAAATTCCACTCCCAGTACCAAATTCCATCTTGGATCCATCAGTAAAAACTGCACACCCTTCATACAGCTGTCTAGGTCCAATTCCCTCGTCCCTACTTGAAACTCAATTGTGTGTATAACATCGAAATCTAAAGGCGTTACCTAAGGGTCTGAAATTCTCGAAACTCGTACAAAATATTAGTGTGGTCTATCCGCGTTGGTCTTACTAGAGAAGACTAAAAGAGTCTAAGCAAGTTCCTAGCGTCCTATACTTCAGTTAGTTTGCCATGAACCAAACAGACTATTTTAACTCAACTCTGAAATACTTTTCATTTGTTATATATGGGGCATTTCATGTCAAGTGAACCAACTTTTGAAATCGATGTCTTCCGATCGGGATGAAAAAAGGACCCATTTTTAAAAAACAGTCAAAAAAGTTTTTGATTTCGGAAAAAAAAATATTAAAAAAAAATTTTATTTTTTTTTAAATATACATATATTTTTTTCTCGAAAGATTGAAGAAAGAGCTATCAAAACTATTTGGGACACATTTTGCTAAGAACAATAGGTAATAAGTTACATATATAAGAAAAACACCAGCTTAGCCAAAATATTAAATTTTGACCCCCTCTAACTCAGATAGTTCTCGACCTATATTGTTGAAAAATTGTGTCTTACTATCCAATAGAACTAACCGATTTCAAAAGATGGTTCACTTGACATGAAATGCCCCTACGCCCTTTTCAAGGAGAAAATGTTTGTCTCGTATTAAAAAATATGTAAGTGATAAGTCCGAACAAAGTTTTTCATATATTTTGATCCAAATCTTTTTACTGGTTCAACCTATTTTGCTAAATATTGGACACATAAGTTAGCTATTAGCAATAACTGTTTGAGGCAATGTCTCTAGGACACCTCTTTTTTTTGGCCCTATAGTGATTAAATTGTTTTAAACGTCCAAATATTTTAGAGCAACAGATAATATTTGGAGAAAATTCCAGCTTCTTTTCTATACACGAAGACGAACGGACTTAGGTAGGTAGCATTAAAATTGTATATGGACCCAGAATATATGTACTATATACATTTGTGGGTTCCCTATTTATTTAGTACTTATTTTTTTAATTGCGTACATAATTGTAATTTTGCATAAGAAAAATACTGCTCACATACTACATACATGGTATATGTAAGTACAAGTACATAGAATCAATCTAATTTATTTTTTATTACAAAATTGTATTAAATTTCTTACGCATAAGACTTCATATGAACCAAACAGACAGATTGACCGACTAAAAATACTAAAAATAACTGCTGGCTGGCACAACCTCGTACGAACATTTTATAGGCACACACAAATTAGCATACACATACTAAATATTTGCGATTACATCTATATATGTATATAAATATATAGATATAATTTTAATTTCGGAAATGTTGTATTTCTCTAATTTTAGATCTTAAGAATATTATAAACAATCAATCAAATGACAGCATGGATTTCTTAACCACAGTACCAACGGTGGCAGCACCATCAACAAATTCAATGATGAATCCCATGAGCAGCAGTTTAAACTCCCTACCACCGCCACTTATACCGCAGCAACCCCAATCCTCTTTACTCAGTCCCATGGGGGACTTTGGTCAAACAAAATCTCAGTTGGCCAATACACGTCCTCTGGAAAGTTTAATGATTTATGAAAATTTCGATGTGCATGAGACCCATCGCATCGAGGATGGTATAAGTACACAAATGGCCAGGTTACCACCTAAAAAACAGGAATTATTAAAACAGTTCGGTATTCAAACAAATCAAACTGTAACGTATTATGAAAAGTATATAATCATCGAAAATTTCAACAGATTTTGCAATGTGAGCAAAAAAGAATGAATGAAGCACATTATTTAACACTCATTAACATTTCTATTTTAAATAACATTTGAAAGAAATTGCATTTAATTTAATGTTTTGAATGTCTATAAATTTTAATATTTTAAATTTTCTTACGATTTAGGAATATAAGGTGGCCGATCATAGACCCTTTTTGGATTTACAGGAGAACGGTTTACCAAAATCCGAACAGCTCAAATTCATACGCTATTTGGGACAGGGATTACCCAATCTGACATTAAGTAAAATCTACTTGGTGTTCAAAGATTTATTAGGCATAAGTAGAATAGAAAAGTAAGTTTCAGTTTAAACTTAGTTAAATAACACTGTACAACACCAAAAAAAATAAGGTCAGACCAATAAATTTTGATAGAGGAGACAAAAAAAAAAACGCGTGTATCGGCGTCTTGAAAGTTTACATCTGAATTTCATTTGAGGGGCGGTTAAAGTTTCCCAACTCTGGCACATTCTTATTGTTAATCGGCATAAGAAACCATATGATCCTGACATTTTAGGTATAAAATGTGTTCAGCAAATTTATGTAAAATGTTACGGAGAACATTTTTGTAGAATATGTTAATCCTCTAAATCCTCAAGACATGGGTATTTTTTTCCTTCTTTTAAGAGGTGCAAAAAACACCATTAAAACAGGGATTTAAATGGTTAAAATGTTCCGCAAAAATGTTATCCGTGAAATTTTAATATGAGTCCCTGAATACACCAAAACGGAAAATTCAACCATAAAGTCAGAAATAAGACACAACAAAAGAGAGCTTAGGGTTAATTACGCATTTATTATGAATTTTGTTTTAAAGTACCCCACAAATTTAGCATGACAAAAAAATAGTTTCAATTTCAGATGTAAACTTTCAGAACGCCGATACACGTGTCTTTTTTTTTGTCTACTCTATCAAAATTTATTTGTCGGACCTTGTAATTTTGAAAAAAATTGATTTTGTTGTATAGTGTAATAACAAATAAATATCGAAAATTCATTAGAAATTTTTTTTTTTACTTTGCCATTAATGCCCTAGATAATTTAAATAAACATTAATTATTATCAATTTCAGAATGGCACTGGATGGATACAATTTAGATGCTATATTGAAAAAGAAAAAGAAGAATCTATATAACAGAATGACAGCTGCAGCAGGTAATAAAATCATTTATACTCACTAAACTATTTCATTACATATTTTTCAATAACAATAAATAATAACAATTTCAGTTCACAAAGAATGTCACCCGGAAGCATCAACCCAAACCAAGCCATCAACCTCCATATCAACAACTCCCGCACAACCGAGTACACCATTAATGCCGTTATATCAGCAAGACGCTTATAAAACTTAACGTTGGTGTTTTCTCCTGATCAATTTAATTAACAGTTGGATTTCTCATAAACTAAATATAAATATTGTTATATGATTGAATTGAATTCCCAATTCATAACTCGTCTCCCGAAATATAAAAAAACTTCCTGGAACTGGACCAGTAACTGTTGTGTCTTTACAAAAACAAAAATTGCTAAGAAATGAAAAAAAAAGTAAAAAAGTGCTAAAAATTTAGATAAAATCAAAATTAAAGGGAATAAAACAAAAACTAAGAAAAACCAAAAAATATACACACATACATACATATATAAATAAATCAACAAGAATTTTTAAAAAATATAATCAATTTCTACCGATTTCTTAAGAAAGCATTACAAGTGTGATTCTCAGAAAGAATAATTTCAGAAAATGTTTATTTAAACAAGATTTTCTCTAGATATTCGTTTTTATTTGAAATAAAATAATTAAGTATTTAAAGTACAGTCAGCGTCTAAAAAAAGTGTACAACTTGTTTTTACATTTAAAACATTTTATTTACATATTAAAAAACTATTTGTTCTCCAGTTCTAGTATATTTAACAAAACATTTAATTGTTCTCTTGCAATATATAAACAAAAAACTAAACTAGTTCAACTGCAACAAAAACAGTAACAACAAAACCAAAAATACTCCATTTTTAACGCGTCAAAAGAAAGTGTACAGTTTAGGGAAATTAGAAGAAAAAACGTGTTTACTATTTTATTTGACATCTTTTGGGTTTTAAAACAGTTTCAAGCCTCCTTGGCATTGTTTCTACCAATTTTGATGTCACCGATGTTGGGATGTTGAACCATTCTTCCTGCAGGATTTCGTGTAGAGAGTCATTGCTGGTAATATTTCATTTTCTGATCTGTCTGTCCAAATGCTACCACAGATGTTCAATGGGATTAATGTTCGGTGACTGTGGGGGTTGTTCCAGTTGTTTCGGTGTATGATACAACAACCATTCTTTAACAAGTTAAGAAGTATGCTTCGGATAGTTGTCCTGTTGGAAGATCCAGGTTCGGTCTAGATTTAATTTTCTAATGATGGATTCCATATTTTCTATAAGACTGTTTAGGTAATCGGTTTTGCTCATCAAACTATCAATAAATATGAGTTTTCCCATGCCACTTGCCGCCATACAGCCCCACACCATCACCTAACCACCACCATTCTTTACGGTGTTTAGTACATTTTTTGGTCGAACTCTTGATTTTTGCTTCTCCAAATTTTACTAATTTTTTTACTTCCGAAAATCTCAAACTTGCTTTCGTCCGTAAACAGCACATTATTCCAAAACAATTTTCTTGGTTTTTATACCTGTTTGCGAATTCTCGAAGTCGCTCTTTATTTCGTTTGGAAATGTGGGGTTATTCTCTCGGAACTCCACCATATAGAGCATTTGGGTGTCGCGCTCGGCGAACCGTACTGTTACTAACTCTCACCTCAGACGAATCTGTTAATTCTTCGCATAATTTTACTGCACTTACTGTGAATACTTTCTTCACTGCTCTCACAATCGATCGTATTTCAAGGTTGTTAAGGCGTTTTGGTGTTCCGGCACGTTGCTGATCTTCTAAAATTCTAAATTTTTTTTGTTTGTCTATAATTTTTTTTACAGTATTATGGCTTCTTCCTATTATAGAGGAGATTTCACGTGACGATTTGCCTTCATTTTTAAATTTTATGACTTACTTTCTTGTTTCAATTGCTGTTTGTTTTCCCATTTTGGTTTTAAAGTTCTCGCGATCAAACAAGAAAAGCTACTATCTTAAAATCTCATGAGACTAGCAGCAAGATCCACAAAAAATTATAATCTAGGCAAAAATAAAGAATAACAATATATTTTTTTATGTAGCTAGAAAAATCTTATTGCAATTCTAAATGTGTACACTTTTTTCTGACGCGTTAAAAATGGTGTATTTTTGGTTTTGTTGTTACTGTTTTTGTTGCAGTTGAAATAGTTTAGTTTTTTGTTTATATATTGCAAGAGAACAATTAAGTGTTTTGTTAAATATACTAGAACTGGAGAAAAAATTGTTTTTTAATATGTAAATAAAACGTTTTAAATGTAAAAACAAGTTGTACACTTTCTTTTGACGCTGACTGTATATAAAGTATCCTAATTTCCCGGACTGTTTCCATACGCGGGAATATTTTAATACTAAATTAAACTAAAAACTAGTTAATTATTTAAAATAAATTGAATTATAAATTTACCAACGTTTTAAAAGAAGTATAAAATAACTATATTTCGTTGTACAACATTTGACTAACCTTTTTAAGGGTTTCAAATTTAATAGTTGCATTTGATCGGTTTGTCAAACTCGTAGTTTTAATCGGTATAAATTCTATTGTTTAATTAAAACAAATAAGAGATCTATATTCAGCTGTGACAAATCTTATATACCCTTCACCAAATTATACTTCAAAATAAAAATTTTAAATATTTTTAGTTAAAATTTTTTTTCGAATTGTTAATTTTAAATTTTTGTTTTTTTTAAAATTTTTTTTTATATTATAAAAATTTTTTTTTTTTCGAATTGTTAATTTTTAATTTTAAATTTTTTTTATATTATAAAAAATTTTTTTTGGTGAAAAAAAAAATTCGGTTTAAAAAAATATTTTTTACGACTTTGATCCATTGTAGGTCCAACTTACTATGGTCTTATATACGTCGTTGCAAAGGTCTTTCAAATATCTATCATTAGATATCCATATTGTCTATATTAATGACTTAGTAATCCAGATATAGGTCTAAAATCGAGGTTGTTCTGGTTTTTTCCTCATATTTTTCTGATTTAAATAGGAAACTTCTCGAAAGCATGTCTGACAGAATTATTTAAGATTTAGATCCCGAAGATATCTGGAGTCTTCAGAAAATTGATTTCAACAGACAGACGGACATGGCTTAATCGACTCCGCTATCTATAAGGATCCAGAATATATATACTTTATAGGGTCGGAAAATTATATTGTGGAAATTACAAACGGAATGACAAACATATATACCCTTCTCACGAAGGTGAAGGGTATAAAAACATAGGAACTTCGTCTATATAGACATTCGTATATAGTTTCAAAAACGAAGTTTTTCAAATCCGATTGTAGTTTAACAATCTTAAACCATTATTATTGTTATTATTTTCTCTAAATATGAATATTATTAAAAGTTGTAATGTTGCGGACCTTAATAAATCCTATATGAACAAAAAATTTAAATTTGATTTATTCTTAATGACCGAATTGTTTTACTGTGGCTTGAGTAAAGTAAAGCTTCTTTGCCAAATGACTATATCTTGCTAGAATCGAAATAATCTATGGTTCTAATAGAATAATTCAATTAGCAACAAATTTGGCCATCGCAATGAATCAGAATATTGCAACTTTAAGAAGTAAACTTATAAAGAAATTCCCGACAAACATTTCTCGAAATTTTGCCAAAAAATATTCCCGGGAAATTTGTCCCGCGTAGGAACCTTAACCTAAAAGCCTTCGTTCAAACATATTTTTAAAGAATATTAGAAAATGGTGAAAGGTAGATTAGGTATAACCCAGATTCTTTAAGGAGAATTTTAACATTCGTTGATTGTCATTTAATTATTGCGGTCATATATTTTTGAAATTGTAGAGGGTGTTATGCGTTTGTCACATAAAATATAGACATGAGATAAACAAGTTCTAAAATAAAGCAAGTTACATGAGATCTGCCCTAGGACTGATTCTGGCTTTTTTGAAACGTCAAATATTGCAATCTTGCTCAGAATCACTTTCTGAATTGATTTAGCGATGTCCGTCCGAACGACTGTAAGTTCTTGTTATGCCACACAAAATACATATGTAAATTATGATAATTTCTGTTCGATTTCTGCAAATTTATCATATAGAAGTTTAGGTTTCTTAGCACGCTTCCTACTGATGTATGTAAGGAAATACGAGTTTTGACGAATCAGTTTCGTATTGCTGGGATGTTATTATAAGTGTTGGTGAGCTTTGCTCCAAAGGAGTTTGCAAAATAATTCAGATGAAGCCATATATAGAGTGTCCAAAAAACCGGCAAATTTAAAAAACCAGTTTAACCGAAAAAGTGTGTTTTTGAAAAAATCGATTTTTATTATTGTCTTTTTATTTAAAACACCGCTTAATAGGATTATATTAAATTTGTATTTAATATGAAAAATTTCTCCTTAAATTTATTTTTATTTGTGGATGATAATAGAAAATGTGTTAAGAATTGTGTACTAAATCTTAGGAAGTTTTGCATTTTTGAATTCTTTATGCAATTATTTTATATCTTTTACGAAATATTGTCAAATTCTAAAATTTTCTATAAAATAAATCAAAATTTTCATAAACCGGTTAACTGTCTAACAAAAACCGGTTTGTCAAAAAACCGAAACCGGTGGAGTTTATAAAGATAAAAAAACCGGTTGACCGGTTTCAGTTTTGGATACTCTACATATATAAAACATAAAAAATATTCTGCGTCTTTAAAATTATCGAATGTTTTATTATTCTTTCATAGAATTGAGAATCATATTTCTAGAACATTTTAAAATTAACAATATGCAATACCATTTGCATGTATACACCCGAATATATTACATAAATACATTCTATATTCAATAAAATATTACAAAAAATATAAATAATGTAAAATTATCTTAGTTGGTTTTAAAAATGATTTGTTTTAGTAAAATTTAAATTTGTCAAGTTACCATTATTATCAAAATTATTTAAAATACATATATCAGCGGCCAAAATCGTACATACCCTCCACCATAGATCAGAAACTCTCCTGTCAAAAGACCTAACTCTGTTGTCAAAACCCTAAGTGAAGAGAATGCATTAGTAAAAAAACTATATGAAAACAATTTTTTTGTTGAAGTCCTCCACATATTTACTCTATTTCTACACTTTTTATCAAAATTTCGATCAGTTTTACTCGATTTTGGATTCGATAATTCGGTTTCTCTTGTTATACCTGGAATGAAAGAGTCAATGCTAGGAATACTGAATGAACATTCCCTTTGTCATTTATAAGTTCACAACCAAACAATGCAGGAATAAATACAGTTACCCTTGTGACGTGAATATCCAACAGAATGTGCAAGAAGAAGACTCACAGTATCTCCAATGATGTGAGAGAATGTGTACAACCGTTTTCTTCTCTTTTTCATTCTGACAACTTTTACAGAAGTCATGATATGGAAGATTCAATCTCTTGACATGCAATCCGATTCCACAGTTAAACATGCGGAATGTTTGCCATCTCATTTGGGATCAGTCGTGATACCGGTCCACAAATCGATCCATTTCCACTTCTAAGAGTGAAGGCCCCTCTTTGCCAGTGTATCCGCGATACAAGTGTAGAATGTATAACGTGAAATTTCAAGGACCAAACTGGATGTCGTATATACATACATCAACAGTAGATTTCCAGGCAGCTGTTTTATAGGTATAGATCGAAATATCAACCCCATATATCCGATAAAACCCTCATTAGAGTTTGAGCTATCAGTGAATACCTTAAAATCTCTAGGAAATCCGTTCATTTTGGCAAATTGTGCCCTTGATGACGATCATAACCGATCATAAATGCCGAAATCCGTAAGATTATTTCATATGATACTTCCCAAGTATTCCCTATGACCCATCTATATGACAGTTTTGAATCCAGAATAACTCCCAGACAATGTACATAAGTTCAACTCTTTTAAGCAAGGCAATCGAAATATGGGGAATCGGACGTCCTCTTAAACAATACAAGGTTCGTTACACAGAGTCATCTACCGATTGACCTTTCCAAAGTGTTGAAAAGGATAAAGCATAGACTGATCTGTCTATAGTCCTTCGGTTTCGTATGAGTGGTATTTTATTTAGGGATAAAAACCACATTGCACCTTGTCCATAATTCCGGAATATAAACAGCTTGACCCCCTTCATTGCGTTGCAGGTGATTCAAACGGGTCAATGCTGTGACTGCAGTTGAGCTATCAGAAAGCACAGAAAGAGAGTCAGGAATGTGGGTGTCCATAGAACCTCTAGGATGCCATGCCCAAAAGCTGTCCATTTGCCACAGGTTTTATGTTCAAAACTCTGGGTTGTTGGCAAGATTTTACTCATTCCTGTCTTCGAAACATTAGTACCCGATGGACAGAGTTTGTAGTCCAGTCTTCTCTGATCGGTGAGAATACTGGCCCGAATTTCGGACCTAGATTACAATTCCCATACTTTTTATGCGACTTGGTGCTTCAGTCCTCTTGACTCTTCAAGTCTTATCGTTCCAGTGATCGCAAGATAGACTTGTTTCTGCACTATAAATAGAGTAGAGATGTGTTTTTTAATCACATTCACGCCCAAAGCTATTACATGAGTTCTCTTATCGTGGAAATTCCCCCCTTTTATAAGGAGTACTAAGTCATCAGCATATGTAACTACCTTGGTGACCTTCCCACTAAGACTCAACAGGATTATATTTACAAAAGTGGAGGGTACAACAAATTTCAATTTAAGTTTGAATTCAATTCTATAAATATTAAAATGAAAAAACATGCATAAATAACACCATTATTGATATAATCAAAACAAAAATCCTCTCTAGTTCCATTAATAAATTAAAATACCATAAATTTAACTTAAATTTAGATAAAAAATAAAACAACCAAATTATAAATAACTAATAAAAATGATTATACAACTAAAAATATATACAAAATATAAAAAATAAAAACCATACACACATACTTAAATGCATATAAATACATAACAAATAAATAAATATTTAAATTTGAATAAGAAGTAAATATATAAAATCAATACCTAGCAACCAAATGATTAACATAATATTCCTATATACACAATACTGGCAAAATAAATTAAATAAAATTAAATAATAAAAATAAATTATTATATATACAGTATATAATGTAATTGAATTTTTTAGATATAAATAATAACTAAAAAAACCTAATTTTCAATATAGTATACATGAAAAAAGTAAAGAAAAAACAAAATAAATATTAAAATTCGTACATACTGTATGTATGTGCAAGTATTGTAATAAAATAAGCTAAATTAAATTAAAAAAAAAAAAACATTATTAAATATTCTTAAAAATAAACACATAATACCTAACAATTCATACAAACATTTAACTTATATTCAGACACAAACACTTAGGATAGTGTTCACATTGTTAGAACATTTAACGAAAAAAAAGTGACCAATTAAAATTAAATTGAAACCATAAATAAACATTTGCTAAAAATATTGGTTAAGCATATTCCGTTGAATATTTAAACAATGTGAACATATATATCTGTACACACATTCGTACATAAGAACAAACAATAAATGCAAAAATTATAATTATATATATAAAAACAAAATAAATTACATACAAACATACATACATACATACATATATAATAATTTAAACAATCTACAAAAAATAAATCAAATAAAATTCTAAAGAAAATCAAATTACCGTTGTTTTTATTTTACTTGTTAAAATTTCATAGAAGGCAGTTACAATATTATTACGAAATTCCACTATCAATTGAAATTTAACAGCTATAACGCCGGGTTTCCACATCCACCATCCTTAGTATATATTGTCATAAGTTGATATTTCTACTTATCAGCACAGTGCTGCCAACATTAACTGTTAACATGCTAACATTAAGGCAGCAGAAAGATCTAGAAATAGAACATTCTAGTTTTGTCCGTTAGATAATTCATAAAACTTCTAGAAGATAGCACTGTGTATATAAATAGTGACAGCAAGTTGCATTCAGTGTATTGTAGGCGTTGTTAGATTTAACATCAACTGGCACAAAATGATGAAATTTCAAAACCCCCTAATAAAAGACAATGGATCTGGGGTTTCTTCTGGAAATCAAAATTCAAAACCCTCTAATCCAGATCAATATGCTATCAATGAATCAAGCTCAATTTAACTATTAGAAAAGGATAATGATATGAAAATTGTCACTAACATGGATCAAGCCCGACCATATAATACCCTACACCAAGTAAATGAGTAAAAATATTTTTCCTTTATAATATCAATAATTTATATTCGTGAGTGATTTTCGGAAGTGGGCCTTATATGGGAGCTATGACCAATTATGGACCGATCACCATGAAATTAGGTCGTGTGATTTATGTCTATATTAAAGTTAACAATGTTGAATTTTGTGTATATACCAAAATTTTTAAGTGATTTAAGCACGTTAAAGTGATTTTCGGAAGCGGGTCTATGTGGGAGCTATGACTAATTATGGACCGATCGTAACAAAATTTGGTGACATGAATTTTGTATATGGGGCATTTCATGTCAAGTGAACCAACTTTTGAAATCGATGTCTTCCGATCGGGATGAAATTTGCACCAAGGTTAGCTCTATTGGATAGTAACTCAGACACAATTTTTCAACAACATCGGTCGAGAACTCTCTGAGTTATAGGGGGTAAAATTTTGACAATTTGGTCAAACAGGGGTTTTTTCTTATCCATGTAACTTATTACCTATTGTTCTTAGCAAAATGTGTCCCAAATAGTATAGATAGCTATTTCTTCGATCTTTCGAAAAAAAATATTTAAAAAAAAAAATAAAAAATTTTTAATATTTTTTTTCCGAAATCAAAAACTTTTTTGACTTTTTTTTAAAATGTTTTCTCTTTTTTTTTTTTTTTTTTTTTTTTTTTTTTCTTAAAATAAAGTTTAGATATTTTCCTTGAACACCTACTTGGTCGCTTAGTGGGATGCGAGTGGGATATCTATCAAAATAAATATTTTGTAACTCAAAACATAAAATTTTTGACTTTTTTTGCAAAATCAAAAACTTTGTTGACTTTTTTTTTTCAAAATGGACCCTTTTTTAATCTTTTTTTTTAGGTCAAACAAAAGCTTAGATATTATCCTTGAAGACCCTTTTGGTCGCTTAGTGGGATATCTATCAAAATAAATATTTTTTAACTCAAGACTTACAATTTTTGACTTTTTTTTTGCAAATACGATTTTTTTTCCAAATGGGCCCTTTTTTTAAAATTTTTTTTGTAGTCAAAAGAAAGCTTAGGTCCATTCCTTTAAGATATTTTTAGTCCCTTAGTGGGATGCGAGTGGGATATCTATCAAAATAAATATTTTGTAACGCAAGACATACAATTTTTTAATTTTTTTTTGCAAAATCAAAATTTTTTTCCAATATGGGCCCTTTTTTAATTTTTTTTTTTTGCTCAAAAGAAAGCCTAGGTCCATTCCTTTAAGATATTTTTAGTCCCTTAGTGGGATGCGAGTGGGATATCTATCAAAATAAATGTTTTAACACAAAAATTGTATGTCTTGAGTTACAAAACATGATAGATATCCCACTAAGCGACCAAAAGGGTCTTCAAGGATAATATCTAAGCTTTTGTTTGACCTAAAAAAAAAGATTAAAAAAGGGTCCATTTTGAAAAAAAAAAGTCAACAAAGTTTTTGATTTTGCAAAAAAAGTCAAAAATTTTATGTTTTGAGTTACAAAATATTTATTTTGATAGATATCCCACTCGCATCCCATTAAGCGACCAAGTAGGTGTTCAAGGAAAATATCTAAACTTTATTTTAAGAAAAAAAAAAAAAAAGAGAAAAAATTTTAAAAAAAAGTCAAAAAAGTTTTTGATTTCGGAAAAAAAATATTAAAAATTTTTTATTTTTTTTTTTAAATATTTTTTTTCGAAAGATCGAAGAAATAGCTATCTATACTATTTGGGACACATTTTGCTAAGAACAATAGGTAATAAGTTACATGGATAAGAAAAAACCCCTGTTTGACCAAATTGTCAAAATTTTACCCCCTATAACTCAGAGAGTTCTCGACCGATGTTGTTGAAAAATTGTGTCTGAGTTACTATCCAATAGAGCTAACCTTGGTGCAAATTTCATCCCGATCGGAAGACATCGATTTCAAAAGTTGGTTCACTTGACATGAAATGCCCCATATATAAAACTTATTTGGAGCGAAATTTGTGTAGATACATATATAAATTAAAGATTTATGACCGATAAAGTCCAATTTCGAGAGGACATTTGTATGGGGGCCAGGTGAAATAATGGACCGATTTTGGCCATTTTCAATAGGCTTCGTACTTGGGCCGAAAAAATTATAGGTACCAAATTTTATCGAAAAATCTTCAAAATTGCGACCTGTACTCTGCGCACAAGGTTTACATGGACAGCCAGCCAACCAGCCAGACGGACGGACGGACATCGTTTAATCGACTCAGAAAGTGATTCTAAGTCGATCGGTATACTTTAAGGTGGGTGTTAGACCAATATTTTTGGGCGTTACACACATCTGCACAAACGCATAATACCCTCCCCACTATGGTGGTGTAGGGTATAAAAATACAAAAGGAATTCCAAAGACGATTTCAAAATAGATTTATCTAAACTACGTTCTGTTTATATTAGCAGTAAAACTAGCTCTAGTCAAAATAGGTTTTCAATATTAGATGATTTAAATGTTGAGGCAAATGAAACAAATAATGTTAAAATAAATCCGGTAACGAAAAAGCCAAAGATTTACAACAAATTTGGACTTAAAATTAAATTAATCCTTGGTTGAACAATTAAAAGCAAAGGGACTTGAATTTAAAATAAATTAAAAAATAAACATTGTTTGCAGTTTATTTAATATTTTATTGATTGTTTATATTAATGTCTAGTTTTAAACTCTAATTTGAAATTTAACTGAATTCATTTTAATACAACTCTTCATAATATTTGAATTAACGGAAATAATCTTGATTGTTGTCAAATTTCATTTGTTTTGTTAAGTTTTTATACCCTTCACCTTCGTGAGAAGGGTATATATTAGTTTGTCATTCCATTTGTAATTTCCACAATATAATTTTCCGACCCTATAAAATTTATATATTCTGGGTCTTTATAGATAGCGGAATCGATTAAGCCATGTCCGTCTGTCTGTTGAAATCAATTTTCTGAAGTCCCCAGATATTTTCGGGATCCAATAATTCTGTCAGACATGCTTTCGAGAAGTTTCCTATTTAAATTCAGCAAAATATGAGATATAAGGGAAAAAAAACCATGACAACCTCGATTTTTTACCTATTTCTGGATTACTAACTGCTTAATATAGACAATATGGAATCTAATGATAGATATTTCAAAGACCTTAACGGCGTATATAAGACCGTAGTAAGTTGGAGCTACAATGGGCCAAAATCGGAAAAAATATTTTTTAACCAGATTTTTTTTTTTCAGCAAAAAAAAAATTGAAATGGTGAGTCAATTAATGTCTGGGACTGGATAAAGTACCTGGGTGTGACATCCCACAATTGTAATAATATTGTTTTTGCTTTTATCCAGGAAAAACATTTAAAATCAAATCATAAAGTTTGTTTAGATAATTTTCATATTGTAAGTATTGCCATTAGAAAAAAATATTCTTTTTCTAAAATTCTTCCCAAATATTTTTGTTGGACACTTTTTTGTCTATGCCATCAATTCTGCTGTTTATACCCTCACAAAGAAGTTTCTTGAAATTTCGCTTCCATTTCGGTTTGCAAATTCGCTTCGAGTTCCTCGTTGTTGACTTGAACGCCAGCAAGAAGTTTTTCGTTTTTGGCTTTAGAAGTTTCATGAACTTCTCTAGAATTTTCGTGAACTTCAGTTATGAGCTTCTCGTTGTTGACTCTAGAAGTTTTGTTGGCTTCTTTAAAGTTTCCATCATAGCAGCAAACATTGTGATTAAATCCACGCAGTTTGTTGTTGCACAGGTACAGACTTCCACATATTCTTTATACCAACATTCGTATGTTCCGATGTCAACCGCTTGAATTCATCTATGGGCCTCTTCTGTAATACCGCCTTATTAAATGCTGTTGTTTCAAATAATTTTCAATCCCACTTCTGACATATTTTTCAATCCCACTTCTGACCTTTTAAAAATGGTGATTTATTTCCTTTAAATAAACCGGATTCTTGTAACTGTAAATAAAAGCGACCAGTAGTTAAAAAATACAACAATTTAAATAGTCACTCTCCTTTAATACACACACTTATATTAATACTTATAACAGCGCCTAGGATACACTGACTCCTCAGCAAATCGCTGTTACTATTTACATACATATATACACAGTCTTCAACCTTCAATTTCATCAATGATCACCTAGATCATTTAAAACTGGTACACAGTCAATATTGTCATACTTATAAAAAATGTTAATAACAGCGTGCTATCAACATTGTTGATAAGTAGAAGTTTCTACTCAAGGAAATGTTTATAAACATGATGAATGTTGCAAGACGCCATTACAAACCGTTAAATTAAAATTGATAATTCAGTTTCGTAACAGTATAATACAAAAACCTCCAAGATGGTTGATATACTTATTTTCGGAAGGGGATCTTATGTGGGAGCTATGGCCAATTATCTACTGATCGTCACAAAATCCATACAACGGATCTGTGTATTTTTGTAAGATATTTATGTTGGTTAATGTGTTTTTCGGAAGTGGTCCTTATATGGACCGCTATTGTCAATTATGAACCGATATTTATACAATTTGGAAAGGCGGTTTTTGTGTACATGGATTACGTAATTTGTTAAAGATTTATGAAAATTATAAACGCCTCAAATATTTTTTAAGTGGGCCTTTCTGAAGAACTGTCATTTAAATTGAAAAAGGAATTTTTGGTCACAATGTTAATAAACAATACCATATTATATATCATATAAACGGTATTTTGAAGCACTATTCAATGATACCCAAAATGATCAGATAATTTTCTAAATATATGAGAAATTTACTATTATAGGTACATGTATATTGACATTATAACTATACCTAATAAACAAAGAGAAAGCATGCAAACATTTTAACCAAAAAAATATTATAATGCAAGCTGTTGCAATGATCTTGATCTTGATAAAAATCAACTTTAATCACTTGATTTCAAGTATTAGTTTTGGATTAGTAGTGGAGTAACTTGCTGCCAGTACCCCGTACTCAGTCCTAGTGCTAGGGAACGCATTCTTCACCATTAAATTTAAAGAAAATCTAATTTTCTTTTGCGAATTCTTCCAATTTTTATTAAATTTAGATATTGTTTAAATTTTAACTGTTGTACTTTATTAATTCATAATAATAGTTGACCAAAAAAGATATTAACAATTTTGTTAAATAAATATCAAAAATGATTTTGTATAATTTTGTTTTTTTCAGGCAGTTAAATATTCTTAAGACGTACGAACTTCTTAGACAAAATTAAATTAAAATACGTTTGAAAAAGTTCAAATTAAAAAAAAAATCATTACAAATGCTGTTTAAATGACTAAATAGTTGAATAATAAGATGTAGAAAAAGAAACAACCCTCTTAGACGGGCACAACTATAACTAGAAACACTTGATAAAAAAGTGCGCTCTCAATATTTATAATTATAAATGTCTGCTAGTGGTATAAGGGTTTAAGATTTGCTCTTTGTAGCTGCAGCTTCCCGTTCCATAGCACGTTGTTTAGCCTTTTCGTAAATGGGCATCAATTGGCCACGTTCTCCCAACATTTTTAACAATTCTACTATGAATGGCAAGTAGTTGTGTTTACGTCGAACATTCTCGATGCGATAACGCTTACGTTTCTCTACTTCATTGTCCACTAGAAAGCGTAGCTTCGCTATTTCTGTTTCACGATCATCATCCGTTTCCATGGCCTCTTCGCCACCACTGAGCAATTTATCAATTTGTTGCTGATAGATTTTCTGACGATCCGAAACAATGGCCATTAGATTGAAGTGAATCTCACCTTCGCTGTATTTATTCATCCGCTTTTCAATTATGGGACGTACGACATCAATCCAATTTTGTCCAGTGCCAACGGCACCCAAATCAATAGGACCTTCTTTCAAACCATCCAATTCATAGAGGCGACCATCAATTGGTACATAGCCTATAAAATGATAGACATCTTCATCTTTATTCTGGTTTTTCGAATCGAGTTCGAAGAGTGTTTGGCGTGCAAAACTATTGTGGACAGTGCGAATTTGTGATGCATTACTTAACGTTAAACCCTTGTTGTAGGGATCGAAGAATTGACAAAATTCTTTGAAATTTGATAAGGTTTCGCCTAATTTAATGTCCTCATGCTTGCAATTGAGCAAAATGCTCAAAATAGCTTGGGTAGCACACGCGTTGTTGATGACTTGTTTGGCAAAGAATATCTTTTCTAAGCGATTGTCTTTAACCACTGTTCCTGCTGGCTCATCGTCTTGCACCCACTTAAAAAGGAAAATAAGACCGTGTATCGGTTCCAGTCTTTTAAATGTCTCCTCATCTAATGACCAAATTTCTTCTACTTGAGCTCCCTCACAACCTAGAAGAAAACACAATAAACAATCAACTTGCAAATCTTCTGCCATTTTAGGAAAGCCGGTTTAGTTTATAAACTTACCGAATTCTTTAATCAATTCGGTAAACACTCCTGGATCACTTTCGATTAAACACCAGTTTCCAGCAGCTTCCATTTTTTGTATTCTTTATTTAATTGGTGTACAGTCTTTTGCAAATAATAAACTAATGTTTTTTTTTTGCACATTCGTTACAAATGACAAAATTTGCAATCTCACAAAGCATTGTTGTCGCTATGTTTTTAGTCCTCATCCCCAGTTAACGCTTTTGTATTCCCAAAACTCCTCAGCAACATGATACTAAAGCCAAGTATGAAGAGAGCTATATATCGGAGCTATGACCAATTACCGATCGATCCTCACAAAATTTGGTAGTATGATTTAGGTATTTATAAAAGTTATTTGATTTAATGTTTAAATTAAAATGTATTCCCATTTACCCAAAAAATTCTATATTTGGGGATAAATCGCCAAAATAGACAACACTCATTTCACAAACCAAAAACAAAGACCACTGTTGCACAAATATGTAGTAGCAAACCTGCTTTATCTACTCATAAATACGAAAATGGCTCATCAAACTGATTTGCAAAATCCTTTTTTCCACGGCAGCGCAAAAATGAATCTGCTTGAAAGTCGGCTGTCAAGCGCTGAATTTTGTTTGCATATTTTTTCACATATTGATATACTTAAATTATTTTGAAATTTCGACTATTCATTCCATTTTATTGATGTGAAAAACGCATTTTATAACATTTTAACAACAAACATTTAATATTAAAAATCAGTTAGTCGACTTTTCAACTTTTTTGGGATAACAGAATCGATTGTTTGTCCTTTTTCTGAACAATAAGTCGATTTAGACTTTTGTGCACAAAAACTACAATAAATTTTTTAGTCGGAAAAAATCGAGCAAACGTTATCCCAATAAAGGCTATTAATTGAAAAAAGGTCTTAAAGTCAAAAAGGACCGACCGTGCCAAATTGTTAAAAAATAATTTAAGTTTTAATTTAATGATTTAATATTATAGAAAAAATAAAAATTTAAAAAAAAAATAGTTTTTCTCATCAATAAATCTGGCAATCATGTATTTTTTAAATTAAAATTGGGTAAATATGCTATTTTCATAATTAAGCAAAATAAACTCTTTTTGGTTTCCACTGTAAAACCCTAATAATTAAAGTTTGGGAACTTCTGCTTTGCACTGTTTTTGTCAGTGTTGACAGATTAGGGAATTTATTCCCAAATTGAGGATTCTTTTCTCGTAATTGGCGATGAAAGTTGTTTTTTTTTTAATTTAAAAAAGTCATCAAAATGTAGTAAATTTTTTTAGAGTCCCCAAAATGTATTGTGTTCCAAATATATTAAGTCCCATGTCTGCTTTATGGTAGGATAGAAAATTTTACATTGGGGATAAGATACGATCAAATCTGGTAGCCCTGGTGTTTGTCAATCTACAAAATTTTTCACAAATTATTTTAATCTGGCAATGCTGTAGCGTCCGCCATGAAAAGAAAAATAAATTTCGCTGTCGTATTGAGAAAAAATTCTACAAAAATTTACATTTTTCTACTCATTAACTACACATAAAAAATAGTGAAAATGTTATAAAAAACTTAAATAAACAGTATATTATTTAAAAATTCTAAATTTCTTACGAGTGTGCCACAATTTAATGACGAAAATATGAAGAACAAGTTTATGATTGCAACGCGAACAGACTTTTTGCGAATGAAAATTTTTATTGGGAAGTGGTGGTTTTGTGTGTAATTGGAGTTTTTTTTCCCTTCATATTGATAATTCAACAAAAAAATTGTTTGTTAAAAAGTATTACTTGAAAAAAATAATAGATAATTCTATTATAGATAGAAAAAAAAAACTAAAATAAAAAAAAAACAAATAAAATATAAATTAACTAAACAGTTGAAACGACAAAATAAATTATGGTGGTCTCCAAAGACTCCAAGCGTAAACGCAAGGAGTCGTCACCGCCAGCGACACCACAGCAACAATCTACAACGGCTGTAGAGTCATCACCAGAAATGCCCAAAAGGTAAAATGTGTTAATTTTGCACTACTATTTGTTATAATAGCCAAAGAACATGAGTTTAATTAATTCTCAACCATTTAAAAAATATACTCCAGTTAAACCATTTTTGTTGTTTTAATTCATTCGCTTTTCGCATTGTGGATACTATTATATCTGTGCATAATGTTGTTCTTGTTGTTGTTGTGTGTATATTTTAATTGTAATACGTTAAGGTGTTTGTCGATCGACTGTTTGCTAAAAGTGTAGTTAGTTGTTGAAAGAAAGAACATTTTGTATGGTGGGGAGATGTTTGTTGATACGATACGAGTAGGTTAGTTCAGTTTAGTTTATTTCATTTTGAATGGGTGACGTTGAAGCATTTCTTTTTCATTTTTTTTGCTATTTTTTTTTTCATAATAGTGTTGCATTTATTCGGTTATTTTCGTTTTTTATTTTTATAAAAAAGTGGGGGTGGGTACTGCTTTTATTGAGATGACTGTGTAAATGCATGTTTTTTTTTATTTAAATTTTGTATATTTTTTTCTCATAGTGTTATTCATAAGATTCAATTTATAGAGTAATAATTTCAAAGATATTTAATAGATATAGATAAGATGGTTCGTATTCATTAAAAGATTTTATCTTAAGTTCGTCATTAGCCTATTTCAATGGATGAGCACGATTGGTAAATAATTTATTTAATACCTATTAGATTTGATTAATTTAACATACCTATGTACATATAAACACATAGGTATATGCTATATTAAGATGACCGCATTTCTAATAAATAAGACACAAAAAAGTTCTCAACTATAATGAATCCGAAGTTTGTTATAAGAAGATGGCATACTACAGTGCAAGCTCGGTATTCGCGACTACCCATTATCGCGACGGCACAATTATCGCGACTGCTTATTTTTTAACATTGCAGGTTCTATAATCGCGACAGTTTACTAAAAACGGGTTCTATTTTCGTAATTGGGTGAATTACAAGCTGCATAAGTCTTCGGTTTACCGCATTACAAAGCAGGAAAATTCATTAAAGAAGTTCGTTCGTACAACAGAAAGTGGCCGTGGCAAACGTTGCACCTTAAATAAAGCTGAGTACCCAAGAATGGAAAAATGCTTTATAAGTGGTTTTTAAAATAAACGTAAAAAAATATTTCAATATCAGCAACGATTTTACGATCAAAAGCCAGTCATTTGTATTCCAAAATTTATCAAACCAATTCAGGTTTAAATGCCAGTGAAGGATGGTTGAAGAAATTTAAGCGTCGACATGGAATTCGATTTTTAAACATTACAGGCGAGAGAAATTGTCTTCGAAACCTCATCTTATTGATCAATTTGTCGAGTCCTGTTTATATTATAGGATGCTTTCAAATCACACACTTGTCACATGTAATGAGAAAATGGCTCCCGGAAGAAAAATATATAAAGAGCGAATGTTGACATAAACAACTCGATTCAAAAAGAGTTTCATGTTGAAAGTAATGAGGAGCAAATGGAATTATCGGATACGGAATCAGAAGATTTATACAATAGTATAAATTCTATGATTCATGAAGAAAACAAAATTAAAGTGGTCGATTATATAACAGCGAAAAACATAGGCTTTGGAAAATGATAAGCCGACAACAACACTATATGAACTACGTAATTCAGTTGTTATTTTAAAAAATAATTTCCAAAATAGCAACTCAAAATATCCAATTTCTTTAAAAAAAATTTAAATTGTAAATACCTATATCAATAAAAACAATTCTAATTTTAAAAATTACATAAAATTTTTCAATAAAATTTTGGGTTCTGTTATCGCGAAAATTCAGTTTTCGCTACAGGTCTGGTTATTAATTAGTCGCGAATATCAGGTTTATTTATTTCATTTATTTTAGATTGTAAGCCCTTGGGGCCTAATTAATCCAGCTTAATCATATGACAAATACAAACTTTTATTATATAGATATAAAATTCAAATTAAATTTTAAAATTTCAGTATATATGTATTATTTATATTTTTTATTATTATTTTTTTGCACAAATGTTGAAAACTAAACAAAATTAAATTAAAAATAACAATTTGTATTGTGGCTAAAGTTTACAGCTTCTATAGATTTTGTAATACAATATTTCTAAATTTTGATATGAATTTGAATTCCATAGTCTCGATATCATAATCTGGGAGCAATATCTAGGTGTAATTTGCACTGTATTTTCTCTAAGACCACTGGTGAATTCAGTGAATATTTTATTTATTTAAAAATGCTATTAGAATATTTCAATAAATAAAAAATTTCAACTAAAAAATCATACTGAAAGAGGCTTAACCGACTCTTAGGCATTCGGCGCAGGTCTCTTCACGATAACACAATAAACATAGATAAATAAATAAACCTTGTGAATAGACCAAATATAAAAAAAATTTTAATTAATATTTTGTTGCAAATCGATCCTTATTTCGGCAATTTTCCAATAATCCCATCAATTTTATGAATTGGCCCAATTCCTTGACCAGAAAAGCTACCCCAGACCATTAATTACATTGCCTCCTCCATGTTTAATTGTTCCTTTGCAATACTTAGGATGCAGTCTTTCTCCTTTGGGCTTTGGTATACTCCAGTCTAGCTGTCTTGTTCTTAGCTGATGTAAATGTTTTTTTTTACTGGTCTTTGGTTGAATAATCCGGCTTCTACAGCTCTTCTACTGATTGTTTTATCGCTAACGCATAATCTTAAACTTGTTCTTACTTGACTAGCTCTTTTCTAGATTGCTCTTTTGATCACCGAATCATCATATCGTGTGATTTTACGAGGACATCCTTCAGAATGCACCGGTGATATGCGACCAGTCTGCAAAAACTTAGAAAAGAGCTTGGAAATAACAAAAAAGACCCGTCTTCCAGTCTTCAATAGCTTTAATTTTAATACACTGGAGTACTTTATCTTCTGGAATTTTTAAAAACATTCGTTGTGAATTCCGTTAACTCACATTGCAAATATTCAGTAGCGTAGTAAAATTTTTAAACATCTTATAAGTGGGTGCTTTTGTTTTGTCCGTTGCGTTTTGTGTTTTTATGTGATTTATCATTTTAAATTAATTTTTCATAAAATTATCTTTTACTAAATAAATATTATATGAATATTAAGAATATGAGTTAATAAAATATATACAAAATACATCCCAAAAAAGCTTTTTTTATCAAAAAAAATTATGATTTGAAAAATCATTTGAGAGTGTGCTTTAGTTATGGCCGATACTGTAAGTCTGGAACAAAAACCACAACAATAAAATCATTTTTCAAAGTGGCTTTGTTGATGGCTTCAACAAATATTGTAATATTCTTAATAAATTTTAATAATCTATTCGACTATGGTTGATAATAAAATAAAATTACAAAAATATCTATATTCCATTACTACCCGTTGAAATGCTATGAAGTTTTAAATTAAAACCCATATTTAGAAATCCACAAAAGTTAAAGATCCTAGACTTGATCATTATATATGTTTTATAAAATGAATTAACTGCGTAGAATTTTATTAAATTCGGAGGAGATGAAGAAAAAGCCTTCATTGATTTTAAAAAATGATAACTCACAAATAAACAATTTTAACTTTATAACATTTTAACGTATCCCAATAAAGCACAAGCGCTTTCTGCCACTATAATGCATATAATAAAACCGTCATATCAAAATTAGACTTGAATTTTAAAAAAATAATTCCACCATTATGTTTACTGATGGAAAATCCTTCTAACAATGTATGATATCATTGAATCTATATTTTAAAGTTAAAAAAAACAAGAATGGAATGGTCTTGTATTGGTTCTATGCACCCATTCGAATGGTATATTAAAAAAAAACATAACCACATAATTTCTAACGACACGCTAATGTAAAAATCATACATGATTCACATAAATCGAAAAACTATATCATTATTTGAACGCCTGAACTACATATTACTTTGTCATGCTAATTTTGCTTGTTAACTTATCAAACTGATAAAATTTTCTCATTTATTATAATTGTAAAATAGCTACGCACTCAATTGTACAACCATTTTGCTAAATTAAATTATTAATATTTATGTTTTATTCTTTTGTTGTCATCTTTCATTTAAACAGGACAAAAGTTCAAGCTCAACGTAAGTTTGCACAAGGTCAAAGTGCACCACAATCATCATATAGTTCTATAATCGCAGCATCATCTTCATCTAATACTGGGCCAAGTACTTCATCAGAGAGTCGTGAACCACCAACCGAGATTTTGCCCAATAAACGGCCAAAGACAGAGGATTTTTTAACATTTCTATGTTTTCGTGGTTCCTCAGCTTTGCCACCGCACTTGGATTTTCTAAATCAGGGTAAAAGTAAAGAACCTGAAAGGCCAGTAAAAAAGCCAACTATTAAACCAGTGATTAAGAAGAAAGGAAAGAAAGGTCGACCACCGAAGAATGCTAAACAAAAAGAAGAGAATATCCCTGCTAAAGCAGAAGAGAGTGAAGTAAATAAAAAGGTTGAAGTCGCTCCAGAAGAAAATCAAACAAATACAAATGAAAATGAAGAAAAAAATAAAAATC
The DNA here is from genome assembly GCF_958450345.1 of Calliphora vicina. Classification (NCBI taxonomy): domain Eukaryota; kingdom Metazoa; phylum Arthropoda; class Insecta; order Diptera; family Calliphoridae; genus Calliphora; species Calliphora vicina. The sequence continues at coordinate 69,962,413 of NC_088782.1, forward strand.
CGGAAAAAGTACAAGTTGAAGTTGAAGAAAAGGAGGAGGAAGAAGAAGAGGAGGACGATAATGTACCGACTTTCGCTGTGCGTAAACGAGCAGAAGTTGTAGCCGATGGCAATCGTCGCAGTAATCGCAGTAACGCTGAAGAAAAGTGCAATAATTTTACAGAGACTTCAAAAAGACGATCAAATCGTGCAAGTACTAAAGGATCAAAAGTTATGCTTGACCATCTCTCAGATGAAGAAGACGACGAATACTTCTCAGCGGTCGATGAAAATAGCAAAGCTCTTAATTCGGATATAGATGGTAAAGAACGAAAAACTACAAAGACTCCTGTCAATTCAGAGAGAAAATCAGAAACTCCTTCAAAAGAAAGTGAAATGACAGGCAAATCTCGGAAAGGAAGGCCACCTTCAACCAACAAGAAAAAGGAAGTAGAAAGCTGCAAAGAGAACGAAAGAGAAGAATCTGTAAAATCAGCAAAATCAGACATCAAAGAGAAGATTCCGGTGAAGCGTCCAAGGCAAAAGGAATCACCTATTTTTATACCTTCGCCGGAACCGTCCGGACGTATGACAAGACAAAGAGCTTTTTTTGAGCCCGTTAAGGTTCCTCATAGAGATAATGAAGACACCGAGGACGAAATCAACAAAGATGTTACGGAAGAAAGAGTTAAACCCGAAACTAAATTAAAACCCACAGAATCTGCTATTGATAAAATCAATGAACCATTAAAGATAAAGGCCGAAGATAAAGATGAAAAAACTATATCAAAACAACTGGTTGTCAATGATGATAAAAACAAACCGACACAATTAGATGTATTTGATTTTTCTTCCGACGATGAACAACCTTTAGCTAAAACGATTAAATTAAAAAAGTCTGGATTAAATAAATCAAGTCCTAAGAAAACAAACCCTCGTGGAAAAAAACCGTCACCGAAAAAGGAAACCATCGAAGAATCCAATAAGACCAATGAAAAAGAAGAACTTAAAACAGAACCGGAGGAAAGTGTTAAAAAAGATGCTGTAGCTACAGAAACCGTTATGTCTGCAATTGAAGACGAATCAAAACCGAAAGGAAAGCGTTTAAGTGGCCAAGCAGCAAAAAATTCGAAGAGGAAGGAAAATGAAGAAGGATTAAAAGATGTGGATAGGGAATCAACCCTAAATTCCCCGAAAAAGTCCAACGCAAGACAGTCTCGTAAGAAAACCAAAGCTGAAAGTAATGAAAACACTGCTGTTGAGAATGAGACAGAAGATAATCAAGGCAGTCCTACAAGAAATCAAAGGCCATCACGTAAAACGAAAGAAGCAGCTACTATATATATGGGCATAATAGGACATCGATTGCAAATGGCAGAGGACGATGATGACGACATTTCGTTAAGTAGTTTCGATCGGCCAAATGTCCGAGAAATGGAAAAGATGGAAAATGAACTCAAACGAAATACGTCGTCAGTAGGAAAAGGATCTCCACCGCCGAAGCAATCAAAATCAGCGGATATGCCACAACCAATAGCTCTTCCTATTGCAACTGCAGTTGCAGTAGAAACAAAACCAACCACAACAGGTCGCCGAGGTCGACCTCCTAAAAATCCTAAAATACAACCACTTGTACAGCCACCAAAACGTGAAATCGAAGGGATGCTCGTAAAGAAAGGCGCAATTGCAAAGTTGACTCAATCTACCGAAAACCTAGCTGAGGCCAAAGACAGCAAAACAGAACCCTCAAAAGCAGGTACGGAGGACGACGAAGACTTTCTGTTGAACGAGGAACTTAACGAAACCAAACGTAAACTTGAAAAAAGCTTCAGTGATTCCGATGACGAACCATTGGCAATAAAAGCTCACGTAAAGGCAGGTGATAAAGATGGAGAGGATTCTCGTAAGTCTGCAGGCGGTGTTGAGTGCCTATCTCCAACCACTTTACCAATAGTGAATCCTCCTGTGGCAACTGTTAGTGGATTGATAAGTCTCTCTATGCTACCTATAACTCCCAAATCTGTTACCACTATAAATAGCATACAAACTCAACCAACTCCACAACCAACACAAACGGCAGCAGTAACAACATGTGTGGTGCCGACTACAGCACTAGCAACATCTTCGGCAATTTCAGCACCAATGGCTGCGACAATACCATCACCAATAAGTTGTACTATTCAGCCACCAGCTCCAGTTACTCCTACATCACAATCTCCGTTTAAAACGATTGAAAAGAAGTCACCCATACCAACATCGAAGATTTTAAATGTGCCTGCAACTTATGGCATTCCCCCAGCCTCGCCCACAGGTAATATTGCAGCTGGAATTAATACAAATTTCGGAAAATCGCCCATGTATGTACCACAATCTCCAGCCCACTATCATTCTCCACATCCATCACACATACGGCCAACTTCAAGTTTGCCACAATTTCCCGTGCAATCTGTGAAGAATCCCTCGCTTGTGGCACCTCCATCCAATACGGTCACTTCTCATCTGACTACTCCTCCATCACAAATGACAGCTCAGTCGCCAATAAAATATCAAACTCCTCCAACTACATATCCACCACCAATCGAGGCATACCCCTCGCCAAAAATCAATCCCAACTTTTTAACGCCCAAATTTGATCGCAATACTCTATCTCGTCCAGGAAATAGTACTGGAAATAATAATGCTTTTCCTTCACCTTCACCAGTGAAATTCGATATGTCCGGTTCAAGCAGTGGTCTACTAAAGAACTCATCACTTTCGGCACCGAATGTTCAAATGAGTCCTAAAACGCTAATATCCAGCAACATGAACTTTATGGGAAATAATCCAGCTGCTTCAACGACAGTTGCGGGACAGATTAGCAACGATCCGCTGAAGGATGAAATTGGCAGTATACTTGCGGCTAATTTAATGCCAAGCAAGGAAGAATCTGGCAAAATATTTGGTATTGCCAGTGTTAGTTTGGCGCAAAGTTCAGGTCCTGATAATACAAAATGTACATTGGGGAAATGCGGTTCAATTCATAAACCTGTTTTAGGTCCTGTAGTTCCAACAGAGAGTTATATTGGCGATCAACTTTCTGGAAAGGAGAGACGCAAAGCCAAAGTGAATATGACACACGAACAAATACACAAATGGCTGATTGAGTGTTCTTCGAACCCTGATGAGATTCAGGATGATCTTGATGATGATTTCGACTCAGATTTAAGGCCGAATAACTTTAGTTCAACACCACCACCAACTCGCGATGACAAGGAAAGTACATCATTTAGTTCGTCTTCGAAAGCTACACGTGATTTGGGTAAGAGTGAAAGTGCTTGGTCGGCCAAAGGACCGTCTCTCAAAGCCACCCCTGTTGTTGCGACTAGTAGTGCAATAAATAATAGAAAAGAAGATATAAAACCTATCGAAACTACAAGTCCACGACTGGAGGAGGAGATGGAGAAGAATTCTCCTGTAATGAATTTGATATTTGACAAAACACCGGTTAATAAACAATCGCCTGATCCAGGAAGTGTAGATGCCGACGAGAAACTTACTCAGTCAGATAAAACTGAGAAGAAGAATGACAAAAAAGCCAAGGAAGAGAAAATTACCATCAAAACATCAACAATAGAGGCAAAACAGGGCAAAGTTGCTGAAAAGGAGGCCGCCTCCTCAACAACAAATAAATCGTTGGCGGTTGGCAAACAAAATACTACCCAAAAATCTTTAAATCAGAAGAAAACAGCTCCATCCCCGGTCACTACACCGACAACAACATCTACTGCTAACAAACAAAATCGTAAAAAAGCTGTATCCGAGGTAGTCGTGGAAGAAAAATCGACAAATTCCAATCAAAAGGATTCTGTCAACCCTCCAGAAGTTGCAAATATTAATTCAACATCAAACTCTATTAATCGTACTCCTAAGCGTACTCCGGTTTATCAGCAGAAGCAAACCCCAAAACAGCAACAACAGCAGCAGCTTCAACAGCAAGAGAACACGGACCTTAAAATATCAACAACCACAAGTCATAAGCGGGCTGCACCGACTTATGGCACCGCATTTTCTGTTGAGAATGAAAAATCTATTTATTCGTTCGATAAGGACGATGTTGAAGACCAGGAGAAATCAAACAAACCTTCGACGTATCGACGACAAAGCAGAAAAGATTCGCATGTCGATAATGGCATTAATACAACACCAACTGCACTACAACGTACTCCACCCACAAAACCAAAGCGAAATGCTGCAGCTGTTGCTGAAATCGCCAATAAAGAATTGGCTGGCGGTAATTCCCAAACTAGTTCAGTTTCATTGACTCTAAGTCCATCGGAAAAAACTAAATTGGTTAAAGTGAGCCTTGACGGCGATAAAACTACTACAAAGACTACAAAAGGAGGAAAGGGTGGCAAGAAAAACGTTCAAGCCGAACCAAAGCCACCGGCCAATGACGCTGAATCTGATTCAGGAGATGGCCATACTTTCTACATACCTTTGCAAGGCGTTGGTGCCGGAGGAGATGGTGACGGTGGCATTCAGGGAGTGGCAGTTAAATTGGGACGTGAAGGTCCCGATGGTCCCAATCAAAAGGTTATCATGCATGCTACGCTAGTGACTAAGGCTCAAATGGGATCTAACACTAAGCCACTACCTGACACCATGAATGTCTCAGATATTGTTAAGAACTTGATGACGAGCGACAAGAAGGCATCGGGTGCATCGACATCAGCCGCAGCTGCAGCGGCTACAAATTCATGTTCGAATAGTTTGAAAAATGTACCAATTGGAACAGTACAACCACGATTCAAGGGAGATTCAGCTACACAAGGTCCATCTACATCTTCTGCTGGCGGGGGTGGTGGCGGCGGTGCTCTGCAACGTGTCAATTCAAATTCTTCTCTATTTTCCGGCTCAGTTAAATCACGCAATGCCGCTGCTGCAGCTGCTGCAGCGGGGGCTTCAGGAAGCGGAGCTGCCGGCCATGGTTCGAATAAAAAGTTTAAAGACGATACGCCCATTAAAATGGCCAATAACACAGCATTCCCTCGACATGATGACCCCACACAGATGGTGGAAGCTCCTATTTTCCGGCCCTCCGAAAAAGAATTTGCAGATCCTATTGAGTTTATAGAGCGCATCACACCAATTGCAGCCAGATTTGGCATCTGCAAAATTATACCACCAGCTTCCTTTAAACCCGAGTGTCGCATATCAGATGAAATGCGTTTCACGGCCTACAATCAATATGTGCACAAATTGTTGCACCGCTGGGGTCCCAGTGCAAAAGAGTTAAGTGCAATTAAAAAGTACTTGGCCACTCAAAGTATCGTGATGAATCATCCACCCTGGATAGGTGGTATGGAAGTAGATTTGCCACGCCTATATCACACTGTCCAAGAGCTGGGCGGTCTGAAGGAGGTAATTGAAAAGAAGAAATGGGCTCGGGTTGCTGAAGAGATGTGTATTCCTAAACTGGCGCAGGATCGCGTGACCAAATTAGATGATATTTATTGTAAATACTTGCTTCCATATGACACACTCTCGCCAGCCGAACGTCAAAAACTTTTCGATGAAGTTGAAGCCGATTGGGCTAAAAGAGAAGCAAGAGCCCGACGCAATGCTGATCGGTTTGTTAACACTGAAAGCGTTTCCAATGAAGAAGACGACGTCTCATCGGAGAACGATGAAGAAGAGTCTGAAGAAGAAGTCGATGGTGTATCTATGGAATGTATTGTTAAGGGACGCAGTATGCCACTGAGTCAATTCTATCGTATCGCAAGAAACACAATGGCTCTGTGGTTTAAAAATACCGAGCCCACTGTGAACGAAGTTGAAGCTGAGTTTTGGCGGCATGTGGCCGTTCGTGATAGTCACGTATGTGTACATTCCGGGTCGATTGATTCCTCTGGTTGGGGGTTCGGCTTTCCAAGTCCGGGACCGAAAGGAAAGGGATCCAATTACGCCAAACACCCTTGGAATCTAAAAGTGCTTACAAACAACACTGGGTCAGTGTTGCGTTCATTGGGACCTGTCATGGGTGTAACTGTACCAACGCTGCATGTCGGAATGCTATTCTCGGCCTGTTGTTGGTACCGCGACCCTCACGGTTTGTCGTGGATAGAATATTTACATACCGGTGCCTCTAAACTGTGGTACGGTATACCAGATGATCAAAGTGCCAATTTTAGGGCTGCTCTGACCTCACTCATTCCTACACACTGTCAAAATAAAACCATTTGGTTACCCTGTGATACTGTTATGGTACCTCCACATATGCTCACCGACCGAGGAGTGTCCCTCTGCCGCATTGAACAGAAACCTGGAGAGTTTATCGTAGTATTTCCCCGAGCCTACACATCAAGTTTAGCCACCGGTTATGTGGTATCGGAAAGTGTTTATTTCGCAACATCGTCCTGGTTAGATTTAGCTAAAGATGATTTTAGAGTAAGTTAAAGGACATTTTCTTCTTATACGCAATAAATATATCCTAAAAATTATTTTAAACTTTGTTTAGGACATCCACGACAGCTGCGAACCTGCTATGTTCTCATTGGAACAATTATTGTTTGCCTTAGGTTATGATCAACGTGTTACGCCTGATACCTTACAACAGATGCTACCAATGTTACAAGAGGTCTTTGAAAAAGAAACTGCTGCCAGAGAGCAACTTAAGGTCAGTATATAAAATATATACATTTACTTTTAATAATAGAAGTATTTTTAATTTGAGAAAATTCAAAAAATAAACCGCCATTTGTTTCGAATATTTGTTACTGTTCAACAATTTAATTTATTTATACAAATGCATAGTTTTAAAAAATTTAATAACAAGACATTCGTTATTTTCAATTTTATTTGCAGGCTGCTGGTGTAACTTCCACTGAAAAAGTTACGAATGAAAAAAGTGGTAAAGGAAAAAAACAACAACAGCCTCCACATAAATCCATTGAAAGTGAATGTGATCTTTGCCGTGCAAATCTTTACATTTCAATGGTGCGCACAGATGAAGGTAACATATACTGTCTTCAGCATGCTTTGAAAAATCTCAATAATGGCAACATACAGGCCAAACAATGTAAGCTTATTTATGCCTACAATATCGACGATGTTGAGAACCTCATTAAGAATCTAAAAGATAAAATTCAACAAAAACGTGCAGTAACTGGTAAGAAACAAAAATAGTTGTACAATTCTAAACTTTCTGCTAAAAAGAGAAAGAAAAAGAAATATTTATAAAATGCATTTTATTTATCCTCTGTAAATAAAATGCAAATAAGTTAAACTTTACAATAAAGTTAAAATGTGAACAAATGAACACATTTCTATACACACAGTCGATCCAAACGAAACTCATTCGTTCATACATACATGTATAAGTATATTGAATTTTAATTTGAATTGAATAAAATTAAGGTACATATTTATTTTCTGGCATTTCTAGAAACAATCTGAATTAAAATAAATAAGTTATATTTTCTATTTCACAAAAGTAAAACCGATACGTTTTATATCCTTAGAGCTATGTATGTTTTTCAATATTTATTTACAGCAAAGTTTACAGAGTGAAAATATTAAGCTCTAATTAAACCATTTCTTTTAAAAATGCCTTTAATAGAAGAGAAATATATTTGTTTACTTTAACATCGATCTTAAGAAGATATGTTATAGTTTTTCGCAATTCAATTTGTGTTTTCCTTTTTTTTATATTTGTGAGTTAGAAAGCATTGAACGATTTTTGTTTTGTATTCGAATTTCGCTTGGATTAACTGTACAAAAAACCTCTACATCCCCTTGTTCTTGTAAATAATGTATTGCAATCTATGAATACATAAAAAAAATATATATATATTTAATAAATAAATATTCCAGAAATGAAAACATTGCAATTTTAATATACATGATACATAATGGCAAATTTTCAAATTCCTTCTTTTTTTATATCACAGTGAAAAATACATTTTATTTCTTTTGCTAAATAAACACTTAATAATATGTATTAGCTATAACAAATAAACAATATATGGTAGATAAGCTTCTCATTTTTTAAATAACATATTAACTGTTCGACATCAAAGATAATTCAATTTATATTTCATGTTTGAGAATTTTGCATTGAATGAAAATAAACAAAAACAAAAGAAAATGAAATGAAACCCAAGCCTATATTGATTTGTTTTTGATTATAAACTAGCATTAGATTTGTATTAATCCTTAAATAAAAAAATAAAAAATAAAAATGTAAAACAAATTAAAATACAAAGCAAAAACAAAAACTAGTTTTATAAGTATGTATGGCAGACCATAATTTTATAATGACCTCAATTTCTTTTATTTGTTTAATGAAATGATATAATAATTATATATATATTTTTTTTTTTTTAATGTGAATTCCTTATACAAGTATACATATATTTTTTTCGTTTATTCCCCTTTAATATATACACAAGATAAAAAAGTAGTTTTTAAAACTACTAAGAGTATTTTATGTTCTTTTATTAATAATTTTGGTTTACCAATAATTTTGTCATTGTTTGAATGGATATTTACTTATGTTTTACTATAATTATTTTTATCTTTTTAAATTCTTAATTTTTCGACTAAATATATATTTTTTTTCTTTTTTGTTAACTTTATTTTCATATCTATATATATAAATATATATATTGATGTATTATTATAGAATGTAGATATTAACAAATGTGCAACAATAAAAATCAAATATAAAAATAAAAAATGAATAAAATATTCATAATTAAATATCAATAAGTTTTTGTTCTCAATAAACTAAAAAATAATATAATTGTGGAAAATGTATACAATATTATTACAGTTATAATATACTGCATTTAAAAAACAGATGTTCTGGAAAAAGCAAAGATTTATTTGGCGAAATCTGTTTTTCCAAGTGATTTTGTTCAGAATAATTTTATAGTCGACATCGATCATTTGGTCCTGTTGTCCCCGCAAATACACCATAACACAGATGACCACAGAATAAAAAGCTCGCTGAATACAAGTAATCAAGTTGAATCAAATTGACAGGAATACTCAATGAGAAGTGTTGGACGTTCGCATAGAAGATGAAAAAACAGTACACTTCCTGATCGGAAGACGAGTTCCGACTTTATTCCAAGTTCCTCACAAAATATCCCAAAGCCTACTCATAGCATACCCTTGTGACATAACCCTTTTCCATGTTTCCCAGTCTACATTTCTGTCTGGAAGGGATTAAACTTTGAATAACATATATAGTTCCTAAGTAGCTTTATGTAGTTAGAGGTTCCGTTCAAGATCGATGGAAGAAAACTTATCACCCTTGAGTTCAAGGTTCCAGATGCAGATCACAGTTCCGTAAACATGGTAGTTTGATGATTGGTCCATTAGTAAACAATAACTGTTCTGTTTTCGATTAACTCATAGCATTTTTTTATGGCTGGACAAAGCTTTGGTCATAATATCGTTAATCACATCTATAAACAGTCTCTATACTTTTACCTCTGAGTTTTCTACCAAGGGTTCTTGTACCAGGCATATGTCCAGTTGGATGGAACCCCATCGAAACTTGTTATTTTTCTATATTTATGAATCTAGAAACATGAAATTAAGTACTTATGAAAGTGAGTAAAATTGGAACTCGCCAAAGGAAATTATTAGTTTAAAGTTTAATAATTTGGATTACTCCGTACCCCCTTGGCAATCGCAAGGGATGGGAGAATTATTTGGCTGATCAAAAAGGAAATTATTGGAACTTTATCTTTATTCTAATTGTACTTTTTGAATTCTTTCCATTTGGACCACTATTTACAGATTATCTCTCGTTTTCCATTTGAACCACTTATATTATGTTTCAGATAATTTTGATATAAAGTTATCCTTGATATAAAGTTATCCTGACTTTGTCAGTTATTAAAACATCTTATTTACTATGCAATGGTGCATTAACTTGGTTTTGAATTATGACCTTATTGACCAGATTTTTTGAAATGTGCCGGAATGATAAATTTGCCCGTACGCTGCTGTACTTGGAATCAATCATCAAAAAAAAAATCTTTATTTTTTTTATTATTAGGTCCATCCAAGAAACGATGAGTGTGTCTATTTCCGTTTGCAAAGTTCACCGAATCAAAATCCGAACTCATCCGAAAGGTGTTTACAAACATTGCACAAAATTACAATAATCACGATTTTTTGAGTAAAAGTGCTATATTGGCTCCGAAAAATATTGATGTCGACGAATTGAATTTTAAGATTCAAATTGAAATTGCTGTCGAATTGATGACGTACAAATCGGTGGATTCCGTTACTTCTCAAGATGATGTCCTCAAATATCCAATAAACTCGCTGGAATTATCCGGATTACCGCCTCACAATCTCCAACTGAAAGTTTGATCGGTAACCATAATGTTACGAAACATAATCCAACTACGTCTTTGTAATGGCATCGAGTTGCGGTAAAAAAACTGATGAATAATCTCATCGAAGCAACAATACTTAATGGAAAGTACAAAGGGCAAGCCGTTTTGATACCATGGATTCCAATGGCTCCGACCGACATGCCATTCGATTTTAAACGCTTGCAGTTTCCGTTACGGCTTGCATTCGCAATGACAATTAGCAATTGTATGTCACCTGTTCCCGTATCGGAACACCATCAGCATTATTTTTTATGATATCACAGCAAACCAATCGAAAAGTATTTCTTTATTTTAATTGGTTAACTGTAATCGATCTTTCAATCAAAATGTAAATGGAACACCATAAGCACAGGGTAGAACTAGAGGCGTAACTGAGAGTAAACTGAGATTAAAAAGAATTACTCTTTCCCAACATTTATGACTGACACAACAACAAAATACAGTGCACTCGCGGTAACGTGAACTAATTAAAACCAAGGGGGTTCATGTTAGCGATTGTCGAATTTCATGAGAAAAATATAAAATTTTACAATATAAACCTGTTTTATTAAAATATAAAACTAAAACTAAAATTATTAATTAAAATTCAAAAACAAGATCACGAGAAAATATCCATTGAAATAAAATTACATAGCAAATAAAATTTCTCTTTCGTTGTCATACAAAAATTAAATTAAAAATTTTTTATATAAAGGGATTCCCTAAACTTTAAAAATCTCATTAAAAATATGTATTTCAGTGTTGTCTACATTCTAAATTCTTTAATAACTTGGCCAATAAGCGTTTAATCAAGAAAAGGAGGTCAATCTGTGATCACTCATATTTCTGGCCAAAAGCATTTTTTTATGTAAAAACTCAAAATATCTAAATTCGTTAATAACATGTCCAATAAGCTATTTCGATAATTATCTCAACATGCTTCCCATCCAAACCAACTGATTTGTGAGCAAATACAAATATGAGTGATGATATTTTGCATCAGATGCGTATTAGAACCTCAAATTCAAATTAGCAACTAAGCGAGGAAATTTACAACGATGCTTTCATATTAATTGAGGATATGTGGTTGATGATGTAGAACAAGGTATCCAATGCACGAATCATTTAATCAAGAGTTGCGATGCGATGATTACGATGCATTCAACGTTCCACTTAGGGTATTCAATTAATCGGGTTTCTGGTTTAATCGGTTAACCGAGCAAATAATTAATCGGGGTTTAGATTTATTTGGTTAATTTAAAATAATTCGATTAACCGAATAATGTCTATTTTAAATTTAAAATGAAAATACAACCACGAATTTTGTGTACAAAAACATAAAAACAAACAAAACATAACAATTCAACCAAAAAACAAGTACGAGAGCTGTGCCGAATCTTAGATACCCTTCACCAAATTATACTTGAAAATAATTTTTTTTTAAATTTTTTCTTTTCGAAATTATTTTTTAATTTTTTCTTTTTAAAGTTTTTTCCAAATTTTTTTTTTAATTTTTTTTTTTTTTTTTGGAAAAATAATTAAGACAAAAAATTTTTGATGAAAAAAAAATTCGTGTTAAAAAATATTTTTCCCGATTTTGACCCATTGTAGGTCCAACTTACTATAGCTTTATATAAATCGTTGCAATGGACTTTAAAATATCTATCATTAGATATCATATTGTCTATATTAACGACTTAGTAATCCAGATATAGATCAAAAATAGGCCAAAAATCGAGGTTTTCCCGGTTTTTTCCTTATATCACAGCCATTTGTGGGCCGATTTTGTCGATTTAAAATCGCAACCGATCCGGAAGAATTCCCGTCATGTATGAATCATATATGTAAGTTAGTCGCCGTTTACACATGCAGATTTTCCTCGCATGAAAGTTTACTTTATAGGCAAGAGAGGCAAGAGGAATAGAAAGGGGTACACACTCGATGTACTTGCAATTCGTTTTGTGTTTTCGTTCGTAATACCTACATACACACAAACATGTACATTAATGTACAAACTGTCTGCAATAAAAATCTTTGTGTGTAAACGCGAATGCAAGTTTAAAGAAGAATAATAAAATCTTATGCGCGAAAAATCTTACAGTGTAAATGGGGACTTATTTAGGGGCTACGGAAAGTTGATTTCAACATACAGACGTACAGACGGACATGGCTATATCGACTTCGCTATCTATAACGATCCAGAATATACATACAGTATCGGCCATAACTAAAGCACCCCCTCAGTGAATTTTTTTCATATTATATTTTCTTTTATAAAAACAAAGTTTTAAATTTCGATTATGTATTATTTTCATTTGTTAATATGTTTATTATTGATAAACAAATACTTTTAAAGTTAATCTTTCCATAAGTGGTAACATGAAATCAAAAAATATTTTAAGGCAGAAAATTAAACGGACAAAACTAAAGCACCCCTTGATGGATATAATATAACACTATTTTTAATTACTGTTTTGTTGCAAATCCTTTGCATTGGATGACACAAGCACATCACTTAGACATAGAAAATATTAAGTTTTTTATCTTGTCTTACAATATTCCTTCCCAGGCTATTTTAAAGGCTTGGAATAAATCGTGAAAATTTCCGATCCTTATTTCGGCAATTTTCACGTTTTATTTTCATACTAACAATATCCCTCAAGTTCTCAATAGGATTGATATTAGGAGATTGAGGAGTCCAATGAATAACTTGAATTTTATTGCTCTGTAGCCAAGTCTTACAAATTTTGGAGGTGTGCTTAGGATCTTTATCCTGTTGGAAGCTCCCTTTAAGTGGCATCTCTTTACTGGCATAAGGCAACATTACATCTTTCATTATATCACGGTACATGAAATGATCCATAATCCCATTAATTTTATGAATTGGCCCAATTCCTTGACCAGAAAAGACACCCCAGACCATTACATTGCCTCCTCCATGTTTAGTTGTTCCTTTGCAATACTTAGGATTCAGTCTTTCTTCTTTTGGTCTGCGTAAACGCCTTATTCCATCGGAACTTTTTAAGTTGTATTTGGATTAATCAGTGAACAGTACTGTCTTCCATTTTTGGACACTCTAGTCGATGTGCAAACTCCAGTCTAGCTTTCTTGTTCTTAGATGATATAATGGGTTTTTTTTCTGGTCGTCAACTGAATAATCCGACTTCTACAGCTCTTCAACGGATTGTTCTTTCGCTAACGCATAATCTTGACTAGATTATGCTATAGGATATTTTTGAATTGCTCTTTTGATCAAGGAATCATAATATCGTGTTTTTTTTTGCGGACGTCTTCCAGAATGCACCGTTGATATGCGACCAGTCTGCAAAAACTTTGAAATGAGCCTGAAAAAAACTGATCTGTTAATTGCAAATTATTTACTCAATTCATGCCGTGATAAACCCGTCTTCCAGTCTTCAATAACTTTAATTTTAAATTCACTGGAGTACTTTTTCCATGCCATTGTTTTTATTACAATAAACTGTATAAAACTTAAATTATACACACTACGCCTTCCTTTATTTTTATCTTCTGGAATTTTTCGGGACTGACCGTGTTGCGGCGGTGCTAAAAGGTCTCAAATAATCTTGTTTCTTTTGACACAGTGTATTGAACAATTGGGCCACAGGGAAATGAATGTCTCCCACTTATAAATAATTGAAATCCTTTGGGCTGTCGCTCATTTATGTGCTGTTCGATAGGTTGTTGATGTGGTATTTGTCCAGTTTATTGTTGAATATAAATTTGTGTCTGCCTGGGTGTTGATGTGTTTTATTTGATGTTGCTATGGTTAATAGTGCGATGTAGATTTGTGGATGGCTATGTTTTTATTTTGGTAGTTTATGTAGATGTTTCTTGTTGTTGTGTTGCTTAGTTTATAAATGTTTCATGTTTATATGTTATTTAATATTTTATAGTAATTTAATGTGTTCAGTTTAGTATTTTGTTGATTATGATGTTTCGTGTGTATTCCTTCTTCGTCTTGTTCTATTTTGATGTAATGGAAGGCCATACTGGAAAAAGCTTTTGCTTTACAGGGGTGTATTTTTTTAGTAGTAAAGAGGAGTTGCCACCAATCAACTATTGATTGGAACGGTGGCCGACGGAAGAGAAAAATTAAATTCTCTGACATTAAAAAAACAACATTCAAGGCCGTGTGTTACCGTGCAGTGACCCTATCCATTATGTGTATGTTGCCCTATAATATGATGTTACTTACCGGTATATGTTTTTTTTGTATAGTTTTTGTTAGTATATGTGTTTTAAGGAGCAAATGGAAATAAACGTCGGCTTCGTTTCAACTGAAGAAACAAAATTAGCTAGATTTTGCAAAAATAAGTAAAGCTAAGCAAAACGTTTATGTGAAGTTTTTTTTTTGGGAAATAAAATAATTCAAATAATAAACAAATAAAAAAATTTTAAAGATAATAAATTTAAAGTGCAAAATTTTAAGTTTTGTTCTAAAGGAAGAGCTATTAGTGGATAATAAAGTATATCATAAATAAATAAATAAATAAGATTGATAAATATATGTCTTGGAGGGCTACAGCCATCATATAGCCCAAACTTAGATTGTCGTTCTGTGGAGGGAAATTCAAGAGCAAGGAGCTACAGTCAAATACAAAAGTGGCAGCTCCTTATTAAATTTGAGTGGCTACTCTATTCTGGAAGAGCTTTTAGACCAGGTGCTTTTGTTAGCAGAGACGTCTAGCGGTACAAAACATAAAGTTTAAGTGAAGTCTTCCACCAAAGGTACTGTTTTTTTTGATAAGCTTAGAATGAAACCAGAAAAGAAAGGAAATACAGCATACTCCTAGGCATATGTTTAAAACCCATCATATAACTCAATTTTAATAATTAGGAAAATTTGATAAAATAATTTAGCAAAAGAAAATATTATAAGATAAATATATTTATTAAGTGTCAGTGGATGTCTATTTTGGTATAATTTAAGATTTTTGTGTTTTTGTCATTAAATGTTAGAATTAAGTGTATTAATAAGTCTATTAGCCTAAATTTGTGAGGTTTTAAAATTTTACTTAATAATAGGTCTTTTCTCTACTATACAAAGTTAGAATTTTTAATCTTTTAAACCTTTTATTGGGTAATTTTGGTGTTCCGTCTAATCGAGCTCATTTAGGCAGGATTTGAAATTTAAATTGTTATAGAACTTTGTGGAGTAGTAAAGAGGCTACAGATCAACTAATAAAACTTTTTTTTTTAGTGTTTAGTAATTTTTTTTTATTCATTCACTCAGACCACAAATTAAGGCAAAATTAAATTATTATAAGAAATAAACCATTTGTTTAAGATATTGTATTATTAAGTTAGGAACACATATATATTACATCTCGTGACTTTTTATCTGTTAGAAATATAGAAAAATAAATAAGATTAATTAATGTTTAGATTTAAGATGATTTTTGATAATGAATAGATTTTATATTTTGTTAATACATTAAATATGTGTTGCTAATTTTGTGTTTGTGGGTAGAGTCGACGTGAGGTAAGTGTAGTAAAGTGTGTTTGGGGATCACAAAATAAAATAGTTATTTAGGAACAATGTAGTGATCCAGGATGGGAGGGCTATATCGTGAGGGTTTAGACCATCTTACTCTCCTCCAGCTATGTTCCCTGATTTAAAATTGAGAGAAGTTAAAGTTTTTGTTTGTTTTGATTATTTTGGAAATTTAGTTTTCAGTTTTGTTAGTGATTTTAGTTTCAGTATTTTTTATTGTTTATGTTAGTTCTTGAGGCTGCAGTGGCGGGATGGAACCTCCCTAGATGTGCCAATGAGCTAGCTGGCATCACCACTACAGTGCTCTTCGGGACACATAACAATATGGCGCCCAAGGGTAGACAAATAAATCAAATTTTTTTAGTACAGTAAAATATAAGGATATGAAACAATAGCCCATTACCTACAAGCGTATAGGATACATTTTGATATTTGACTTCCTTGACCTAAAGGTCCCAAATCATGAAAATATTTAGATTTGTGACAAGGAAACAAAAATATAAAAATGTATTACTGCTTTGATGGTAACATATTCCAGGAAACGCAGATACCCTGAACGTGAGAACTTTCATGAAATTCTCATTGGGGGAACAAATCATGCGTGCAACATAAATGTATGAATATCGTTCTTGAACAAATGTTCAAGGATTGGTGATAGTATTCAATCAGAATATCTAGGCCTTTCTAACCCTTATCATTTTGAAATTAGTAAAAGATAACGCGAAGGTTATGAGGGTCAGGTATTACCAGTTTTGTTAGTTAATAGATGAGAGAACATATCGGAGGCCTAGAATAAGGCACGATAGAAAAAGGAAGTTATTAAAACCACTGCTTACTACCACTAAAAACGTCGACCAAACCCAATTATATATTATTTTGTTAGAATTTGTATTGTGAACGTATTTTATTAGTAATTGTAGTAGTTATTATATTTATGTGTAATTTTTGTAGTGTATGTGTATTTTATTATAAATAAGTACTTATAAGTAAACTAATCCTAAATGAAAAAAAAACAATTTGAACCTTAATAGATAGTTTTAGGGAATGTCTTCTAGTGAGAAAGAAAATCGTAAAAGACACAGATCTCGTAACGTTTCCTTTGATTTAAATAGATCATCACCACAAGTTAAAAAAAAGTATACGAAAGACAATAGAGCCAGGAGAATGCCACCCCCAATTAACAACGACATTATTGATATGTCGAGTACAATAAATGCTCAAAATGTTAATAAGGGCGCAATACCCAAAGATCGAAATGCTACCGGAAGGGAAAATAACGGTGCTAGGAGTATGGAAAATAAAGAGTATCTACCTCAATCTGTTAGTGAAATGGTTTCGGACAGTGTTGAAAATATGAGAACAGCTTTAAATCAATCCATCCGAAATATGGTTAGTGAAAGTGTAGTTAGGGAAATGAGTAAGGTACAAAATAGTATAACTCTACTGAATGATGCGATTAGGACCTTATCTCTAAATAAAAATGTGGGAAGCGAAATAAATAATCCTCGATCAAATGTTGCAACTGCAAATAACCAGTTTTCCACACCTCATCCCTTAAATTTTCCACCACCTCCACCTGCCAGTAACGGCGGTAATGCCTATGTTACCACACAACAAAATTTTTCGATACCTCCTCCTGTATCTGTTCCACCACCAATACCAAACAATGTGCCCATAAATTATTATTCAAACCGTGCACGCGTCGATAGGTTTGGATTAAAATTTGACGGAAATGAAAATCACCTGTCAGTGGAGTCTTTTGTTTTCCGCTTGGAGTACTGCCAGCAACAATATCAAATCCCATGGAAGGAGATCTTGGACGACTTCCATCTTCTGGTTACAGGACCTGCTTTGGACTGGTATTGGCTACATGTCGAAACCAATCGTGTGGCCAATTGGGAAAATCTACGGCACGCCTTATTAAGTCGTTTTAAAACACACCGAACAAACCTTGACATAATGCACGAACTAGTTGAGCGGAAGCAGAAGATAGGTGAATCCATAGATAGTTATTTTTATCACCTAAATTTACTTCGTTCAAAACTAGAACAACCGGTATCAGAATACGAGTTGATTAAGTTAGCTAAAATGAATTTGAGGGATAGTATAGGCCGCATAGTTTATCCAATTCCCGTATCCTCTCTTGAGCAACTTAGAGTAGAGTGTGTAGAGGCAGAGCGTAATTTTTCGAGAAAGGAATTCAAAACTGTGCCTCCTCCAACAAGAAGATATGTAAATTCTGTGAATGCAGACGAGTTAGATTACGAAGTTTACCAAGTTGAAGAAATCAACACCAAGATCGTTTGCTGGAATTGTAAGGAGACCGGACATATATTCGTGGACTGTCCATCCGATCAGAGGGAACTCTTTTGTTACAAGTGTGGCAAACCGGATGTTATTACACCGAAATGTCCCAATTGTAAGGGAAACCAAAAAAGGGGCGCGATGGCGACGGGGGAATCGCGTCCACCCAAACCCTCCCCGAATCAACTTATTTAAATACAACAGAAACACAATATTCCAAAATTCGTCACTATATTCCTGAAGAAGTCCGCCAAAGGAATTATGAAATGGTCAGAAGAAAAATTTTTGAGGAGGTGAGCAATAAAGAATATGATAAACAAAGAAATTTTAATAATAAGTACATTAGAATCGTAAAACTAAGAACCGACTACGCTAACAGGAAGATTAAAAGAAATTTAATAGCAGCATCAGTAACCCGAGCGAATACAACTGACCCAAGACCATTTATACAAATCAATATCAATGGCCTAACTTATGAAGGGTTATTAGACTCAGGAGCTTCGGTGAGCATTCTAGGTAGAAATTGTAGGGAATTGATTGAACAAGTAAGGGCAAAGGTTATATATCATTGGGCAAGTGTGTACACTGCCTCAGGTCAGCCATTTAGAGTTTTAGGACGAGCCGTGTTAGACGTGGAGTATAGAGACCAGAGGAGGAAAATAAACTTTTATTTATGTCCAGATTTAGAGCAGGAGATATATTTAGGAATCGATTTCTGGAAGGAATTCAGTATTGCACCCGAAATTGTGAGAAATTCCGAAATTAATATGGAAACAATGAAAAAGTATTGGCCTACCGAAAATGAACAGGTGAAATTGCATGATTTAAGTTTGGATGAACAACATGAACTAGAAAAGGTTATTGGCAAATTTGATTCATTTGAGGAAAAGGGGTTAGGATGTACCGATATTGAGAAGCATTCAATAAAACTATTAGAGGGGACCAATCCAGTCAAGGATAAACATTATCCAATTTCCCCGGCAGTTCAAGAGTTGGTGTATGATGAAATTGACAAAATGTTAGAATTGAAGGTCATCGAAGAAAGCGAGAGCGCATGGAGCAACAGAACCACTTTGGTAAGGAGACCGGAAAAAAACCGTTTCTGTTTGGATGCCAGAAAATTAAATGCGGTAACAGTAAAGGACGCGTATCCGCTGCAAAACATTGACGGAATTCTAAGTCGAATCGATCAAACCCACTATATTAGTAGTGTGGATTTGAAATTCGCATTTTGGCAAATTCCATTGGAAGAAGAGGCGAAACCTTACACAGCGTTCACTGTACCGGGGCGGCCTCTATACCAGTTCCGGGTAATGCCATTCGGCCTATGTAATGCGGCACAACGCTTGTGCCGCTTAATGGATAAAGTCATCCCTAGCAAGATCAAGTCTAATGTTTTTATATATCTAGACGATCTATTAATAATATCAAATGATTTTTCAAAACATCTAAAACTTTTAGAACAAGTGGCTGAATGTTTAAAAAAAGCAAACCTCACAATTGGATTAAAAAAATCAAAGTTCTGTTTCAAAGAACTAAAGTATTTGGGATTTATCATAGGAGGCGGAGCTCTCAAAACAGATCCTGATAAGATATCGGCGATTTATAAAAGATTTCGCTACGATATCGGCGCCTCTGACGGACACTTTAAAAAAGTCGCCAAAGTTTACAATGACCCCAAAAGCGTTGGAATCTTTTGAATCGTTAAAACATTCATTAACAACTGCACCAGTCCTCCGACATCCAGATTTCACAAAAAGCTTCTTTATACAATGTGATGCCTCTGAGTATGGGATAGGAGCTGTGTTGTTCCAGAAAAATGAAGATGGGTCCGAAAACCCAATAGCATTTTATTCCAAAAAACTAAATGCCTGCCAAAGGAACTATTCGGTCACCGAGAAGGAATGCCTAGCAGCAGTATCAGCGATAAAACGTTTTAGACCGTATGTGGAGATGATGAGTTTCACGGTTATAACAGACCACGCTAGTCTGAAGTGGCTAATGTCAATGAAGGAATTAAGCGGCCGCTTAGCTAGATGGTCGTTAAACTTGCAAGCGTATGATTTTAAAATCGAACACCGCAAAGGCTCTGAAAATGTGGTCGCTGATACGCTGTCCAGGTTGGCGATCGAAGTGGCCGAAATAACAAACGAGGAATTTTTCGATTTTGAAACGAATGAATTCGAATGCGATGAATATTTGGACTTGATAAAAGAAATATCTGCAAACCAACAAAAGTTACCCGATCTAAAGGTAGATAGTGGAAAGATCTACAAGAAGATTTTGCATAACACCAACGAAGAACTGGCAGAAACGAGTTGGAGATTATGGGTACCGGAACAATTAACCCAAATTTTAATAGAAAAAGCTCACTGCTCAAAAACCTCAGCTCACGGTGGTATAATGAAAACCCTAAACACATTGAAACGGTTGTATTATTGGCCCAGAATGACGAGTCAAGTTAGGAATTATGTATCAAACTGTCAGGTATGTAAGGAATCAAAACCGTCAAACCAGAATTTGAGACCGGAAATAGGTGAACAAGTTACCACTGATAGGCCATTTCAAAAGTTGTATATAGATTTTTTAGGGAAATACCCGAGGTCGAAAATGGGCAATACTTTTATATTTGTTTGCGTGGACCATTTTTCGAAATTTACCTTCATTAAGCCAATGAAAGATGCCACATCGAAAAATGTTGTTCAATTTCTAGTTTTAGAAGTTTTCAACAAATTTGGAGTGCCGGAAATCATTCATAGTGATAATGGCCAACAATTTGTATCAAACACTTTCAAGGAAATGATTAGGACATATAACATAAACCATTTAAAAACAGCTTTCTATTCCCCACAATCTAATGCTTCCGAACGAGTGAACCAATCAATACTATCTGCTATTAGAGCCTATTTGGAAAATGACCACCGGGATTGGGATCTATATTTGCCAGAGATAGAGTGTGCTTTACGAACCTCTGTGCATTCGGCGATAGGAACCACACCGTTTTTCGCGTTGTTTGGATACCATTGGTTTTCAAATGGGGCCGATTATAAGTTAGCCCGGAAACTAGGAACAATGAACGAACACCAAATAGGAGATATAGATAGAACCGATCGTCTAGAGTTGATACGCGAAAAGATTAAAGAGAATATTCATACTGCCTATATCCGGAGCGCAAAAAGGTACAACGACAGGGCACGTATAGCAAAATTCACTCCAGGGCAAGAAGTCTTTAGAAGAAACTTCACCCAGTCAAATTTTCAGAAAAATATCAATGCTAAATTTTGTAAGAAATTTATAAAAAGTAGAATAGTAAAACCAATTGGGAATAACATGTTCGAATTAGAAGACCTCAAAGGAAATAGGGTTGGAGTCTTTCACGCGAAGGATATAAGAGTGTAAAGAATAAGGAAAATAGGTGATGAATTTAGTGCAATATAGGGGAAGATGCAATATAGTTTAAGTCTATGTTAGTATCTTGTCCTATAGTCTTGGAAATTATTATCTATTTATTCTATTTTTTTTTGTATTCTTACCTCCGTTAGATTAATAATGGTGCAATATTAGGATTAGGAATCCTCAGTTATAAGAAAAAACTAAAATCTGTGATAACAACCTGTGATATTGATGTTTTGTGACTGCTTTTTATTTTGGTAAGTTTAATGTAATTAAGTTGTGCAATATAGTTTTAGTATATTGTGCCAGTTAGTTGCAATTCCAGACCTAAAGAAGAATAAGATTTCACAAAGTATCGATTCATATTTAAGGTTATTATTATGGATACTTCCCGTAATGTTATCTTATGGTGAAAATCATCCAATTTCTTGTGTTTAATTCTAAACTTTTTGATTGTAAAAAGTTTCAGAAGTTAATTAGACCATTGGATATCATTATTCTCGATCAGAAAGTAAAAAAACGATAGAGGTGTGACCCAATATTTAGTTTCTAATTAGTGATAGTTTAGGATTAAGTAATTTATAAGCCTTAAAAGGGCGTTCGATTAATAACGTACATGATTGTGCAATACTGACAAAAAGTCAGTAACATGATAAAATTTTTAATGAAAGGAAAATGGGTTTGCCTCTACGGTTTCTTTACAGCTGAAAGAAATACGGCAGAGTGCCAAAGTTTTCAATGGTCACTTTAGCAGAATTGGAAGACAATAAGAAAAGTTGCGAGGATTCCTGTAAAATAGATAAGCAAAATTTAGAGTTGAAACTTAGCTTTATATTGCACTTATATATATACTTTAGCCCGGCTAATTATAAGGTAGAGTATGAGACTCTCTAGTCAGGGTCATGGGAGTTCCCCACGTTGATCCTAAACTTAAACCGCACACCGTCTCCTTCGGCGTAGACTTGAATGATTCGGAGTTTTGTTGCGGCGGTGCTAAAAGGTCTCAAATAATCTTGTTTCTTTTGACACAGTGTATTGAACAATTGGGCCACAGGGAAATGAATGTCTCCCACTTATAAATAATTGAAATCCTTTGGGCTGTCGCTCATTTATGTGCTGTTCGATAGGTTGTTGATGTGGTATTTGTCCAGTTTATTGTTGAATATAAATTTGTGTCTGCCTGGGTGTTGATGTGTTTTATTTGATGTTGCTATGGTTAATAGTGCGATGTAGATTTGTGGATGGCTATGTTTTTATTTTGGTAGTTTATGTAGATGTTTCTTGTTGTTGTGTTGCTTAGTTTATAAATGTTTCATGTTTATATGTTATTTAATATTTTATAGTAATTTAATGTGTTCAGTTTAGTATTTTGTTGATTATGATGTTTCGTGTGTATTCCTTCTTCGTCTTGTTCTATTTTGATGTAATGGAAGGCCATACTGGAAAAAGCTTTTGCTTTACAGGGGTGTATTTTTTTAGTAGTAAAGAGGAGTTGCCACCAATCAACTATTGATTGGAACGGTGGCCGACGGAAGAGAAAAATTAAATTCTCTGACATTAAAAAAACAACATTCAAGGCCGTGTGTTACCGTGCAGTGACCCTATCCATTATGTGTATGTTGCCCTATAATATGATGTTACTTACCGGTATATGTTTTTTTTGTATAGTTTTTGTTAGTATATGTGTTTTAAGGAGCAAATGGAAATAAACGTCGGCTTCGTTTCAACTGAAGAAACAAAATTAGCTAGATTTTGCAAAAATAAGTAAAGCTAAGCAAAACGTTTATGTGAAGTTTTTTTTTGGGAAATAAAATAATTCAAATAATAAACAAATAAAAAAATTTTAAAGATAATAAATTTAAAGTGCAAAATTTTAAGTTTTGTTCTAAAGGAAGAGCTATTAGTGGATAATAAAGTATATCATAAATAAATAAATAAATAAGATTGATAAATATATGTCTTGGAGGGCTACAGCCATCATATAGCCCAAACTTAGATTGTCGTTCTGTGGAGGGAAATTCAAGAGCAAGGAGCTACAGTCAAATACAAAAGTGGCAGCTCCTTATTAAATTTGAGTGGCTACTCTATTCTGGAAGAGCTTTTAGACCAGGTGCTTTTGTTAGCAGAGACGTCTAGCGGTACAAAACATAAAGTTTAAGTGAAGTCTTCCACCAAAGGTACTGTTTTTTTTGATAAGCTTAGAATGAAACCAGAAAAGAAAGGAAATACAGCATACTCCTAGGCATATGTTTAAAACCCATCATATAACTCAATTTTAATAATTAGGAAAATTTGATAAAATAATTTAGCAAAAGAAAATATTATAAGATAAATATATTTATTAAGTGTCAGTGGATGTCTATTTTGGTATAATTTAAGATTTTTGTGTTTTTGTCATTAAATGTTAGAATTAAGTGTATTAATAAGTCTATTAGCCTAAATTTGTGAGGTTTTAAAATTTTACTTAATAATAGGTCTTTTCTCTACTATACAAAGTTAGAATTTTTAATCTTTTAAACCTTTTATTGGGTAATTTTGGTGTTCCGTCTAATCGAGCTCATTTAGGCAGGATTTGAAATTTAAATTGTTATAGAACTTTGTGGAGTAGTAAAGAGGCTACAGATCAACTAATAAAACTTTTTTTTTTAGTGTTTAGTAATTTTTTTTTATTCATTCACTCAGACCACAAATTAAGGCAAAATTAAATTATTATAAGAAATAAACCATTTGTTTAAGATATTGTATTATTAAGTTAGGAACACATATATATTACATCTCGTGACTTTTTATCTGTTAGAAATATAGAAAAATAAATAAGATTAATTAATGTTTAGATTTAAGATGATTTTTGATAATGAATAGATTTTATATTTTGTTAATACATTAAATATGTGTTGCTAATTTTGTGTTTGTGGGTAGAGTCGACGTGAGGTAAGTGTAGTAAAGTGTGTTTGGGGATCACAAAATAAAATAGTTATTTAGGAACAATGTAGTGATCCAGGATGGGAGGGCTATATCGTGAGGGTTTAGACCATCTTACTCTCCTCCAGCTATGTTCCCTGATTTAAAATTGAGAGAAGTTAAAGTTTTTGTTTGTTTTGATTATTTTGGAAATTTAGTTTTCAGTTTTGTTAGTGATTTTAGTTTCAGTATTTTTTATTGTTTATGTTAGTTCTTGAGGCTGCAGTGGCGGGATGGAACCTCCCTAGATGTGCCAATGAGCTAGCTGGCATCACCACTACAGTGCTCTTCGGGACACATAACAACCGTCAATTCACAATGCAGTAACGTAGTCAAATTTTTAAACATCTTATAAGGGGGTGCTTTTGTTTTGTCCGTTGCGTTTTGTATTTTTATATGATTTATCATATTAAATTAATTGTTCATAAAATTATCTTTTACAAAATGAATGTTATATGAACATTAACAATATAAGTTAATAAAATATATACAAATCAGAATTCAAAAAAGCATTTTTATTAAAAAAAATGTTTTGAAAAAATCTATTGAGGGGGTGCTTTAGTTATGGCCAATACTGTATATACTTTGTGGGATCGCAAATGAAAATGTAGAAATTACAAACGGAATAACAAACATACCCTTGCCACTCATGGCGACGGGTATAATAATAGCAAATATGATATTTGAGATCCTTTTTGTATACACATTTGAGTTTTTTTAGGATTATAGTGAGATCTTCTGATATAATATTTTAAAAAAAGAATATAATTTAACTTTTTTGTTAAGAATTAGTGTGCTGAATTCCCAAAAATTGATAAATTCACTGAAATTTATTGTTGGGGGATAAGCTAGTTCCTATGCGCATTTCACTGGTTGCTTAGGCCAGATCATCAGGAAACCTTTTCCCAAAAGGCTTTAGAAAAACTAAAGATATTATACAAATAAAACACTAGAGTGAATAAATTTCAGTGAATTTATCAATTATTGGGAATTCTGCACGCTAATTCGTAACAAAAAATTTATTTTGTATTCCCGTATAACAACTTTTTTCCTTTTAAACGATTTTTTCTTTAGATTTAATAAAACTTGACTTGGAAAAAAACTCTCTCGCTGATTGTAGATTGTATGTTGTTAAAGTGCAAAAAAAAAGGAATTTCGGTTAATCGGTTAATCGACACACATTAATTGGTTTATTTGTTATTTGAAAATCGGCAATTTTAAATTATTCGAACAGTTAACCGTCCAAAATTGATCGGTTAACCGATTAACGGTTAATCGATTGAATACCCTAGTTCCACTGTTGAATCGACAACAAAAATATGCGTATGAGGTATTTTTTTTACGGTCTCGGTAGATCAGGAAAAACTTTTTTGATCGCGTTGATTTCGGCAACGATACGCTCGCACAATGATATTGCACTTGTACTACAGCTGCATTGCTGGAAGGCGGTCGAACTGCTCATTCAGCACTCAAGTTGCCATTGAATATACAAATCAATGAAAATCCAACATGCAACATTTCCAAGAACAGTGGCCAAAGTTTTACAGCAAAACACACTGATCGTTTGGGATGAGTACAATGGCGCATAAAAAGTCTTTGAAGGCATTAGACAATATGTTGCAAGATTTACGAAACAATCAAGTCGGTTTGGTGGTGCGATGCACAGTGGGGGATCTGAAAAAAAAGTGGAAATAAATCTGTAACTTCTAAACGAATAGCCCGATTTTAATAAAATTTCCCATGGCCATAGAGGAGGTGTTGATAAGATTAAGTTTTGAATTTGGGCTTATAACACCAAGGGGGGGGGGCCGAGCCACAATACCCCAAAATGGGGCACCTCGGGTATATCAAAAATTAAAAATGATGCCAAATTTTTGCGAACCGATTTGAAAGATTTTTATATATATGGAATCTACTAGACGAGATCTACAAAACATTGCTTTTGCCATATTTTATCTCTTATAGTTTACGAGTTATTCGCATTTGAAAAGTCAAATTTTATTTTATTTACCTACCTTGGTCTGGTTTTTTGCTAATAACGGATCCAATTCTTTCCCGATTTTCTTGAAATATAATTTTTTGAATTAACAAGACATGTAGTAATAATAGTAGGAAAGAATTGTTTAAAAACCTATACTGAGTCAAAAGTTATGTGCATTCAAACTTAAAAAAAAATAAAGTCGTTTTTTCGCCATTTTTTTTCGAAAAAAGTACTTACATTAATTTTAAATTATACAGAAAATAAGGAAAATATAAATAGTGTATTTATATTTTTCTGAAAGACAACATTTCGGGAAATATTATAAAAGTAAAATAATAACAAATTCGTATTATTGCGTGGTCCAGAGCCTTCTGAAGTAGACCTATTTTTTATATAAATTTCAACTTAAGACAACATTTTCTCAAATCGCATAGCTGCTTTCAAAAAATTAAGACCTGTTTTGTGTGTACCAATATGTTCTTCAATATTGTGCAGGGTTTTGGATTTGGATCGAAAGTTTCTATATAAGTGTAAAATTTCATTAAAAACGATTCATAAACAAAACTTTTATTGCATTTTAAAAATTAAAATTTTCCAAAAAAATCAGCTATAATTTTTTATTCCCATATTTTTGAAAAAAGTCTTCTATAATTTTTTTAATTCTTAAAAATTTTGTACATTTTTGAAAAGAGGACATAATTTCCTACACGTTGATATATAATATGTATATCTTTATATAATTTTTGATATACCCGTGGTGCCCCACTTTGGGGTATTGTGGCTCGGCCCCCCCCTTATCAACACCTCCTCTATGGCCATTTTATTAAAATCGGGCTATTCGTTTAAAAGTTACAGATTTATTTCCACTTTTTTTTCAGATTCCCCACTGTGCGATGTTTCTATGGCCAAAGAAACTTAATTTAATACATGTTTGAAGTCGTGAATTCATCCGAAAGGTGTTTCCAAACATTGGACAAAATTACAAAAGTCATGATTAGTTGAGCGAACGTGCTATATTGGTTGCGAAAAACATTGATGTCGACAAACTGAATTTTTAAGATTCAAAGTGAAATTGCTGTCGAATTAATGACGTAGAAATCGGATGATGTCGTCAACTATCCAACCGAATTTTTAAACTCGCTAGAATTACCCGACTTGAAAAAAAAACCTGATGAATAATGGCATCTAAGCAACAATACTTAAAGGAGAAGACATTTTGATACCATTCGATTTTAAACGCTTGCAGTTTCCGGTACGGCTTTCATTCGCAATGACAATTAAGTTAATTATTAACAAATCTCAAGTCATTGCGTGTTTGCGGTATTAACCTTGAAATTTCATGTTTCTCGCATGGTCAATTGTATGTCGTCTGTTCCCGTGTCGGATCAGCATCAGCATTATTTGTTTACGTCTGTCGGGTCATCTAGTGTTAGATAAATCGTAAAAAGTGGGCGTGGTCAATTTTTCTTTCCGTAAAAACCTAAGTTGGACTATGACGAACATTTTGAAAAAAAATTGTCCGAATCGGTCCAGCCGTTCTCAACTGATGCAATTACCAACGAACGACATTTGATTTTTATTTATATAAATTGGGCTGACAGTAAACATTTCAAGTTTAGCTTCCTATAAGAAACATACAAATAAACAGACATACATTTATGCATGTATGTATATTAGAGCGACTCACATCGTAGGGTGATATGTTTCACAAAGATATCGAGCCCTTAGCGCCAAATTATCGTAAGCGACAAAACACAAATTTTACAGGAGAAGGTTTTTTTAATTATTTTGAAATTTATACATAGAATTAAAAATGTTATGATTCGATATAATATAATTTCGTTCAAGCTATTTGTCTATTTTTCAAAAATATTTATATCTTTTGACAATTAAAAATTCATGGAATACTTTATAGAAAAATATGACAAAAAATGTTTTTTATTGAATTTTTGTATAGATAAAAATTTTTCGAATTGAAATAAAATTTTTATTTATAAATAGTTTTTAATGAAATTTCACAGTTATGTAGATTTTTCTATTCAAAATGGAAAAATAGAAACGAATTTTGAAATTTATTATCAGCAATCCCGCAATTCCCCAAAAAGTGTTGAAAAACTCCAAAAATGCTAATTTTTAGTTTTTTGGCTATAATATCCATACCAGTTTAAACAGTTCTTTTTCCATTTGACACATACATGTGTTGTTAGTCCAATAAAGGAAAACTGGAGTAGGGTTGGTAAAAATGTTGAAATTTAATTTTCAAATGCGAATATCTCCTAAGCTATAAAAGATAGCTACGACGAGGTTTTTTGTAGTGCTCGATGAGAAGATTCTGCATGTATAATGTTTTTGAAATCGGAACTCAAACCAAGAAATAATATCGTTTTAAAAATGTAACATACCCAAGGTGTCCTACTTTGAGGGCCCTTGGTCGCGCCCCTGGTGGGCCCATTAGGTCCACGTTCAAAACTTAAACTCGACAACACTTCTTCTTTGCGCATGTGAAATTTCATTCAAACCAATCAAACCATTTAGAAGTTACAGATTTATTTCCCTCTTTTTTTTCTATACCACTGTGTGTCGCTTACGATAAAATTTGTTTACTGTAAAATATAAACATTGACTTACGATAAAATCTTACCCCCTATATTTTTGACGTTATTAACAATTTTGATATTCTGAGAACGCTAAAACATCAGTCGGTCCATAACATTTTAATTTCAGCAATAAAACAAAAATTTTAAAAATGTCGCTTACGATAATTTGGCGCTAAGGGCTCGATATTAAAAATACGTACGAAACAAGTAGAATATTTTTATCTAAAAAAAGAAATTTTGTCAAGTTGTAGAAAACCCGTATGTGGTCGTGGTGAATATGTATGAAATGACACAGCTGAATAAAACAAACTTGTGTGTTAAAACTGTCCTTTTGCATATATATTTGTGGATATATTTGAAATTAATTAATTGAGAATCACTTGGAATTTAGTAAACAATTTTGTCCCTAATTAGCTGGTCACCACTGTATATAATCATGCACGAGTGAGAATCGACAAAGGGCGAAGGTACTTCTTAAATTTTCTATAAAAGTGTACCTAGGTACTTATAAAAAATCTTTCGTGATAAAACATCATGAATACCGCTAATATGTGTTTAAATGTGAGGAATTTATTATTTTTTCAAATAATATAAAGTTCGGCGTCATGTTCCACCGAACTTTTCAAACGGATGGTAGTTCTTTTTTTGGTTTTGGTATGTATTAGGTAGTACTCTAGTATTAACCAGCAAAACTGCAACTGTATTGGGTCTCATATCTCCTCGGCGATTGGGAAATATTTACTCTGTTATCCTACATTGCTGTTAAGAGTAAGAACGCGAGAGTTGTGTTTTTTTTTCCAGAAAGCGCATAAGAGCTCTCACACCGAATGACTTTAAATGAGCTAGTAAGTATTTTATTTAAATCTCTTTCTGTTCGACTTCAAGGTTAGAAATCTGGTCGTTCACCAGCGAATCGCGTCCATATTTAAATTGTTCACACGCATATTAAACTAGATTTTTAATTTAAAAAATGATAAAATAAAAATACTTTAATTATAAAAAATCTTTATTTCTGCCATAATTTTTCTAAAAAAGAAAATGATTATAATATTCATAAAAGAATTCATAATATATGTAATTCATAATGTATTCATATTATTTAACATATTTATTTGTATATCGTTAGATAAAATATAAAACTATACTTAATATTTTACTGATGTAAAATCTTGAATTGAAAATGCATATTAATTAATTTTGTAAAATGTTCACTCAAAGTACCCGTTTAGGATATAAAGACTCGTACATTGTATGAAAAGTATTTAACATTTGTCATAGTAAAAGCCAATTATATTAACCCGCGCATGGGTTAATTTTTGACAAATTTGGTAAAAAAATCTATCAAATTTTATATTCGTAGTTAGTTTTATATTTCAGCAAACGATAAATATATATTGTATGTACGAATATATATTTTATAAAAAATATATATGTATGTATGTATGTGTATAGTTTTAAATATTAAAAAGGAAATTAAATACATACATATAAAATGTTATGTATGCATATGAAAATTATAACTAAAAGCAATAGATTAATATCAATTAATTTAGCGAAATCAAAAACACTAGAATTATGGTGAAATACTTTAATTTTTGATCAAATTAAGATTGCAGTTTGGGCTTTTTCATTTGTAGATCACAGTTCTCTTCAGGTTTATCGATAGTATCTTCCTTTGGATTCGAAAGCAATTGGCCATCAACATCGATACGTCGTTTATTCGAATTGTTATCCGATGTCTGTGCTACTAATGTACTTGTACTAGGGGATGATGATGATGAAGTTTCATCTTTAGCTTCATTATTGCCATCAATTTTGGCTGTTGTAGTATTGGTTAAGTTTTCAGTTTTTGTCGGTTCTCCACCACTAATGTGCCTTATATTGGCCGATATTTCACGATTCTTAGCATCAACGTCTTCCAAACGCTTCTTTAATTCTACAATTTGTACGTTTAGTTCAGCAACGGAGCTTAATGTTTGTTGCAATCTCTTATTCTGTAGATTTTGAACTTGCTGCATACGATGCATCTGAAAATAATATTATTTATTATATTTGAAAGTAAATTTTAATTAGGCTTTTAATTTTAATTTATTTCTAATAATTCAAATATTAAAATTTTTGACAATTGGCATTGTTAAAATACTGGAATAACTAACTATACATTAAAAAATGTATATTCAAATAAAATCGTATTCAATTTCACTTATAACTTAAAAACAATAATCAAATTAATAATGATATTGCTAAATTTTCAAATGACAAGATGAACCAAAATAATATATAGATTAAGGAGGAAATTAATTGTCTACACTTGAACTAAATAGCAATTTTTTGATTTATAAAAATGTTTTTTTTTTAAATAATACTCTTATTATGCGATCTTAAACGATTTCTAGATTCAATAAATCAATAAAGCGTCAAAAAAAGTGACCTCTTTTCAAAGTTAAGCTAAATTTTGAGATTGATTTTTGGAAAATCATTTGTAGAACTCATGTTTAAATTTTGGCCTGGAGGGCTGTATAACACCGTCCGACAAATAGAGAAAAAATTCGTTAGACACGAACCGGATGATATACGTCTGAAACTATAAATTTAATGGAGAAAAACTGTGTTTTCAGTTTTTCATTTCGTGATCCTGTGTCCTTTTTTAAGGACTTCAAAGTTTCAAAGAAGTACATTTTTCAAAAAATATTTAAAAATACTCCTGCTATTCCAACAATGACAAATTGTATGTTAAATGAACAAGAAGAGTTGTAAAATATTTTGTATTATCTTTATTTTATCCTGTAAGGATCAAAAGATGACAAAAATGTCCTTTAACATGTTCATCCTTTAATATTGCCAATAAATTCCTTTTAAAAAAATAGTGCGTTAAAGACCCAAATATTCTATACTAAATTAGAGTTGGGTTTATTAGCTCAGTGAAGTGACCGCTCTTTTCAGCTCAGCTCACTGAAATGAACTAGGTCGCTCTTTTAGCTCATTAGCTCAGTATGTTGTATAATGACCATTTCATTTCGAGAATTGCTTGTAGTGAATTAAATCAATTATTTCTGTTGTTAGTTATAAAAACACAGTCTTTTGACAATTAGAGATTTATGCGTGAAATAATTGATTAAAATTTTAAAAAATCAAATTGTATTTTATTTAAACTAATATTTTTGCGGAAAAAAGAGTTAATTTTTTATTATTTCTAATTTCCGATGCTAAACAAATGTTTAGACAATATTTGTTAAGAAGAACATTCACTAACTATAAGATATTCTTTTACCACAAAATAATAAAATTACCAAAAAACTCAAGATAGGTATTAACTGGAATTTGAAAAAGGAAAAATATTTTAATGATCTTATAATTGTGATCCAAAATAAAAATGTGACAATAACTAAACCAAAATGAATATTGTTGCATTTTTTTGGGTGTTTTCCCATTTACATAATGTTAGTTATCAATTGGCAAAATATTGTTACGTTTTAACCTTTTCAAAACGCTGGTTTATTTCCTTTAAATAAACCGGATACTTTTGATTGCAAATAAAAGCCGTTTAGTAGTTTAAAAATTGTAACAACTCTTTATTTTTTCAAAATGTACAACAACCACAGAATTAAATAGCCACTCAATGTTTTTTATACACGTTTATAAATTCTCAGAAATACAGACACAATTTATAATGTACACGAATTTACTTGAAAAACACAACACACTTTAAGGCACTTAGTTGATGTTTATACGAAAAGCGTCTCTGATAAACTCACTAACGACTGCAACCTCTGCCACTATTTATAACACTGCCATCTACACTCTAGATTAGTGATGTTCATCCCATACAACAATTGTTTAAAAAATTTAAACACATTTGTTACGCTCTTTTAAAGAGCGTAATAAATGTCTCATTTTTTCAGAAATTCAATAAGCATTGTTGTTGGTTGGTTTTTGGATGAAGCATAGCAAACACACGCGTTTCAATTACAATTGAACACAAAAAAACAAAGTTAAAAATAAATATAAAATTTGAGAGTATTTCGGCCGTATAATGTGTATTCTTTCATTTCCTTAAAATTTAAATTATCTTCATTTAATAAATTGGTTTTATTTGACAAAAATTCTAAATTTAAACTTTCTTCATTTTGTTATTATTTTAAGTGTTTGACATTATGTTTGCTGGGTAGCTCTCTCACCAAATATCTTCATTTTTATTTTTGAACATCACTGTCTAGATCAGAGTCTAGATCAGCGAAATGCAAACTCACACCACTACAGTTTTTAGATATTGTAGTTGTATGAGTTGAGAATTATTCTCTGGCAAAAACAAAAACAACTAGCTGAAATAATGAAATAAACAAGCATAAAAGCGTAACACTGACTGACTGACTGTTTTTATACAATGTGTGTGCTTGCCAAGGTTGCCAACTCTTCAGCTCAGAAAATGGCTAGATTTAGAATTTAAAATGGCTAGAAATGGCTAAAACCCAAAATAACTGAATACAAATTCATAAATATTGCCTTTTTATTTAGTGAGATCGACATTATCTATATAAATAAAAATCATGGTCATAGTCCAACATAGGTTTTTACGGAATGAAAAATTGACCAAGCCCACTTTTTTTGATTTATATTTGGCCAATATTTTGCTTAAATGTTCGTATCCAATTTAAGTTTTTCGATTTATCTAAAATCGGAAAACGGCTATTTGGCTAATTTGTTTTTAAATGTTCGTAGTAAAATTCGTAAGAAAAATTTACCACGCCCACTTTTTTTCGATATATCTAAAATCGCCGATTTGGCTATTTTTTATTAAAATGGTTGATCGACCGCCATCTACAACATTGACCAGATTTTTTGATATGTGATGGAATGATAAATTTTCTCGATCTGTATAAAAAATGTGTACATTGGTTTTCATGTATGCTGTTGTTGCTTGGACAGGACAACGTCTGTCGGGTCAGCTAGTTAGTATACAAGGTGGCGCAAAAGTAAACTTCCGATGTTTTTTGATTCTTCTTGTGGATTATTTTTATTTGGTCTTATAATTTTTTTTACATCAAGTCGAGAATATGATGTCATGTAAATGGCCGCCGCCACAGTTGATTGTCAAAAAGTCCCACAAAAAGAAGTCTGGAGCGGTCAAATCAGGCGATCTTGCTGGCCAGTGCAAATCGCCAAAACGGGAGATTAAGCGCCCGGGAAATACATCATTCAGCATATCGGTTGTGGCACGTGCAGTGTGTGCCGTTGCACCGTCCTGTTGAACCACATGTTTTCCAATCCCAATTCATCAAGTAGCGGCAAAAAGAACTCGTTTATCATTGCTCTGTAGCGCTCACCATTCACAGTAACCGTTTGGCCCGCAACGTATTCGAAGAAAAAAGGTCCGATGACTCCTCCAGCGAAAACAGTACATTATACAGTGACTTTGAGCGGGTGTAATGGCTCTTCGTGGGTTACACGCGGATTTTCAGTGCCCCAGAAGCGTAAATTTTGCTTATTTTCGTACCCGCTAAGATGGAAATGGGCCTCATCACTCATGATTATTTTTGATGAAGTCACCGACCGATTATTGGTCAAATAAATAGTCAGCAATATTCCGCGTTCTGGAGCAGTGTAGCGTAACATTGTTTATTAACGTGAATTTCGCATGTGTTTACTACACAAATGTCAAAACAGAACTGACATTAGGGGCCAATCGCAAAATTTATAGCATTTTCTGATAGGAGGATTACTTTTGCGCCACCTTGTATAAAATATTACATTTCTTAGCAGATTAAAAAATTGTAATATCAATAAAAATTGGTTCCTTTTTGATAAATTAAACGAATTTCTGGGCACTTATAAACCAAATCGGATCCCTTAAATAAATGTAAAATAGATTTTTGAATATGATTGATGTGTTTGCTTTGGAAACAATTTCGCAGCATGTTCTCATCAAATCCTCTACATAAGATTTTTTTTAAAAAAAGACTGTTTCTTTGTCATTTGATGAAAAATAATGTCTTATTTTTAAAAAAAATTAACGAAAAGTTTAAAATAAAAAAGGCTAGGACAAAATAAAATGGCTAGATCTTCCGGCTAGATTAAATCTAGCCATTTTTTTATGGCTAAATGTAAATAAAATCGCTAGATCTAGCCGGAAAATGGCTAAATTGGCAACCTTGGTGCTTGCGTACATGTGAAAATAAAAACAAGAGAGCTCATTTGAGAGCTCATTGCATTTCGCTGCTCTAGATTGCTCTTTAACTGTCAAAGTTCGAATATTCAAGATCATACGCCATCTGTGGTGTACTTTCTACAATGTTCTTTAACTGAATATTCGAATTCAAACAGCGTTGCCAACTTACGATCAATGGTCAACTAAAAGCTTTTATTTAATAATGCCCATGTTTTCTATTACAGCAATGTTATTTGAAAGCATTATGCTACTTTTAAATCAGCCCTTAAAATCGTTATATTTGAATTCAAGTACAATTTCGTAACAATATATATTTTTTACCTGACTTTTACAACTTATATGGGGCATTTCACGTCAAGTGAACCAACTTTTGAAATCGATGTCTTCCGATCTCTGAGTTATAGGAGGTCAAAATTTGACATTTTGGCCAAACAGGTGTTTTTTTTTATCCATATAACTTATTACCTATTGTTCTTAGCAAAATGTGTCCCAAATAGTTTAGATAGCTATTTATGCAATCTTTCGAAAAAAAAAAATTAAAAAAATTTAATAAAATATTTTTGATTTTTTTTTTTTAAATCAAAAATATTTTTGACTTTTTTTTCAAAATGGGCCCTTTTTATTTTTTTAAGAAAGCTTAGGTCTTTTCGTAAGCGACCTATATGGTCGCTTAGTGGGATGCGAGTGGGATATCTATCAAAAAAAATATTTTGTAACTTTGTTGACTTTTTTTAAAAAAATGGACCCATTTTTTAATTTTTTTTTTTTGCTCAGAAGAAAGCTTATTTGTTTTCCTTTAACACCCTTTTTGTCGCTTAGTGGGATGCGAGTGGGATATCTATAAAAAAATGTTTTGTAACTCAAGACATACAATTTTTTACTTTTTTTTTGAAAAATCAAAAACCTTTTTGACTTTTTTTTCCAAAATGGACTCTTTTTTTATTAATTTTTTTTTCTCAAAAGAAAGCTTAGGTCTTTTCCTTTAAAACCTTTTTGGTCGCTTAGTGGGATGCGAGTGGGATATCTATCAAAATAAATGTTTTGTAACTCAAGACAAATATTTTTAAATTGATTTTTTTCATATTTGTGTGTAAGTGTTTCTAAAACTTTAAAAATAAAAACCACAACAACTGACCGATAATAGCCACTGGAGGGGTGCAATATGAGGCCGACCGCTATTGATTTTCCACCCCCAAAATTTGTCTGAGTTTTGTATCTTGCGGCTTTTTTAGTCAATCCTAGAGGTAGTTTTCAGCGCACGTGATTTTCATTGTTAAAATATCAGGTGCCCCAGAAACAAATTTTTGGAATCAAGTGGAAATATTTTATGGCACTTCTCCGAAGTACCAGTTTATTTATTATTTTATGACATTTGACTTTAAGAAGTGGGTGGAGAGGTAGAAGTTGACAGGTAGGTTATTTATATGGTGGTTTATTTTTATTATTATTTGTAACATTTGGTTAAACTAGGTACTTTAGTATGAAAGCCCTTCTTGACCCTAATAAAAGATTTTAGACTCATTCATTAAAACGTACTACCTATATGATCTTAAAAAACTATTTATTGTCATTCTGAAGACATACGGAAATCAGTTTTTTAGAAACAGCGTTAAAGTTAAGACGTGTGTTATTTACATAAATACTTACAAAATTCAAAATGTCTACGACTTCTAAAAAGGCTAAGGTTGAAAATGAAATTTATTCGTCTTTTTGTTTTAATCCCTTTAACAAAATGAAGCACAGATCATCAGATATGCGAAATATTTCCGACGGCTTATTAAAAAAATTCCCTACGCTGTCAAAACGATTGAAAATTTGTGGATCATGCAGGAAAGAGCTCGGAAAGTTGAACGAATTACCGAATTTGAATAGTAATGAGCCTTGCGTTGAAGTTATTCCAGATGAAGACAAAAGTAATTCCGAGAATGAAGACAGAACTGTTGATGATGATGGTTATTCTAACTTTTCAAATTCAACGAATGAGTGTCGAAACCAATACCATAAGGATGCAGTAGAAGTTCTTGAACAAATAAAAGAGAAATACAAAACGTCACAGAGTGAAGCTGAAAGAATTCAACTTCTCACGCATGCTCCAAGAACATGGAGTTCTGCAAAAACAATGACTGAGTTTGGAACGTCTCAACGAAAAGCAAGAATTGCTAAACAATTGGTTGCTGAGCATGGGATTCTCACACTCCCAAACAAAAAGAAGGGAAAAACTTTGGAGTGCGATACTAAATCTCTAATAACTCAGTTTTATCAGCGAGATGATATGAGTCGCCTGATGCCAGGGATGAAAGACTGGATGTCTGTACGAATCGATGGCAAGAAAGTTCAAATGCAGAAGAGAATGGTTCTCTGTAACCTGAATGAATTATTCGCAACATTTCAATCTGAATACGAGGATGTCAAAATTGGATTCACAAAATTTACACAACTGAGGCCAAAACATTGCGTTTTGGCAGGAAGCAGCGGAACTCACACAGTATGTGTTTGTATTTACCATAAAAATGTTAAATTGATGTTGAAGGAAATCAACTTAAATTACTTAAAAGATGATTCATCAGAAGATTTACACCATTACCGCGATTGCCTTAAATTGACTATGTGCCCTAATGCTACAACTTCTTGCCACTTAGGTGAATGTTCGAATTGCCCGGAAACCACATCCATCAAAGAAAATTTAATCAACTCTTTTGATCGAGAATGTATTGAGGAGTTAAAATTTGAATCTTGGCTTCAGACTGAAAGATGCACACTGAAAACCATAATTTTAAATGTGGATGATTTTGTGGAAGAACTGTGTAGAGGATTGCTAAATTTGAGAACCCATGACTTTTTAGTCAAAGAGCAGTGGTCATTCTTCAAGGACTTGAAAACACATTTGAAGTCTGGTGAATTCATTATTTCATTTGATTTCGCAGAGAACTATAAATATGTTCTTCAGGATTCCATACAAGCATTCCACTTCAATAACGACCAAGCAATTATATTCACAGTAGTTATTTACTACATGAAAGAAGAAAACCTGGAACACAAAAGTATGGCAATCATATCCGACGATTTAAAACATGACACCGTTGCAGTTTATGAGTACCAGAAGATAATACTAAATTATCTAAAATCAAAATTTACAGTAGAAAAGGTATACTACGTTTCGGACGGAGCTCGTCAACATTTTAAAAACAAAAGTAGCTTCGCAAATCTTACAGCTCATGAAAAAGATTTTGGAATGCCAGCTGAGTGGCATTTTCATCCAACTGCTCATGGTAAAGGAGCATGTGATGGTATTGGAGCAAACCTCAAAAGAAATGCAGCGAAGTATAGCCTCCAGTGCTCTCATCAAGATCGCATCTTAGATGCGACTGCTTTATTCCATTGGGCAAAGAATTATTGTAAAGAAACTAAAATAGTTTTTAGTAGCAAAGAGGATCATGAGGAAACATTGAAAACACTAAAGAGCAGATTCGATGCTGCGGTAACAATCGATGGCACTGCTCAATACCATGCTTTCATACCGCTTGTCGATGGAAGACTCAAATTAAAAAAGTTTTCTGCATCAACTCAATGCGATTTCTTTCCAAAGCCAAAAAAGAAGCCAGCAGCGAAATCAGTAGCTGAATCTAATAACGCCAAGAAAGGATTGACAAAAAAAAAGCAGCTAATAAAGGTGACAAATAAGGAGGATACAAGTATGGATATTTGAAAATTTAAAAACTTCATAAATTAAGTGTAAAAATAGTTATTATATAAATTGATCTATTGTGATTAAGATTAAATTTTACTAAATTATTCATATTTTTATTATTATTATATATTAAATTAATTATTATTACAAATAAATAACAAAATTAAATTATTCAACATTTCCATAGAAAAAAAGTGATTTTTATTCCTGAGGTTAACATATTATGGGTATTACAGTATCGAGGCTATGAAATTTTAGTTGGGTATGTTACATACCATCGGAAAGGCTAATGTGTCTAGTTTCTCTGCGTAAGTTTAATTTTTAAGGTTTACACACAAATATGAAAAAAATTAAAATAGTGCAAAATTTAAAAACCTTTGTCTTGAGTTACAAAACATTTATTTTGATAGATATCCCACTCGCATCCCACTAAGCGACCAAAAAGGTTTTAAAGGAAAAGACCTAAGCTTTCTTTTGAGAAAAAAAAAATTAATAAAAAAAGAGTCCATTTTGGAAAAAAAAAGTCAAAAAGGTTTTTGATTTTTCAAAAAAAAGTAAAAAATTGTATGTCTTGAGTTACAAAACATTTTTTTTATAGATATCCCACTCGCATCCCACTAAGCGACAAAAAGGGTGTTAAAGGAAAACACATAAGCTTTCTTCTGAGCAAAAAAAAAATTAAACAAGTAAGAGTGCTATATTCGGCTATGCCGAATCTTATATACCCTTCACCTTTGTTGTGGA
Organism: Calliphora vicina; assembly: GCF_958450345.1. Taxonomy (NCBI): domain Eukaryota; kingdom Metazoa; phylum Arthropoda; class Insecta; order Diptera; family Calliphoridae; genus Calliphora; species Calliphora vicina. The sequence continues at coordinate 70,002,119 of NC_088782.1, forward strand.
TGCATTATTATTTTTTATAATTAGTATATATGTATGTACATTGCCCACTTTCTGCGTACAGCATCCTAAATTTATCAAGAACACAAAAAACGACAACAACGCCAAACGAAACAAAACACCAAAAGAAAAAACAAAAACAAAATACGCAAGGCAATGAAACCAACACACATCCAAACATACGTTTAATTGTATAAAAAACAACAACAACGCCAAAAGAAACAAAATACGCAAAGCATGCACATTCAAACATACGATTTGTTGATTTTTTGTCAAAAAAACCAACACACAACCAAACAAAAGTTTAGTTGTATAAAAAACAACAACAACGCCAAAAGGAACAAAACACAAAAAAAACAAAATACGCAAAGCATGCACATTCAAATATACGATTTGTTGTTTTTTTGTCAAAAAAAACCAACACACAACCAAACTAAACTTTAGTTGTATAAAAAACAACAACAACGCCAAAAGAAACAAAACACAAAAAAAAACAAAATACACAAAGCTTGCACATCCAAGCATACGTTTTGTTGTTTTTTTGTCAAAGCATGCAATACATTGTGTTTTTGATGAAATTTTCAGAGGTTGTCTCGGATTTTTGCTCATATCTCCGTTATTTATGGACGGATTTTGCTGATTTTAAATAGCAAAATTCTCGAAAGTATGTCTGACAGAATTGTTGAAGATTTGGATCCCGGAGATATCTGGGGCCTTCAGAAAATTGATTTCAACAGACAGACAGACGGACAGACAGACAGACGGACATGGCTTAATCGACTCCGCTATCTATAAGGATCCAGAATATATATACTTTATAGGGTCGGAAATGAAAAATGTAGAAATTACAAACGGAATGACAAACTTATATATACCCTTCTCACGAAGCTGAAGGGTATAAAAATGGGTCCATTTTTTTAAAAAAAGTCAACAAAGTTTTTGATTTTGCAAAAAAATTCAAAAATTATAAATCTTGAGTTACAAAATATTTTTTTTGATAGATATCCCACTCGCATCCCACTAAGCGACCATATAGGTCGCTTAGGAAAAGACCTAAGCTTTCTTAAAAAAAATAAAAAGGGCCCATTTTGAAAAAAAAGTCAAAAATATTTTTGATTTAAAAAAAAAAATCTAAAATATTTTATTAAATTTTTTTCATTTTTTTTTCGAAAGATTGCATAAATAGCTATCTAAACTATTTGGGACACATTTTGCTAAGAACAATAGGTAATAAGTTATATGGATAAAAAAAACACCTGTTTGGCCAAAATGTCAAATTTTGACCTCCTATAACTTAGAGAGTTCTTGACCGATCTTGTTGAAAAATGGTGTCCGAATTACTATCCAATAGAACTAACATTGGTGCAAATTTCATCGCGATCGGAAGACATCGATTTCAAAAGTTGGTTTACTTGACGTGAAATGCCCCATATATATATGATCAACAAAATTTCTACTAAAAATACGAAAGAAAAATAGTTTTGTGATACAATTTGTATATTTTCAACATTAACCTTTAACTTATGAGGTGATGGTAAATTTTACACCCTCTCTCCATTTTTTTAAAGTTTTATCAAAAAGTCTTCCGAAATAAAGTGCCTGATTTTTTGTTTCAAATAACATTTTGTTTTCTTTTTTTAATTTGTTTAAATTAAAATTGTTGTATCTTACTGTTAAAAAGAAAATATTAACGAACATTTTTTAAAATTTACACCACACCTGTCACTATGTCAAAAATTTTCACGTCATAAGTTCAAGGTTAACTTAATTATTTTATGATATAACAATATATAAATAGAATTTCTGAATTTAAGGAATAAGATTTTATTGTTTTACGAAATAAAAAATAACGTAAAACTGTCATTCCAAAAAACATCGAAAAACCCACGATAGGTCGCTCATGGCAGCTGACAAATGTTTTTTTTTAAAAAATTTGTCATTTTTGAATTTTCATATTTTTCAAAACGTATTTTTCGTTTCTGTATATAAAACTGAATTTTATAAAACAGTACAAAACGTTCCCAAGCGCTTGAAACATCAAAATCAAACGTTGAGAATTTTCTTTCGTTTCAATACATTTTGCATTGATTTTTCAATTTTTAAAGAAAAAACATTTTTTTGAGAACGTGTTTTTTCTTTTCATACATACATAAAATATAACAAAGAAATGTGTTTTCCAAATAATTGTAAAAAACAATCAAACATTTAAAATTTTTTTTTAATAAATTTTATTTGTTTCAAAATAAATAAAAATAATTTAATTTATTTGGCAGAAATATGACATAAAAACAATGTTTGAAAATAATTGACTTGAAACGCAAATATCGTTTCGTTTTATAAAATACCAAACTTTAATTTTTACGTTCCAAACAGAAACGCAAACGAAAATTCGTTTGAATTTACAAAATGAGGCCATTAATTATGTTTTTGGTAGATATAATCCCACTAATGTATTTTTGAAATAGTATTTTTTTTTACTAATTACATACTTTCAATTACAATTATTATTTTAACAATAACAATTATGTATTTCCCTTTTTCATTATTATTTTATGAAATATACTTACAAACTGTAGCAATACTCTTTCTTTATTTCATTCTACATCACAATACCATAAATAAATTCACATTCATTCAATATCACACATATAAAAATTCCTTTATGAAAACAAAAACAATTTGAATAACTCTAATAATTCTTGAAACAAAAATATATACGCAGCAGCATACGATCATATACATACATAACAAACCTACCCAGCGGGAAAAAATGATAGGACTTCAATTTGTAGGCCTTCTAAAAGGCATACTTACACATTCTAAAAGATCCGATACTCATTCCACCCTGCCTGCTCTTAGAAGGTGTTCAAGAAGCCCTATGAATCCCCTTCTAATAACAAGTGAGCTTGTTGGCTGCCAACAGCCCATCATAAGTAGGCCTTCTCTCAGCCCTCTAACAGCAGCGAGTATGCAAGGCCTTGGCTCGCAATGACACGCCGTGTAAAATTGAAATGATTTTGCAATGCGGCAAAATGATTTTGCAAGTCCTTGTGTCTGCAAAATAAGGCATTTAGGAAGGCCTCTTTACTGCATCTTTTTCCCGCTGGGTACATTCGAATGATCGTTTTATTTTTGTAGGACACAATACTCACTCACTTTTCAATGTCAGTGAGCGAAAGAATGTTACAGAATTGACAAGTAAAGTGAAACATTGAAGATGACAAATGAATTTGCTTGTGCAGCTCTTTCATGAGTACTGAAAGAAACATGAGCATAAAACAAAACCGCTCAGTTGAAAACGCTCAGTGCTGAGCTGAAAACGCTCAGTATGATGAATGATTCACTTCGCTCAGTTGAGTGAATAGCTCAATTGAACTAGGTCATTCATGAGCTACACAACTCTATACTAAATGTCAAAATTTCATCCTTTATATATATAAAAGTCAAATTAAAATATGAAAAAAAATTCATTAGTATACAAAAAAGTTTTATTAAGAAAAGTGCATGTTTATAAACTACACCACCATATTGGGTGAGGTATAATGGGTTAGGGCTGTTGTTTGCAACATACAAAAATATTGTCCCAACACCCAACTTAAAGTATACCAATCTGGTCAGGATCACTTTCTGAGTCGACTGTCCGCCCATCCTTGTAAACCTTGTAATCAAACAGGTCGCAGGTTTAAAGATAATTCGACAAAATTTGGAACAAACCTTTATATTGCCCCAAGGACAAAGGCTATTGAATTTGGTTAGAATCAGCCCATTATTTATCCTATCCCCCATACAATTGGCCTATTTGAAAATAGTTAAGCTCTCATAAATATCTTAATTATAAACATATTCAAACCGAATTCAGCACAATTAAGTTATATGTAAGCCGAACTCTCACGACCAAATTTCGTGACGATCGGTCAACAATATTCCATAGCTCCCATATAAGCAACATTCTCGAAAATGTCATTAATATACATAAATCTCTGAAATAAATATAATAAATCTCTGAATAAATCTCAGTATCCAAACAAAATTCAACACAAATATGTTTTTTGCTAATAACGGATCCAATTCTCAGTGAACCTCTACTGAGTCAAAAGTTATGTGCATTCAAATTGAAAAAAAATAAAAAAGTCGGTTTTACGCCATTTTTTTTTTTCGAAAAAAGTACTTACATTAATTTTAAATTATACAGAAAATAAGAAAAATATAAATAGTGTATTTATATTTTTCTAAAAGACAACATTTCGGGAAATATTATAAAAGCAAAATAATATCAAAATTCGTATTATTGCGTGGTCCAGAGCCTTCCGAAGTAGACATATTTTTTATATAAATTTCAACTTAAGACAACATTTTCTCAAATCGCATAGCTGCTTTCAAAAAATTAAAATCTGTTTTGTGTGTCCCAATATGTTCTTCAATATTGTGCAAAGGGATTTCATAGCCCCGTGCTTGGTGCCTTCAATAAATCTAAAAAATCCCAATTTTGGGATTTTTGGAAAGTTTTTTGGGAATTGTGGGATTATCATTAACAATTCACAAATATCTTTTTCACTTTTAGATCTATATAAGTGTAAAATTTCATTAAAAACGATTCATAAACAAAACTTTTATTGTATTTTAAAAATTAAAATTTTCCAAAAAAATCAGCTATAATTTTTTATTCCCATATTTTTGAAAAAAGTCTTCTATAATTTTTTTAATTCTTAAAAATGTTGTACTTTTTTGAAAAGGACATAATTTCCTACACGTTGATATATAATATGTATATCTTTTCGTTTCCGCTAGTCTCATTAATGGCTTGTGGTATTCAATATTTGGATCTTTAACTCACTATTTTTTTTAAGGATAAAAATTTGAAAGGACATTTTTGACATCTTTTGATCCTTACTGGATAAAATAAAAATAATACGAAATATGTTACCAATCTTCTTGATCATTTGACATAGTAGGGGATCAGAAGTATTTTAAAACATTTTTTTTAAAAATGTACTCCTCTGAAAATTTGATGTCCTTTTAAAAGGAAACAGGATCACGAAATGAAAAACTGAAAACGCAGTTTTTCTCCATTTAATTTATTGTTTCAGACGTATATCATCCGGTTCGTGTCTAATATAGAGTGTCGAACGGTGTAATATACAGCCCTGATTGTGTAAGGCGTTGGCCTTTGATTTCTTTCATTCTCACGACAGTCGGTTCTTCGAAACGGAATGACCTGAGAAACATAAAAAACTCATTAAAGGTCACAAAATTATACGAATTTTTTTTATTAAATTTCTGTTTAACATATCGCTCATTTGCTGCAACAACGACATAATTCAAAAAAAGTCGTTTCGAGAAAAACGGCTTTGAATGTTTTATGACATTTTACTATTTCTTAAATAGATTTTCAACAAATCATGCGATTTCAGAAATAAAACTTGATTTCTAGATATTAATATCTTTCAAATCTGTATTTAATCCAAATTTTTACTTGTCAAATATACGAGAAAACATGAATTTTAATTTTGACGTTTACAACGAAAAAAAACACTCTCATACAAACAAATAATTCACTTTTTTTAAAACTGATAAAACTATATGAGAGACTAAAGAACGGCGCATATTTTGTATTACTCAGTTCAAAACACGCTAATTTTGAGTTATGACGTTGTTGCAGCAAATGAGCGATATGACCACGTATTTTATTATTGTCCTATCTTATTGTCCTATTATGTATCAGAAATGTTTAATTAATGTTCTTCAGCTATATAAACTGACATACAGTATGTCAAAAATGAGTTTACACATTGAAAATAAATTTATATTTTCGAGTTTGATTACATGAAAATACCACTTATTTTTTCATTACATATATTTTTTTGGTTTGTTATGAATATATAGATTATATACAAAACTTACATAAGGAAAAAGTTGAATTACAATGTAAAATATACGGAAAAAAAGTCAGAAACTAACATTATTTAATTTTGGTAGTGTCAATTAACTCTTTGCACAACCTATTTTATTTGTGTTTTTTGGTACACACTTAATGATCAATGGTACGTTACAGATACTTATGATATGTATTCTTCTTCTCTATAAATTTGTTAGTTCGATTTGTTATCGATTTTTTGTTTTGTGATCATAATAATGTAAAATATTGTTTAGAAAACTTTCAGGAAGAAGAATATCGTACAACGTGACTCTGCTAATTTACTACAATTGCCAATTGGAAAAAAGTATACAGGAGTTGTTGCGGATGTTTTTGGCAACACGAAATATAATTTACTAGCTGACCCGGTGCGCTTCGCCACCCCAATTAGAAGAGTGAATTAGTACTATTAAGTCTCCCTTTGTGAATCTGATTGTAAATGCCTAATTTCATATTTCTGGGTCCATTATTATAGAAAATGCAAAAGAAAGTTACCACTAAAGTCACCTTTTGTGAATTCAAATTCATTCAGAATCATGTGTGCCTAATTTAAAATTTTTAGGTTTATTATTATAAAATAGTACCATTGCAATAAACAAATAGTACCATTGATTATCACTTTTGAATTCGCACTAGGGTATTCATTCGACTAATTATAGTTCGATTAATCGAATAATTTCTTACGAATAATTATTCGAACAATTTAAAAATGGCCATTTTCGAATAACGAATAATTCGAACAATTTTATGCAGAATAATCGAATAAAACGAATAAATGCTCGTATATATTTAAATTTATTAAATTACCAAAAAAATTTCATAATTTCCAATTTAAATAAGTAATAATGACTCACAAAAATTGTATTGTTTCTGAAATTCGACAAATAACTAAAGACAAAGGGACTTTCAATCACTGTAGATGAGTGTTCCGATAGCTCCTTCTATAAATATATAAATATTACTGCAAGAAGTTACAATTCTAAAAACAAATCTTAAAAATTTTTAACTTAGGAATTGAACTAATGAAAATAAAAGTATTTGTTATTTAGCTGGCGAAATATTAGAAGAATCGCAATTAATAATCAAAATATTAACTTAGATTAAAGTGGAGTTGTATGTGATTTGAAACGGTCGTCGAAAGTGATATTGGTAATAATCTTTTTTCGTATTTGTAAATGCGTCAATCATGCACTGCCTGACTTCAAATTAGCCACGTTCACTGACAATTATATCAAACTTTGGACAGATTCCCTTTATTGTGTAATTCCCCAAGACCACTTTATTAAGCAAAGATTCGGCAACGTTGATAGAGCTTGATGTATAATACAATTTGTTATAAATAATTTAGAAATAGTGAATAATTAATTTACTAAAGAATTAGTTACTCAATTTAAAACCCGAATTAATGAACGACATAAAAAAGTTCTTAATACGTATTTGAATTCAGGATCATATCCAACTACCTCAAATTTTTTAAAGCATAGCTCAAAAACAGAAACTAAAGTATTTGCTAGTCAATTGTTTTGTAGATTGTTCGGCAGTTAATCTGATCAGAATATTTCTGTCGAAAATTTAATGATGGACTTTGTTTTCGAATGTTTTTTACTTGAATTGTTAACTTTAACGTTATTTTTTGTTTTTCTTTAACAATCAAATTTAAAAAAACGACATCAAAACTTCATTCTTTACTTTTTTAAAAAAATTTAAATTATTCGAATAATTCGATTAATTTTAAACGTGTGATCGAATTATTCGAACAAGTTAAAATCTCTTATTCGAATTATTCCTTTTATTCGAACAAGAGAAAAATCGAATAATTCGAATACCCTAATTCGCACTCACTAAACCATAACCCTTCAAGTTTGAATTTGAAATTTGTATAGCCTTTCCTATATTAACAACTAATTTTGTTTCTATAATAATTAATATTTAAAAATTATCACAAACCCGAAAAAAACGAAACAGCGGTTTTGAAATTCTTCGGTTTTTTGGAAACTCTAGGTCCGTTATTATAGTAAATTCAAAAAAGTACCTATGAGAACAAAGAAAAAGTACCAAGAAGTATGGCCTTGAATTTTCACTCACTTGGGACCATAGACGCTTAATTTCATATTTCTATGTCCATTATGCAGAAAATTCAAAAAGTACCATTAGAATATATAAAAAGTACCAAAAAGCCCCCACTTGTGGTTTCCCACTCACTCCCATATAAGCTTAATTTCATGTTTCTAGGTTCATTGGTGAAGAAAATACAAAAAGTACCATTCGATTAAAGAAAAAGTACCAAAAAGTCTACCCCTAAAATTCACACTCACTTAGGACCATATAAGCTTAATTTCATGTTTCTAAGTCCATTGTCATATAAAATTCAAAAAGTACCATTAGATAAATAAAAAAGTGCCTATAGTTCAGTTCTCACATTTTGGTACCTAAATATTGTACCCTATTCCTAACACAAACTTCACTCAGATACATATCAGCTAACTTTAATGTCGATAAGTGAAATAATTTAAAATATTAAAAAAAAGTACCATTAGGAGAAAAGTACCAATTTTCCTTTTCTTCCTTGAAACAATCAAGTTCGAACTTTAAAAATATTAAATTTTGCCAAAATTGTTATGCTACAGACATGTCTCAAAATATTAAAATCTGTGTTAATGTGCTCAAGAAAAAATATGCTTTAAAAAAGACAACTTCATTAAAACGCTCAGATTTCAACCAGAACTCTTCCGAGGGAACTTAAAGAAGAATGTGATGTAGTCATTTCCCATGAAACAGTTAGACAGGCCATAATAAAAAACGAATATTCAACCAGAGTAACATATAAAAAACTACTGCTTTCTGCACCAGATGTAGAAAAGTGTTTTTTCTTCGCGTCGATTATTGGGATGACGTTATATTATGCGACGAGACTTAAATGATCTTGTATTACAACAAAGTGCCATCTAGAGTTTGACGTAAGGGGTTACTTTAAAATTTCGATTATGATTTGGAAGTATATCTCAAGCAAAGGATTGAAAGACTTATGTTTTACTGAAACAATCATGGTCGCGGAACAATATTTAAACACTATGAAGAACAATTTGCTAAGAAATGCAACTAAATTTGGGTTTATCAGGACAATAAACTACAATACAAATTTTATCTAAACTTAAATTGTATATAGTGGGGATGTGGCTTCTGTATAATTTCTGCGATGTTATAGACATGACAGCAAAAGATCTCATCGTCAATCCAACTGAAAATTTTAGAGTCTGTTTAAAGAAAAATATCGCTAAAAGGCAACCAAAAACAATACTGTAAAATTAGAAGAGTTACAAAAGAAATGGAACACTATGATATATAAAAAACAAAAAATCATCTGCATTGCGTGGTAAAAATGCCAAATAAGTAAATATATTAGTTATTTAATTACTTAAAACTAACTTCTTGTAATTTGTGAAAAGAGTTAATTGACACTACCAAAACTAAATAGTATTTTATTTTCACTTCCTGTTCGTTTCTTTTACATTGCACTTGAACTTTTTCCATATATGTATACGATTTATATAAATGTAAGAGCATAATGCATGGAACACATTGAAGACAGCAGGCTACCAACTACAATCTGTCAAAATTAGAATACACACGTTTATATGAAGACGATTCTTTTGACGACAGCACAGCTACACGACCACACGATTGCTTTTGCCGCTGTAGCCGAATTAAACTAATTTCTATTTCTGTCAACTACAAAGCAGAAATAGTGTTGCTAATATAATAAAAAATGTAAATCAAATGAGTGCTTAAAAAAATATATTTTTTTACTTAATTAAGAGAAGTTTTTGATAACCATATCGATGTAAATTAATAACAGGTACATAATTAATTATAACCATATATATATTTTTACTCAAAATAATTGTTTAAATCATTATTACTTTGGAATTTTGTACGGTTATTTTTTATTGAAGTTTCACCATTGAATTATAAATCAGGTGTTTACTTTGAAGCTGTCGTCTTTAAAATAATTCAGTAGCTGAAACACGACTACAACTCCAGCCAGCAGAATTTGTGTTCGTGTAGTCGTGTAGCCTGCTGTCTTCAATGTGTTCAATGCATAAGAATACGTGTGATTTGATTCTGCACAATTGTGCTATGGCTGCGCATTACTGATATAGTTCTACCCAAGGTTTAGACAGGTGCCGATGAATGGTTTTCGTTTATATTTGGCAAGGCAAGTGTCAAAATTATAAGGTAAGGTACTTTCTGCTCTGTTTATCCACAAAAATATAAATAGTATTGTGTAAAATACTTGTTGCTTAAACGTTGTTCAGAATCAGAGAAGAATCCTTTGATCTCATTTTATTCTATTTATAAACCGATCAAAACTGCATTTAAAAGTGAGTAAAAATTATATAAACTTTGAAATGAGCCTGGAAATAACTGATCTGTTAATTGAATATTTTTTACTCAATTCTTGTCGTGATAAGCCCGTCTTCCAGTCTTCAATAACTTTAATTTTAAATTCACATTGTTTTTTTTCACAATAAACTGTATAAAACTTAAATCATACACAGCCCGCCTTCCTTTATTTTAATCTTGTGGAACTTTTAAATACACTACGATCGCCTGGTGGTCAAAATTCGACCACTAATAACGAAATTATACAGTTACTTTTGTTTATACGCAAAAATATTTTTCACGTTTGTGTACAAATGCACGTGTATGTATTTAGATGTGCATAAACATGTTGTTGTTGTTTTTCAAGCTAATTTAAAATGCTTTTTACCACTTTTATGGAAAGAATTTTTTAAAAAAAATTATATTGTGCACATCTAGAGAAAATAACCTTTTAAACCATATAAGTTTCATCAAAATTGGTGGACAATAACATACTTAAAAGTGTACCACAAAAAAACGTGTGGCCTATTTATATACAGTGGTGGTCAAAACATATGCAACCAGCAACAGAATTTTACAAAAGTGGTTTAAACTACTTTAAGATGTAAATAAAAATATTCATTTGCTTATAATATTTTTTAATTAATGCTTTAAAAATAAGAATATGAAATTTAATTCAGAATTTTTTGCATTGAAAAGAAAAAAAATTTAAAAAACTACGTATGGGTTGATATTTCATTGGCCAAAACATATGCAACTAATTGCTTTTAAAACATTTCTGTCTATAAAACTTAATATTTCGTGGCAAATCCAATATTTTCAATGACGGCCTTACATCGGCAAGGCAGTGAAGCTATCAAATTGGCAATAAAATTTGCAAGAATAGCGTTCCAAGCATCTACCAGTCCTTGAAACATAATATCTGAATTAGTGCAATTTTCGGGGTCGATTCATTGATTAACGATTTCCCAAATGTTCTCAATGTGATTTAGATCTGGTAATTGTGGTGGCCATTCCATTACCGAAACTCTTTCTTGTGCTAACCACGATTTAACAACATGTGAAGAGTGCTTGGGGTCGTTATCGTGCTGAATAACTCATCGAAGAGGATTATTATCCTCAGAATTTGGAAGCATTACTCTTTCCAAGATGTCTGTATAGATAAATCCATCCATTATTTCATTAATTTAGACCGATGGGCCAACTCCAGCAGCAGAAAAACAACCCCCATAATATTACGTTGCATCCTGCATGCTTCACCGACGATATCCCTACGCGCAAAAACCGCTTATATCAAAACGTAATCAAAAGAAACGTTTGAAGTTTGCTATGGAGTATTTAAATTGGCCAGAAAACAAATGGACGACTGTCCTATTTAGCGACGAATCCGAATTTAATATCATCGGAAGTGATTTTATGTGTTACGTAAGCCGACCACTTAACACGCGGCTTCAAGCACGATACTGCAAAAAGACACTGAAACATGGAGGATGCAACGTAATGGTATGGGGGCAGTTTTTCTGCTGCTGGAGTTGGCCCATCGCTCTAAATTAATGAAATAATGGATGGATTTATCTATACAGACATCTTGGAAAGAGTAATGCTTCCAAATTCTGAGGATAATAAGCCTTTTGGATAAGTTATTCAGCACTATAACGACCCCAAGCACTCTTCACATGTTGTTAAATCGTGGTTAGCACAAGAAAGAGTTTCGGTAATGGAATGCCACCACAATTACCAGATCTAAATCACATTGAGAACATTTGGGAAATCGTTAATCAAAGAATCGACACCGAAAATTGCACTAATTCAGATATTATGTTTCAAGGACTGGTAGATGCTTGGAACGCTATTCCTGCAAATTTTGTTGCCAATTTGATAGCTTCACAGCCTTGCCGATGTAAGGCCGTCATTGAAAATATTGGATTTGCCACGAAATATTAAGTTTTATAGACATAAATGTTTTCGAAGCAATTAGTTGCATATGTTTTGACCATTGAAATATCAACCCATACGTAGTTTTTTTTAATTTTTTTTCTTTTCAATGCAAAAAATTCTGAATTAAATTTCATATTCTTATTTTTAAAGCATTAATTAAAAAATATTATAAGCAAATTAATATTTTTGTTTACATCTTAAACTAGTTTAAACCACTTTTGTAAAATTCTGTTGCTGGTTGCATATGTTTTGATCACCACTGTATAAGATTCGTTGTGAGTCCCGTTAACTGAAATTGAAAATATGTAGTAGCCAAATTTTTAAACATCTCATAACAGGGTGCTTTTGTTTTGTCCGTTGCGTTTGGAAGATCTCTTCCAGGCAGAGATCTTCGCGATCTGGAAAGCCACAGAGTTGATAGGGACACACATAAATAGGGGGTCTGCAGTGACAATATATGTAGACAGTCAGGCAGCACTAAAGGCCTTGGAATGTCATTTAATACACTCCAACCTAGTAGAGGACTGTAGGAGAGCTCTGGAGGAGCTATTGGCACATTACTCAGTGAGATTGTGTTGGGTGCCAGGGCACTGTGATATACAGGGTAACGAGGTAGCAGATGAACTTGCTAGACATGGTTCCGATTTGGACCATGACACTAGGGAACGGGCTGTTAGACCACCCATTTGTCACTACTACAGGGTAATCTACGAAAGATTCCGGGACTGCACGAATCGATCCTGGTGCAGTAGAACAGATTGCAAAGTGTCCAGGGCCTTATGGCCAAGACTGAATGCGAAAGCATTTCACAATTGCGATTCCCGTTCTTCAATTTGTCTTATTCATCTTTTTCTTTTCATATGAAAACATTTGAATTTATTTATCATTTTTTTACTAAACGAGAATCAGAAACTCTATGAAAAAAATTTTTCATTTCACAGTTTCACAGAACCAGAATCGAACCCCTGTTATAAATTTAAAAATAGGTTATTAATTGATATATGGAGGTAAAACTTTAAGAGAAATGGTTTATAGTGTAAGAAAGATTTGCATTTTTTATACTACGGCAGCTTTTATTTTGGCAAAAAGTTTAAACAAAAGTGATATATGTATAGAAAACATAATAATTACCTTGACAATACCCTTTTTATATTCAGTTTCCAGTTTCTTAAAATAAACCATAGTTGTGCGAGCTTCTGGGCAGCCTCCAACAGGGTGTTGATATTGTTCCAAAATTCCCGTAGATGTTGATGGTAACGATGCCTGTAGAGGTTCGTTGTCACTTAAAGTCGTTTTCAGCGAATTTCCACTAAGACGTTCTCCAATAAAACCTAAACGTTGTGTGAGAGGTTCCAGAACATATGTATTATTACCGTATGTAGCTATTGCGGCACTATTTAGTGTTGCGGGAGAAGTTTCCATGCCATTGAACGATATATTACCCAAACCACTAGTTGCTGCCAATCGTCTAGTATCCGCACAATAACCACTGCCGCCACACATTTTACTAGAATCGACAAATGTTTTCTTTAGATTATTGGCAATCCTTTCATCAAAATGCTCAATGGCCATCGATGAAATGTCGCGTAATTCTTGTAAAACCTCATGAGGTCTCAGCGGTTTATTGGTTTTCGATATTAGACGTAAAATGCGAAAGATCTCATCAAGTACACGACCCGGTATGAAGCAACACAAATTCAAGTCCATATATTTTGTATAGGTCATGGACAGCATCGAGATCCTAGTCTCAATGGAAGTAAGTATATCGGCATGACGTGCTAGGCAGTGATTTCTGATAAAAATTATAACAATAAAAATTTGACACTGAATGAAAAAATTGTATATAATAATTGCACTCGTTTAATTACCGTCTCTCCGACTCCCGTCTTGGCAGTAAAGCTTTGATGCGTTTGAAGCTGACATTGTGTTGCTTAATGACCTTATTAAAGCCTCCATTGAGAACTTGTTGGGCGATTTGATCAAATCGTCGACATACCTTTCGTTAAACGAAATATTTATTCATTTGTTTACATTAATTACGGGAGAAAAATTTGTTTTCTTTCTTTGTTTTTGCATTCACTCACCAATCTTTTTTTGGACACTTCGTCGTAACTTAGGTACTCGAAAATTTCGATTAGCATCACATTTGGCAAATCAAAAATGTACATTTTAATTTCCTTAATTTTGTGGAAAATTTTGGTAAATTTCTTAACGTGTTTTCTAATTTTTTCAGATCTAGAATGTTTTAAACGATAAATAAATTAATGAAGAAGACACAAAGAATTAAACAAGACGAATTTAACAAGGTGACAGCAGGATCAAATTCGTAAATTTTTTCTATATGGAGTTTGACTCACGCGAAGTCAGATTTATTTTTTATGTATGGAGTTTGACATTTGCATGAGAATATTATTTTGATCATCTGTGTAGTTGAGGCTACCTTGTATAAATTCGTATTGGAATTAAATATTTTGCAAAGCCGTTCTTACACCGTTTGTTTAGGATAGAGTTGCTAATGTATCCAATTAACTGTAAAAAAAACGGCAACAGGGTTGGAGTTGAACTTATCACCCTTGATTACTGATACGGCACTACCACAGTCCACATGATTTCAATTTGTAAAAAAGTGTCGAAAATCAATGTCCAGCTAAGCACACTGGACAATGTGCAGCAGTGATTCTCAATGAATAATACAAGGGTTAATTTTGCGAATTTAATATTGTTTCTTCTGAAAAAACAATTTTCAGCAAGTAGTCATATACCGTTTCTCATGTTTTCCCAAGTATCTCATTCAATGATTCATTTAATGGCTCTATAACTGTAATTTACAAACCCAATTCCATCTTAATCATATCAACGCTTCGTACGATGTTGGAAGCCATTCTTTAAACTTGCAACTTTCACAAACAAAAAGGACTTTGAGACCAGAATTTATATTTTTACCGTAATTTTCTAAACAAACTTGCACAAAATTAACGATTTTCATTCGTTTTGGTTAGAAAAATCCTCCAATCAAATCCTTTCCAAGAAGTGTTTTTTTTCAGTGTCAAAGTGGTTTCGTCAAATATTTTAATATTTGTTTTAAATATAAACAGTATTGTCAATTTGGGTATTATGTACTAAAATTTGCGAAACTGTAGTCATTTAAATGAAATCAGAGATGTACAATTGTACATCTCTGATTTCGACATTATTTCTGTGGCTTCCTTTTTACAATAATCTGGCAGTAATTATAGTTACACAGCTGTTCGAAAAAAGTAAACAATCAATCGTCATCAACAAATTTTCTAAAATCATTTAATTTTCTTGTTGAAAATTTTTCCAATTTATAAAATTCGATATGCCCACTTTTTATTTTGTTATTGTGGGCCACAATGATAATCCTATATTTGAAATGGAATTCACAACGGTCAGTAAAGAAATGAGGGTAAGTCCAACAGTAGGTGTTTCCTAGACATTTTTAAACTTAATATTGTCGTCTTTTCATTTCAGAAAGAAGATCATCGTCATTTGTCCCAATTTATAGCACATGCCGCTTTGGATTTAGTCGATGAACATAAATGGAAAACTCCCAATATGCATTTAAAATCAATAGATCGTTTCAATCAATGGTTTGTATCGGCCTTTGTCACAGCCAGTCAGATACGATTTCTTATTGTCCATGACAATAAAAACGATGAAGGCATCAAAAATTTCTTTAATGAAGTCTATGAGACCTATGTAAAATATTCCATGAATTCGTTTTATAAAGTAAATACTCCCATTAAATCACCCATGTTTGAGAAGAAGGCGCAATTGTATGGGCGAAAATATTTGCTATCTTAAATTGGTTCACGTTAAACATAAATGTTAGTTGTACGTAATCTATATAAGTTTTTAATTTTAAATATAGTTAAATTTGTAAAATAAAATTTCGATATAATTCCTGTCTATCAAAAAATTTAAATTTCCCGTTATCAATGTAAGTAATTTGTGCAAAAATGATAGGCAATATTTTTCGTAAACTAATTTGCTTTATAAAAGAACTCCTGTGGATAATTGGGGCACTATTGTGGTGAAATTTTTAAACTTCTATCATGTCATTAAGAGGAAATATGAAATATTAAAATTTATTTCATTATAAGGAATCCACATATAAATATGTCACTATTTGGGATCGTTGTCCTGTTGGAAATTAAATTAATTGGACCTTTTGCTCATTTTTGTTAATAGGATTCCAAGTTTCTTCTTACATATGTATCTAGAGTACTCCTAGATTTTATGGGCGAAAAATTATAAAGGTACTGTTCGTATCCCACCTAGAATTGTTCTATGGATTGTAGAAACACGTTCCTTATAATATATGGATGATAGGATAACGTTAACAGGTGGCGTAATTCCTCAGGCCATTCACGTGTATCAGGCCACTTGAATAAGAAATTTCGGAAAAAATTTAAATATTTTGAGAAATATTCAAATAAAAGCATATTTTTACTTTACTTGCATATGAGTTTTTGTATCAGTATCATAACGTTAATATTTTGTCTAGTATTGCTAAAAAATTTTGATTTTTAACGACAGTTTCAAAACTGTAGTCTCAATTTTTGTTAAACTAATTATAGAATTTTTGAAACATCTCGGGTATTATTGAGGATATTTGAAGAAATAAAAAAATTATATCACTACCCTTAGTTTTTCAAAAGCTATTTTTTTTTACATATTTTAGAGAATAAGCTCTATTTCTTTACTTTTATGCATTTACTAAAATATTGTAGTACAGATAATTTAAAATATACTCCGAAAGTTTTACTAATAGAAACAGTGAAATATAAATATACACAGATTTCTCAAGGTTACTTAAAAAGCCTCAGTAGTTTATTCTTTCTAAATTCTATGAGAAACATAAAATCAGGTGATATTCAACTAAGTAACTGGCTATAAGTCCATAAATGTACAAAAAATTTAAAAAAAAAGATTCTTGCTTGTATCACTGTTATTTGCTGTATAAAGAATACTAGGAAATGTTTTGAATATTTATCGATTCATTTTATAAAATTAAGCCCTTAATTATTACGATAGTGGGTTTAGGAACTTTTTATTTAGGAAATAATTCGGTACCTCGTGAACGATTGGATATATCTTAATGAAAGTTCACATAGTCTATGCTGAGTGCTAGTCAGTTTAAAATGGGTTCGTAGTTTGAATGGAGGTTTTTGGGAATCCCCCCAATATTGCTCACTTCGTGCCCATGAACTTTTAAAAAAATCACCAAAAATTTAGTTGTCCGAATGTTGAATTAATTCCTAACAGAATTCATTCAACCTTTGAATGTTTAATTTTTTTTTTAATTCCAAATTGAATTAAAATATTTTTTCTTCATTCAGTTTTGTTTTTGGTTCGCTTTTAATCATTTACAAAATTACTTGAAAATAATCATAGATTACACAGATATGTATCAGCTGGTTTCCCGTAATATGGCAATAGAAAATAAAAGAAAATACCAAAATGGTTGTGGTTTGGAAAGAGGGACAAATATATATCACATTCGTTGCCTATTGAAAATTTTATTTTTTCTGTCGCTCTGCTAACCACATAACCATACGGTTCGATATTACTTTTTTGCAGAAAATAACTCGTCCACATGCCAAAAAAACCCAAGTTGTGATTTATAATTTTGTGATAAAAATAAATCACTGAAAATAACAGTTATAAAATAATTTTTATTTAAATGGTTTGGTATGACCTTTATTCGATTTTGTTGTTTTTTAATGGTTTGGTGTGAGATAAACCATCTTTGTGCTTATTCTTAATAACTGTTACTTTCTCTTTTATTTACATACAATAACATATTAGTAATTTTTAACAAATTATGGAAATAATATGATAGTATGAAGTAATGAAGTCTGAGTAACAGAAATGAGAATTTTTTTTAAATTGTTATTAACATAGACAACAACTAGATAGGTAACTGAGAGCCAAAAACCTAAGTCTGTTGTCAGAAACCTAATTCATGACAATGGATTGCATGTATTTTGTTTTTGTATCACCCGTATGTGTGAAAAGAGAGTAATATTTTACTCTCTCCTTCCGTTTATTCTATGGTTATTAATCTTTTGATAAATTTTATATATTAAGCGTTGATTTGCATCAAATGTATTTTTGCGGTTTATTTTTCATGTTCGCAAATAAAAGACACAAGCTGACCTTTACGAAAAAAATAAATTATAAATCTCTTGTCCAGATTATTTGTATTTATTTCTTTTCTGTTTCTCTCAACCCCAAACCTAAAATTTTCTCGAATAAATCACACTCTCAGTGATATATCACAAACAATTATTTTTAAATGGCTGCGAATGGGAATTTACCATTGAAATGAAAGTGAACCCGTTATTTTCGGTCTCTGCTTTTTTGTGAACTGTCATTTGTTTCGTATCTGTGTAATCTTTGATAATCGACTTGAGTATATTTGTAATATATGTATGTATTTGAATTGAAGAACATTTTAATACATAATCCAACACATTTTATTAAGCTATTTTGTACTGGATTGCTATGCAAATCAAGATAATTTGAATTATTCAATAAGGAATTAATGCTATGTATAAAGAATGAATTCTCAAAGGAATGAATGCAATACATTTGAAGTACAAAGGATTTAAGCATATCAATTAATTCATTAACGGCATGGTTAAAAGATAACATTTATTTTGATCATCTCATCATATGCTTATATCTACCCTTCCATGTACACATTGCAACATTCACTTTACTTTTTGAAAGTGTTTTGAATATAAAAAATGATTTTTACTTTGCATGCATCTTCAGGGTTAATTTTTCCTGAAAATTGAAAAAAAATAAATCTGTCCTCAATAAATTAAAATGAATAAATATAGGCTGAAAATCATTTTATAAGTGTATAGTTTCCTTTTTTAAGAATTTTTTTTTTCTAACTTTAGTTTGAAATAACTGCAAATTGTTGGTACTAATTACAATTTTAAAATCTCCATTTTACTTTCTTGAAATGGACATTCAGATTGAGCCAATAGTGTCTACTACAACGAGTTGTAAGAAATAATTTCTAAAATTTTGAAAAAAAAAAACGAAAAACTTAAAAATCTTTTACACATTTTTATTTGCATAAAATAATCTTCCTTTTTTTGCTTTTACAATAATATATTTCTTTACATAGGTAATACACGTAATAATATAATATAATTTAAAGTAGTATGTATGTATATGTTATGCAATGCTTAAATGCATTTGAATTTCATAATTGAACTAAATATTTATAATTTTCTTTCATAAAGTTATGTTTATCTAAAAACTAAAACAGACAATAAAGAAATAAAGGAACAAAAAATATTTGTTATAGGGGAAAAACATGTTTTTACATAAAATAACATATTATATGAATTTTTAGTTAAACAATGACTAATTTGTGTACTTTAAAGCAAATAAAAAAAAAAACAACAAAACAAACACAACATCAATGATATAAAATATTGTATTGTACTGTATATATTAGATGTACATAGGAGAGCATCGTTTCTGTCATCAGAAAAATCAGCGGCGACAAGAAGGCAAGATATACTACGACTTATGTACACTCACTAATATAAACAGACAGACACACATAATTAATTGAATAAACATTTAAAAAATACATGGTTTCAAGAATGTTTTGTTATCATATAATAAAGTTTAGAAATGCAATTGGTAATAATCAAAATCATTTTACAGCATAACCATTGGGGTTATTACTCTGCCAACGCCAGGTATCAGCACACATTTCAACAATACCCCGAGTAGCTTGCCATCCTAAAACTTTTGCAGCCAAAGAAGCATCGGCAAAACAGGTGGCCACATCACCGGCACGTCTTTCGACAAGTTTATGATTAATTTTACGGCCGGAAGCCTTTTCAAAGGCATGAACCATTTCCAGCACAGAATAGCCTACGCCTGTTCCAAGATTATAGGCAAAGAAACCAGTCTCTGCTATATTACGTAGTTTATCTAAAGCTTTAACATGACCTTCAGCCAAGTCAACGATGTGTATATAATCACGTACGCCAGTACCATCTTTGGTGGGGAAATCGGTACCGTAAACTTGTAGACAATCACGTCTGCCCACAGCTACCTGAGCTATGTATGGCATTAAATTATTTGGTTCACCATTTGGATCTTCTCCAATGAGTCCCGTGGGATGTGCACCCACAGGATTAAAGTAACGCAAAGAAACAACTGCCCAACGCTAATAAATATACAAACTGATTATTATTTATTGCTGTGGTTTGTAATTTATCCCTTATTTACCTTATCTGATTTGCATAAATCCTTTAGAATCTCTTCTGTAAAGTATTTAGTTTTGCCATAGGGACTAGTGCAATTTCCAGTTGGATGCTCCTCTGTGACTGGTAAAAATTGTGGTTCTCCATAGACGGTAGCACTAGAACTGTACACGAATTTAAAAACGTTGTTGTCAGCCATGGCCTCTAGCAAGACATTGGTGCCAGTCATGTTGTTGTGGTAGTATTGCAATGGAATGCGACATGATTCACCAACAGCTTTAAGGGCAGCAAAATGTGCTACCATATCAATTTTATGCTAGAAAAAATAATGATAATTTTATTATAATTGAAATCAATTTGCAAATTTAATTTTTTAAAAAATAATTATGAAACAATTGTAAATTAAATCAGTTAATTAGGAGATTTTGTTTCAATAATGATAATGCAATAAAAATATTATGAAGAGTAAAATTAGTAAGTTCACAAACCAAATGACAATTTTGTATATAATTTTGTGATTTGTTGATTAGTTAATTAAGATATTTTCTCTTCTTTGAAGGGACTACTTAGCTTTAAGCATCATGTATGAAACTAAATACGTGTTCAACAGGCGTTCTCAATATAAACAACAAATATGTTTGAAAATATGGCTTACTATCAAGGAGCTTTGTTCGAAATTGTCCTTTATTGGAACGTTTCTAGATTTTTTATTAAAGTATAAAAACCTCTTCTTTATAACTTCGAACAAGTTTAGAGAAGTTGTTGAAGAACTTTTTTGTTGCTTTGATTCTATAACAGAAAAAGTTTTAGAAGACTTTTATCTTTCCGACAACGATATAATTTGTTGAAATTCAAAGGCAAACAAAATGTCTCTCGATACGCAGATGTTTGGCTACTTTTATATGTAACTCAAAATGGCGTCCGTTTTATGTCTCATACGAATACCCTTATTTCATTCGATATTTTGGCTAACAATGTTTTGAATGTACTTATTTTTTAATGTAGTTCCCTCTGAATAGAACATAAAGACCAAATTATTATTCAGTTACTCTTATTTTTGCAAAATCTATTCCATTGGCGTACAAATATCACGTACGATGAAATGGAAATGGCCATATGTTATTAAACAAGTTATTTTGCCTCTTTCTGTAAGTAGTGATTTTAGAACATGTGCTGAAAGAAAAAGTTATAATTTTCATTGAAAGTTCAAGTCGCATTCCCAAAAAAATTTTTTTTTGTACTAAAATTTTTTTTTAATGTTTTTTGTATAATAAATATTTTATTTATTTATCTTCAATTTATATAACCAAGCCTTAGGAGCCATTAATGGCTAATAACAAATTTAAAGGACAATACAAAATGAATGCTACCTAAATATAACATTAATTGATCAAATTGCGCCATCTACTGATAGATTTCGTTTTGATGATAGGACCCAAATTGAATTTGTTTATTGTTAGTTACTGTTAATTGCTTTATTCTAACAATTCCGCTAACAAAGTAGCGGTTTCCATATAAATCACATATTTTATATTCAATGTTATTTTGTTTTTGTTACAATAAAAAAACTCATGTTGAATTTCCACTCAAAGTAGTCGATCGAAATATAGAAACATATTCATGATTAAGAACGTTAATATTCGTTATAAAATCACTAATTCTCGAAATAGCTGAATTAGAATAATTTCTGTCTAGTTAATAGCATTATATACTATATATGCAATGGAACGGACTCATTCCAAAGGACTCATTGAATTTAGATTAGCAAATGTCATTAAAAACGCTTACGAAAATAAAGCGATGAGTTTTAAGTGATTAAAAAGAGGTTAATGATCAAAGTTTTGAAATTTTATATATATATATTTTTTTTAAATTTGCAAAATTATAGTTACAGGTCTGAAACAGCTAAAAGCGAGATAAAAAATGTAGGCGAGGAGCCTTAACAAAGCGCGATAATCCCACCAAATGCAGGATGAATGATCATGTTAATTAAGTGAATGGAATATACATATGAAGTCAAACTTTTTTCTATACTTTCGCAAAGATATTGAAAACATTTAAAATTATTATCAACTATAAACAAGCTATTGAATACGTTGAAGTTGATAAATATATCACTTAAAACGGACATGCCACATGTTCAAATATATTCGATTCGTAAATTTTTACTATAAACATGTAGTTTAATGCGTGAGAATTTGAATAATTGAAAACTTTTTATATCATGATCATTCATGCTTCCGTAATTGATTTTGAAGTAAATCTAATTTGCTTATTACTTATAACATGTGCGTCATGATTTAAATTTTATAAGCAACACCCACAAAATTATAAGATGTGACTCTCAAGATGTGTCAATTTCAAACAAAGTCTATTATCTAATCATGTTTTGATCATTTATTGTACATATAGCAACAAATAAATACAATTAAAGTATATACGTGATCAAAACACTTGAAAATAAAGAAAATATTTTGACCTTAACAAACAGATACTGCTAGTAATAATGTTTAAATAAAAAATATAAACAAGTATATATTAAATGCTAAATATTACAAGTTCCAAGCAAATGTAAACAAGACCGATAATAGTAAAAGTGCATTCATAACACTGATAAGAATGCTTGAAAGACGAAAGAGTCAATGTAAAAATAAAATTTGTAGATAATAAAAATAAAAGCAAATAATAATAATAATAATAAGCTGATATACATTATTTACATACATTTTAAGAAATTAAAATATGTTTTTTTTTTAAAAATTAAATACAAATGCAACATACTACATAATTGATAAACTATAAATGTGTTAAACAACCAAACAAAAAGAAGTATATTTCAATTGATAACGACCTTTTTACTGTTTGATATTTTTGCTACAAAATGTTTCAAGAGCGTGATAAATATTTTGTTATGCACACGTACGCAAACCAAAAGGGGAAGCAAACAGAAATGTATGTACGTCTGACGTTGTGAAATATTAAAAATATTATTTTTAGTTATCTTAACGAAAAGCGCATGTACATATGTAAGAATATTATATTGTGTGTTGTTTATATAAAAAAATTCTTCGAAAACAGCCAACACGATAAAAAGTAGACGAAATATAATTGAAATAATGGGACATTTTTAATTATGTTATTTATTCAAAGTAGAGAAATATGTTTTCTTTAATACAGACATGCAAGTTTTAATGTAAATATGTATAATGCTTTGTTGATAAATATGTATAGTTTGATGGTTCGTTTTATTAAATGAGGCCTTTAGAATATTATAAAACATTATAAAACAACAAACGTTAATTCATAATCAACTAAATTTTTTTTTGAGGTACATATTTCAGATATTTAGTAGAAGCCGAATTATTCATTAAGTTTAGTTTTCATATCTATTGAAATTAACTTCTCTCATCAAGTTTTTATTATCTTATCATTTGGCATAAAGCAATTTTTATTATTTAGTTTGAAAAGTAGTTAATTGGAGAATTCTATATAACTTTAAGATTATTTGTAACTTTCAAAGAAAGAAGTTATGATCGATTTCTTACTTTTATTTATAAAGAATTAAACTGAGGTTTTACAAATAAAATAAATATTGTATGATCTAAAAAAGAGAATAGAAAAAAAGCTGTTCAAACATCAATGTTTTTCATCAAATAATTGTGTTAAACAATTAATATATTTTCTATTATTGAATATCTTTAACTTAGAGGCCAGAGGCGTACGAACTGAATAAAACGTAAAAAGATTAAATAACTTGTTCAATTATTTTATATTTTTTTGGTTGACTTAATAATATTATTTTCTTATACAATTTTAATTGTTAACCAACTCATCCGATTTAGAATCGTTATTGGTAAAATTATCCAACATTTCATTAAAAATTAAATGATTCGTATTTTCGAACATTATTCTGACATTTTTTAAAAAAAATTGACTAGGAATTGGAAAATGAAAGAAATTAGCGTCAAATAAAACTAAAATTATTTATTCAAGAATCCTCATGATTTAGAGATTATTTTGATGTCTTTCAAACATTTTCGAACATAAGTTCGAAATTTCAAATTTAATTTGGAATTTTCTTGCATAAATATTGTATGACATTAGGATTATGCATGATCAAGAGATTATTTTAACAGATTTAAACATTCTTCGAAATTATATTAAAATTTTTAATTTAATTTGGAATTTTCGAACATAATATTGCATTGTCATATTTCATCCTATTCAAGTTACGAGAACTGGTTCAAAAATCAGTTACAAATTTTGACTTAAAACAACAAACATACAAATAAACAAACTTTGCAAGTTCAATAGGTACAAGTTTTTAAGAACTGCTTTCAGACCTTTCTAGTTTTTCACTTATCAAAAACTAGAACCAAAGAGAATACTGTGTTCACAACTTGTGAATAAAATATCGAATGTTTTTTTTTGTAATAACAAACTCTTATTATCACCACGATAAAAGGTATAAAATATTTTAATTTGAAAAAAATTAAATTAAATAAGCAATATTCATAAATTTTGATAACACTTTTTAATACAGTTCAATATAAACACTCCTCTGTAAAATTGTACTAAATCATTAATATTTAAACGACAATGACCACCAAAATTACTCAATGTCAAGTTCAAATTGCACAACAAATTAATATTTAATTACATATTAACATAGTATAGAACAAACTTGTACTCTCAATAAATAGGAAAAATATATCAAATTTTGTTAGACCTATAAATAAAAAACTCAAAATGAGATGTTAATATTATGTAAGTAGGCCATGAGAAGGGCAATGAACTGGAGATACAAAATACTTGAAGATGAATGAAACAAATCAATATAATACAAAAAACACGCCTAAACAAATGTATACACACAAGTGTACAATATAAAAAACTTGAAAAAGGTGATGAAAATTAAGAATGTTTAATGCAAAATAATTGTTGGAGCATTAATAATGGGCGAACGAATATATGTACTAATTAATTACTTACCTCTTGAAAAACTGCGCGCACTTGTTCACGATCAGTTATGTCGACGCGATAAAAATGAACTTTTTTGCCAGTTATTTCTTGGACACGATTTAATGCTTCGGGAAGTTTTGCCGTACTGGAACTGTAGGCATTGCACAAATTATCGACGCAAACTACATTGTAACCAGCGTTTAACATTTCCAAAACGGTATGGGAACCAATATAGCCAGCACCACCCGTTACTAAAACAGTGGGGGGAGCCATCTCGTATCAAAAGTGTACTAAATTTCTGAATAATGCAAAAAGAATACACTTGTATTAGTATTGTTTTTTAGATTGGAAAAGTAATAGTTTCATTTTATAAGAATTTGTATTTTATTATTGACGTCAGCAATTGAATTGTTTATTACACTTTAAAGAATTATGCGCAAAGATGTTAGCGAGCACAGTCATACAATACATATTGCTGATGTTCACAACTGAATACTTAGTATAACACACATACCTGTCGGTCTAACTGCCTGGAAAATAGTTTCTAGTAAAGATGAGCTGTTTGTTGCTGTAAACAACACGTTGTTGGTGTACAAGCTTGAGTTTTTGAATTTTTTTAATTATTTTAAAGATGTTATTGAAGAAGATACTCAACAACAATCTCTAAACTGGCAGAAACCACTGGTCAAACAACAAAATATTCAAGAGAGGAAAATCAGCAGCAGCTGGTTGTCAGTCAAAAACCTGAACGTACGGAAATGATGATTATGAATAAAAATTACTATAAAGTATACACCGTGCTAAAGATGCTGACCTCTGTTAATATTTCTTGTATTTAAATGTATTATTTTCTAATATTTATTAATTAACGACCTTTTGAACACACGATTTTTATCACTTTTCACTAACTACTCTCAGACGTTGATATTGCTGAAATTATTCGCGTATTTTTTTACTTTGTGGTTCATTAACAATTTCACTTTTCCCCCTGTGTTTTGACAAACTTTCTTTGAACGTATTGTACGGCTGCTTTGTTAATCGTCCGCACAATTACTATACACCGCCGCTTCTGAGTTGAGACTGGGCCAGTTCTCTTGGATGTTTTATGTTCTTGTTCCGACGTCGCTTTAGTTAGCTTTCTGCTGCTACAGTTGCTGCTCCCATTAAGTGTTTACTAATTCTTGATATCAATCTAATATCATTATTAAATAGCGTGCTCTGTAGATGTTACTTTTAAAATAATTGCAGTTAATCTTTGAGTATTTATTCAATATTAAATAAATTGTTGATAACTTAAAATTTAAGTTTTAAATACTTGACATAAATTTATTGTAAAAAATATAAACAAATAAAACTTTTCACACCGCTATTGAATTTTTTCTTTAACTCTCTTAATTTTTTCAGATAAGCCAGACTTGCCAGAGTTTCAGGACTGACAATTAAAATAAAATCAATAGTGGCAACTCTTTAGAATTCGCCGTAAATAATAATATTAGTGGGGGTGCAGTTCAGTTTAGTTATGATTATAATCAAGGCAAATTTATTGACCTCCGAAAAAAACTGATTATGGCATAAATCAAGATCGTCGAAACAGCTTACATTTTTTTTTTAAATTTCTTGTATTGATAGCTCTCATAATTATAATCGCAAAAAACGTTAAAATGTTTCGCGCTCTCTCTTAGTTTAGGAGTTATAGAGAATTTAAAGTCAATATATATATAACATTCAATTTCTCATATATTTAGAAAATGATCTGATTATTATGGGTACCATTGAATAGTGCTTCAAATTTCCTTTTAGATGATATGTAATATGGTACTCTTTATTAACATTGTGAACCAAAATTTAATTTTTGAATTTATATGACAGTATTTCAGAAGAAGTGATTTTAGCGAAGACTGTGTCCGATACACCCCAGAGTATGAAGTCCCATCGCACGGCCGAAGGCCGGCAATACTGAAAATATGAATATTAGCAGAAAAAAGTTATCAACCAGCTGATTAAAATATCTTTCGATCGATATAAGTTCCAAATTTTATTACTATGTCTTAATCGATTCGAATTTTCTTCACGAAAAGTCATAAAATTCTGATATTTCTGGTTTTTATGGTAAATGTTAGTCTGAACATTGATAGGACATATATATTTTCGTTAGGTTTTCAATGATACCAAATACATGTACATACATAGTGCTTATATTTTATATTCAGGAGACTCAGAAACCTTATTTTTTTTTAAATTTTTAATGATAAATAAGGATTGAAATAAATAAAAAAATATATTTTATTTGATTTAATTTTAATTTTTTTTTTTTTTTAATTTTATTGATTGGCTACCGTTACCACTAAGCTAGAGTTACCTGTTCGATTATACCCATACCATAATAACTACAAACGCTAACGCTAAAATATCGTTATATCGAAAATATCTTTACCGTTGTTCTATAAATAATTTTATATTGTTACGAAATTATACTTGAATTCAAATATAACGATTTCAACGGCTGATTTAAAAGTAGCATTATGCTTTCAAATAACAGTGCTGTAAAACTGTAACATATCTGTGGGCATTATTAAATAAAAGCTTTCAGTTGATTTGACCGTAAGTTGGCAACGCTGTATTCGATTTCGAATATTCAGTTAAAGAACATTGTAGAAAGTACACCACAGATGGCGTATGTATTAGAAACCTCTAGACAGTTAAAGAGAAATCTAGAGTGCAGATGGCAGTGTTATAAATAGTAGCAGAGGTTGCAGTCGTTAGTGAGTTTATCAGAGAAGCTTTTCGAATAAACATCAACTAAGTGCCTTAAAGTGTGTTGTGTTTTTCAAGTAAATTCGTGTACATTATAAATTGTGTCTGTATTTCTGAGAATTTATAAACGTGTATAAAAAACATTGAGTGGCTATTTAATTCTGTTGCTGTAGTACATTTTAAAGAAATAAAGAGTTGTTACAATTTTCAAACTACTAAACGGCTTTTATTTGCAATCAAAAGTATCCGGTTTATTTAAAGGAAATAAACCAGCGTTTTGAAAAGGTTAAAACGTAACAATATTATAAAAATACAAAGATTTTTATTTTAAATAATTGAGTGAAATCTATTTTAAATTTTATTAATTCGACCGAATTTTTCGTTGTCATTGAAATACCTTTACCGAAATAACACATACCGATAAGCCAAAATATCATTACCGCTAAAATACCATTACGAATTAATTCAAATTAGCGTTACCGTTAATTTTTAACAGTTTCGAATTGGTTGTTGTTGTTCTAACAGTTCCACTATTGAAAATTTTTTCATGGCGAAACAAATTTTCGGGTCGTTCCGAGCGAAGATCAAATTGTCGTGGAAACGTTCGAATCGGTAGCGCACCTTTCTTTTCAGTTGAAATATTTACATTTCAATCTCTAAGTGTATGTTAAATGTTGCCGTATATCATTTTAACCAGCTTATGGGTTTCAAAAAAATTATAAATATGGTAACTATAAAGGAAAGTCTGGCAACAGTTTCACCAGCTGTTTAATTTTTTTCGATTTTTAGCTCAATTATTTTTGAGATTTGTGGTTTTTATCCACTGTTTTTGTTAAAAACATTCATTGCAAAATCTAGCAAATATGTCTAAAATATTAAAAGCTGTAAGTATAGAATAAGCTTGTTAAACTTCAAAAACAAATAGCTACTTTTCCAGTAATATTTTAACGTATACAAAATGGGAATAAATGAATTGTTTTTGTTATGTCATACGTGTTTCGGAAAGTGTTTTGTCCAAAATACCTAACCTTGGCAAAAGACAATTTGGTATAATGATACTATTATTTTCAGTCGACCGGCTTAACAGGCATGGCTGTGGCCATTAATCCCCATCATACCTTAAGTGCTCTGTATGGTAAAATCTTAAGAGCCGTAGCTAAGATGCCTCAAGATGCTGCCTACCGCAAATACACTGAACAAATTGTACAACAACGAGCAAAAATTGTCCAAACCGTAAGGAAGCTTATTTTATTTTAAAACTAAAAATTAAATAAGTAATTTTTAAATTTTTTATTTAAAGAACAAGGACCTCAACGCTTTGGAAAAAGCCATTGGATGCGGTCAAGTTGAAGAATTGATTGTACAAGCTGAAAATGAATTGGTATTGGCACGTAAAATGTTGGGCTGGAAACCTTGGGAAAAATTGGCACAACCTATTCCCAACAAACAGTGGGATTGGCCACCAGCTAAAATTACTGAACCCAAAATTTAAATTATAAAAATGTTTAAATAAATTGTTTAGAAATTATTTGCAATTGTCAATGGTTTTATAGTAAATAATTTTGTTATTGGAAAATAATTAATTAAGGGCAACAGCATAATGATAGAATTATTAATGAGCTGAATAACTAAGGAAAATGAGTTTATACCGTTTATTTAAATTATTGTTAATAAAGAAATCAATTTTCCCAAATGCATTGCCAATACAAACTTATTTTGGTACGTATTATTAAAAAACTAAATTCAAAAACTGATGAGTGTAACTGTTAATTTGAGTTTGTAGGCATAACAAATTTCTAAACGGTGGTTTATTTCCTTAAAATAAACATAATTCGTTAGCAGTTTAGTAGTTTTATTAAAATTGTGAACTCAAAAGTTTATTTAAATTTATTAATGAATTATGAATGTTGTAATACAAGTATCGAATAATATTTTTAAAGATAGAAAAATTTTCATTTCAAAAAACAATTTCAAAACATACTACAAAAATAAGTTACAAGTATTATTTAACAAATTGAGCAAGTGGAAAAACAATAAGTATATTTTCAACACTCCTCCTCAATTGCGAATGTCTTCATATTGGCTTTGCATCTTAAGTTTTCCAGTTTTGATTTAGATAAAGGTTTTGTTAACATATCAGCAATCATTTCTTCTGAAGGGCAGTACTTGCATTCGATGATTTTCTTATCAACATAATCTTTAACGAAGTGGAATTTAATGTCGATATGTTTTGATCTGTTGCTAAGTTTTTCTTCCTTAATAAGATTTAGGCAGCTTCTATTGTCTTCAAAAATAACTGTAGGATTTGTTTGTTTACAATTTAAATCATTTAAAATATTTCTTATCCAGACAGCTTCCTTAGCGGCTTCCGACAATGAAATAAACTCTGCTTCTGTTGTCGATAATGAAACAGTAGTTTGTTTCTTGCAAGCCCAACTAACTGCACTATTATTAATCAAGAAAATGTATCCTGAATTCGATTTTCTATCGATTCTACATTCCGCCCAGTTGGCATCAGCATATCCAATTAGTAAATTACGATCGGTACCATTATCACTAAGGTTTAAATATAATTTGCTTGTACCCTTTAAATATTTTGCAACACGCTTAAGTTCATTCCAATCCTCTTGATTTGGATTACACGTCTTTCTTGCAAGGATGGCTACACTAGCGCAAATATCTGGACGAGTATTGACTGCAATATATAATAATGATCCCAGTAAGCTTTGATATTCATCATTACGTAATAGAGGGTCGGAATCAGTTTTTCCATAAGACGGTTCAAGTGGATATTTGCACGGTTTTGCATCTTGTAAACCAAACTTCAATAGCATATTTTCAATGTACTGTTTTTGGCGTATTTTAAATTGGTTTTCTTTTGATTTTATTACTTCTAGTCCTAGGTAATATGATATTTCACCTAAACTGTTGACTACAAATTTGCTGTTGAGTAGTTCAAGAGCATGTTTAATTAAATTTTTGTTTGTAGAAGCTACTATTAAGTCATCAACATATATTAAAATATAAATATCTTCTCCATTGATGACTTTTCTGTATAAACATGGATCTGCTTTGCTTTGCTCAAAATTACCACTCATGAGGACATCATTCAAGGCTTTATTCCATACGTTTGCTGCTTGCTTAAGTCCATATAACGAACGTTTCAGTAGACATACTTGACTTTCATCACCTTCGATAAAACCAGGTGGTTGTTTCATATAAATTGTTTCTTTAAGGTATCCATTTAAAAAGGCACACTTCACGTCCAGATGTTCCACATGCATTCTTCTAACACTAGCAATCGACAAAAGAATACGGAATGTAGCTTGGCGAACCACAGGGGCAAATACCTCGTCATAATCGCAACCATACTTTTGATTGAAACCTTGTGCGACTAAACGAGCTTTAAAACGTTTAATTTTACCATCAGCTCCTCTTTTTGCTTTGTATGTCCATTTACAGCCGACTATATTAGCATCTGGCGGCGCTTGCACTAAATCCCAAGTGTGATTCTTCTTTAGTGAATCCATCTCCTCCTTCATTGCAGATTCCCATTCATGTTTTTCATTTGATTTCATGGCTTGTTTATAAGTTTTTGGTTCAATTACGTCATCAGATTCTGCCAAACGAACTGCATATTTCGCCGGAGGTATCCCTTTGTTTATTCTTGATGATCTTCGTAGGGTTGGTTCAATCACTTCAATTTCAGATGGATTATTAGTATTAGTGGCTTCAGAGTTTGTAAAATATTCAAGATCGCTTGTAATACTGCAGTATGAACCTACATCAGAGTCATCATCTGTAATAATATCACTAACATTAATAGATTTATGCGCAATAGTTATTTCCAAATTATTATCAGTTTCCAATTCTTTATTGTCACATTTCAAATTCAACAATACTTTCGAAGAAACAAATTTGAAATCTCTGCTAATAGTTAGTTTATTTGTACTTGTGTCCACAAAACGCAATCCTTTGCTTTCTTCATCACAACCCACAAAAGTTAATAAATTAGATTTGTTATCAAATTTCTTCCTATTCACTTTTGGAATTAGGATATATGCTTTGGAACCAAATATATGAAGATTTTTTATTTTAGGTTTTCGATCTTCCCATCTTTCATAGGGAGTACAAGGTATAGCGCTTGTAACAAGTCGATTTTGTAGATAATTGGAGTACATAATAGCTTCCCCCCAATAAATGTTTGGTAGACTTGCTTCTTCTAAAAGACAACGAGCCATTTCCACAAGATAGCGATTTTTTCGTTCAGCTACTCCGTTTTGTTGTGGACAATATGGAACGCTAAATTGAGACATGATACCATAACTTCTTAAAAATTCGAACATCTTTTTCGACTTATATTCAGTACCATTATCCGACCTTATACATTTAGGTACCTGTCCAAACTTATTTTTTACCATTTCTACATATAACTTCATTTTATCGAAAACTTCCGATTTTTCATTAATTAAATATACAACAGTATAACGGCTATAGTCGTCAATGAAAGTTATAAAATACCTTTTCTTTCCAGGAGTTATACTTTGCATAGGGCCACAAACATCTGTATGAATTAACTCAATAACCATATTGGATTTTGCCTCTGACTTCTTGGGAAACGGATTCTTTGTTAATTTGCATTTAGCACAAACGTCGCATGTAGTTCGAATACCACAATCTATAATTTTAAAATCTTCGTTTAGCTTACCAGATTGCATGGCCTTTACTGCATTGAAATCTCTGTGTCCAAAAAGTTTATGGTAATAATGCTGACATTGATTCGAGTTACATAAAACTTTATTAACTTCTTGACATGTTTGAGTTTTTAATTGATATAGATTATTGACGCACTCAGCAACACCGACCTCAGTATTATTCAAATCTAGAATTTTACAGTTTGTACCAAAAAATAAAACCTTGTAGCCTTTTAATGACATTTTCTTCACAGATAGCAAGTTTCCTTTGAATGATGGAATGTAAAGTACGTCTTGGACAGTAATAACGTTTTCAACACCTTGCTGATTTAGCATTTTTATTTTACAGTCACCTTTTCCATTTGAATAAACTCCATCACCATTAGCGACAGTTACCTTTTCACGCCATGATTTATCCAAATTTGTAAATTCACTTTCACTGCTACAAATATGACAAGTAGCACCAGAGTCGACCACCCACACACCTTCTTCTCCATTAAGAACAAAACACCAATTATTTTCCTCATTTTCGGCCAATTTAGCTTTCTGATGTTTTTCATTTTTGAATTTATAGCAATCTTTCCGTATGTGACCAATACCACGGCAATAGTGACATACAATATTTTTATTATTATGCTTTTTAAATTTATTTGTCGTTTTTAATACGGAATCTTCAACAGATTCTCTCTTCTTATGTTTTTCAAATTCCTCAAGCAATTTGTTTTCAACGATGGTCATAGTTAAATCTTTTTCATCTCTTACTTCAAGTGCTGTTATAAGGGTATCGTACAAGCTGGGTAAACTACTAAGTAGCATTGAAATTAGCCAGGATTCAGAAATTTCCTCACCAAGAGATTGTAATTTACAAAACAGTAATTTCATTTGGGTGATATGCTTGTCCATATCCTCTCCCGGCTGCAGTTTAAGTTCACAAATTGTTCTCATTAATTTGACTTTGTTACTAAGAGTTGATTTTTCATGATATGCTCTAAGAACATTCCAAGCATCTCTAGCAAATTTACAGTTGGCAATACGAAAAACTTCTGTTTCATCAACAGCCAACCCAATCAATATAGTTGCTTCATTATCAAGCTCTTTCCATTTTTCTGTGGGGACTTCTGGGATTTCATTTTCTATTACTTCCCATACCTTCTCTTTCTTGAGCAATAATTTCATCCGATACTTCCATATTTCATAATTATCGCGATTGAGCTTCGTTATTAAAAGTTTTGGATCAGCCATTCCGCACAAAATAATATACAAGATTCAAACAGTAATTAAAAACAAATTACACAGTGGGAATTCAGGCAATAAAATTAACCAACTTTATTCTTTCGTGGATCTCACACAATCTTAATTATAAAAGGCCCATAACCTATTAAAATTGTGAACTCAAAAGTTTATTTAAATTTATTAATGAATTATGAATGTTGTAATACAAGTATCGAATAATATTTTTAAAGATAGAAAAA
This sequence comes from Calliphora vicina, assembly GCF_958450345.1. Lineage (NCBI taxonomy): Eukaryota > Metazoa > Arthropoda > Insecta > Diptera > Calliphoridae > Calliphora > Calliphora vicina. The sequence goes on from NC_088782.1 coordinate 70,036,500, forward strand.
TTTTCATTTCAAAAAACAATTTCAAAACATACTACAAAAATAAGTTACAAGTATTATTTAACAAATTGAGCAAGTGGAAAAACAATAAGTATATTTTCAACAAGTTTAATATTTGTAAAAACTCCTTATTTATTCAAATTTACACAACAATTTAAATACTTTCATTTAATACACACACTTATATTAAGGTTGGGTCACAGATGGCAAATATTGACGAAAAAGACGTAACAAATACTAAACAAAATATATTTTAATTCTCTTATTTATTTAAAAAACTCCTGTTACTCAGGACAATTCAAAACAAATATTTAGTTTTATTTTATTTGATGCTGTTTGATCTTATAAAATACTTGTAAGAGTAAACAACCCCAAACAAATGTGTGATAAATAAAGTGGTTACGTCTTTTTCGTCAAATATTTGCCATGTGTGACCCTATCTTTACACACTTTATAATGTACAAGAATACACTAATAATGCAGTTGATGTTAATTCTAACAGCGCCTATGATAAACTGACTGCAATTTTCTGTTACTATAGCCCAATTCACAATCTTGTGCAAATGGTCTTGCATCATTGTACTTGCATTGCATTTTTTACTTTACACTAACAAAATATACAGAAATACACCATTGCATAAATTAGCAATACAAATGCACAAGATTGTGAATACCGCTTATGTATTTATATACACAATGCCATAGTCTAGTAGTTTCATGAATTAACTATCTAACTGACAAAACTAGAATGTTCCAATGTTAGCAACTATAACAGTCAGTGCTGTCATACTCAAAAGCAATGTTAATAACAGCGTGTTAACAACATTGTTGATAAGTAGAAGCTTCGAGTATTGGAAATGTTTATAAACATGATAAAAGTAGCAAGCAGTCGTTGCAGACCGTTAAATTCAAATCGTAAAATCATTCAAAACTGCCACAAAAATGCATGGATGTGATTAATTTGTTGCTTACATTAATTACATAATTAATACATAAAAGCCACGAAGGCTTTTATGTATTGAAATCAATAAAAATAAATAAAAATAAAAAAAAATAAAAAAATTAATACAGTTTTATATAATACCACTCTCAAAATGATTTTTACCACTTTTATGGAAAGAGTTTTGAAACAATTTTTTATATTGTGCATATCTAGAGAAAATAACCTTTTAAACCATATATGTTTCATCAATATTAGTGGACAATAACATTCTTAAAAGTGTACCATAAAAAATGTTGGTTTAATGTTAGTAATTTTTTCCGCATACGATACTTTATTCGAATAATTTCTTTTAATCATTATTCGTTCGAATAATATAGGATTAATTAATCGATTACTCGAATATATGGGATGCAAGGAACCAATATATTATAATATTTAATAAACTAGCCGGAAACCAAAACCAATAGGTTTTCGATTTTGTTGGATTTTTGCAATTTCCAGTATTAATTATGTAGTATACAAATAAAATGTTCATCAAGAATTACATATTTTTATAAATTAATTATTATTGAATGTATTACACATTTTTTAGATTATACTAAATGAAACATTGCCAAAGGCTACATGCTAGTCATCTCATTTAAGCTACAGTTAATTCTCTTATCAACTCAGTTTTAATAAAATATTTGAACGGGCAACTTGTACTAAACAAAAGTGTAGTAGTTTTTTAAAATGATTTTCTCCGCCAGAATAATCACATTCTTAATTTTGGCATTGGTTGTTCTAATCAACTCTACACCATTACCGAATCATGTTCAAGAACGACATCAACTATTAAAAACACGATTAAAAAGACAAATTGATTTGACCCTATCTGCTGAACATGATGACAAAGAAGATGAAACTGAAATCGCATTAGAAGCCATTGCAAATCTGTGGCGTAGTACCGATGGCAATACTCAGATAGACGGCTCGGCCAAAGTTTTACATCGTTCGAGCTCCTTGCAAAACGGTAATACTCGCTATTCGGCTCGCTTCCATCTGCATCATGATTATAGGAAACGTAAATAATTTTTGTATTGTTTTATCAATTTTATCTATACCATCGTGCTGAAGGTTCCGGTTCTGATTGGCGTTTGGGTGTCCGTGTACTCTTTACATAAATAAAATATACTACTATGTTAAATAATTAAATTGTTGGAGGTGATTTTTTTTTAAATTCCACATAAATTCCATATGTATTTAGTCGTACATGTACGAGATGTAGAATGATAAACTTCTTGAACTTTTTAATGTGTATTAATATGTGTGTTTTGTTTTTTACTTTTGTTTATTGTATTTTCATTATTGTTTTTAAATGAATATAATTTAAAAATTACATGGAATTTTCAAATTGTTTAACCAAGAACATTCAGTTTTAAAATAAAGAAACGAAATTGAAAAAATCTGATTTGTTTTTTTTTAAATGGGTTATTATTTATGAAAAAAGGTTGAAAACTATAATAATAAATATAAATTTTAAGATGAAAGTGAGTAAATTTAAATTATTTGTTAAACACCAATTTTAAATTTTGTGCAAAAAATAAGGCAATGAAACCGACCTTTTTTGTACATTATTTCCTAAAGTATTTATGATTTTGACAAAATATCAAAAAAAATTTTGTGTCAATGGCGCTACTAGCAACATAATTGCAAAATTTCAGAAACCAAGTTTCCTAAAGTTGAGAAATATAAAAAGAATTACGATAAATTTTACTCTATATTGAATTAGGTAATTCGGCCACCGTTTTGCACGAGGCATAGGCACTACACAGTGTTTTAGAAATGTTTTCGGTATCTCGAGAACTATTGGAGATATTGTTAAGAAATTGCAGATGGTTGGGGCTGAGGCGTTTTCGAGTTGATGTACAGTTGTACTACTACAAATAACAGTCCGAGGGGCAAGGTCTGGACTAGGCCGGTGAGGCAAAACTTCCTAAACACTTTTTAACGGGTATTGCAACATGTGGCCTAGCGTTGTCATGATGGGCGTATTTTTGTTTGGCTTCAAAAGAATATGTTGCAGCTCATAATAGATAGGACCCATATGGACCCACCAAATACAGAGAATTACCTTAGCACCATGGATATTTGCCTTTGGTGTCGTTTCGGCTGGTTGGCTGGGTTTCACATACAATCTCTTACACTTCGGGTTATCGTAATGGATCCATTTATCAGCGCAAGTAATGATTCGGTGCAAAAATGATTTTCTTTTATAGCGTTCAAGCAGCATTTCAGACATAAAATCATCTTTCAATGTCTCTCGGCTTCAATTCGTATGATACCCAATTTTCCTGCTTTTTGATGAATCCTGCTGCTTCAAAACGTTTTGAAATTGCTGTTTGAGTAGCTCCTAATGATTTTGCAAGCTCTTATTGAGTTTAACAACAATATTCATGAAGTAATCAGGCCTGTCACACATTTCGTTCGGAATGGTTTCAATTCCATAGTTTTAATTCCGATCTATTTCGTTTTAGGTTCTTCAGATTCCGTGTAATTTGTTAATTCAACAAATGCTTAATAATTTTGTATTGCAGATTTTAATTTGTCAGCGTTTTTTTTTATATTAACACAAAATTGAAGTTTTAGGTACAGAAATTGATTAAAATTTTAAGAAAAACAAATATCAATTCCACTTTGAAAACTGAAAGTGGTTTCGTTCCGAAAGATATTATCGTTTTACTTTTTGTGAAGAAGCAAATTACGGAATTAATTCCACTTTCGTTCGGAATTGAATTATGTGACAGGCCTGATTGGCTGCAGTTCTTGGTATTCAAACTTTTTTGGCTGGACTGGCTGGAAAATAACCACTTCTGAATCACACAAACCAAAGGTTAATGTACCTCTTAAAGTTATTCGATTTGGCTCAAAATCAGCATATCGTTCAAAATCAGAAGAAAAAAAATCCCTCATACAATTTCATCTCCACACTAATGTATACTATAGTTAAATTTTCCTGAATTATCCCATACTTTCCATGAAAAATAAAACTCAAGTGTTTATATTATTTTTATACGTATGTAAGTATTTTCTACATTAAGAAAATTATGAAATTTTTATTATTTTTTTTGTTTATTATTTATTTTATCAATAAAAAAAGGAGAAAATAAACTAAAGTGTTTGAAATAACATTTATATGATTTTTTTGGTTTTATTTCCTTTTGTTCATTTTTAAATTGTTTTAATAGGCATGAAAAATAATTAATTACGAAATGATGATTATGGAGAATTGAATGTAATTTTTTTTTTGTTGTTTATTATTGTTTTATTTATTATTTATGCTGATTTTAATGGCAAAAAAAATGCTGCATACATTTACGTAGATAGTTTAGGTTTTATTTTAATTTGTTTTATTATTAATTTTTCTTTATAAATATTTTTTTTTTTATAATATTTAAATGTATTTTTCTTTTGGTTTTTTTTTAGTAAAAGTAGCACACGGAGATTTGAATTTATGAATATTCTACTTATTTGTTAATAAACTTTAATAGTTTTCTTATATTCATTAAAAAATAATGAAATAAAGAAATAAAATGAATATAATCACACAAAACAAAAGGGAAATTAAATTATTTATAAATAATTAAAAACTTAAACTGTATATAATTTCAATTTTTCTCATTTCTTTTTTTTTGCCTAAAATGTATGTTGTATTATTTTGTTCACTATTTTTTTTTTAAATATTTTTTTGATCACAATTTGATTTCTTTGACTCCACTTATTTTCCTTAAAATATCCTTAAATTTTTGTTTAATTTTGTTTTTTGTTCCTTTTACAAAACCATTCATTTTTTTTATTCTATTTTTTCAAGCCAAAATACTCGTACATTGTGTAATATCCAAAAATATGTTGTACATTTTATCAATTTTAATTTTATTTGTTTTAAATGCATTTTTAACTATAATTTTGAAACGGGTTTTTTTTGTTTGTGTTGTGTGTGTTTTTGTTTTCTTTTTATACAACTTAAATTTATTTTGCCAAAAATACCTTTTTCATTTAATGCTATAATATAATTAATTAATTGATTAATTAGTCAAAGAACCTAAAAGTGTCTTTGTTTAATTTAATTCAGTCACTTTGAAACATAAGCTTATAATTAATTAAAAATTAATTTTATTACTATTATTTTAATTGTAATTGTAATTATTATTATTATTAATTGTATATGTACACATAAATTATTAACATATAAAATTTAATTTCGATGTTGGTTTTCTTTTATTTCTAAATAAATGTTTAATGATTAAGAGGGATTCATGTCTATAAATAAAAAAGAGCGTAAAAACATATAACCTGTTCTGTAAATCGAGTGATTTCAAAAACGAATAATTGAAAAATTTTTGTTTTGGAAATCGCACGATTTTGTACATTCAAACAGGTTTGTTTACTCAAAAGTAAAACGTGAAAACATGTGGAATTCGTTAACTCGTTTTAAAAATGAAATCGTTTTTCGGATTCGATTTACACAACACGGGGGATAAAACAAAATTTTACTTTTTGTTTTAATATCTAAGACTTACTTACAGTATGTCCTTTTGCAAAAAAAAAAAAATGTGTGTCATTTGTTTTTTTAAATACAGGGGCAGAATTACCGAGTAAAAATCGAGTGATTCCAAAAACGAATATTCGTCAATTTGATGTTCTGCAAATCGCACAATTTTGTACTCGATAGTAAAATGAGTAAATCATTCGATTTACAGAACACCAAAATATGTGAATTCCTTTTAAAACGAAAACGGTTATTCGTTTCGGTTTCGGTTTCGGAACAGGGAGTATGGCATTCCATAACGAGCAAGAAATTTAGTACATTTTATTATAATTTCTATATAGAAGTTATTTTTGATACGAACACTGCTGGTTAAGTTAAGGGTGTGTTCGTAAATTCAGTATGATTACATCACTGCAGCAAATTAAAAGTTTAGCGTTCGAAAAAGCATATTTGCGATTATTGCTTTACGTCAAAAGTTTTTTAATGCAAATTGTTGGCAGTGATGCCGCAAATTTGTGCAACCAATGCATCATTAAGTTATATGTTGCAAAAGTTTGCAGGTCGTGGCATCAGTGATGCACAAATTTACTGCATTTACGAACACACCCTAAATCTTTCTGGAAAAATACGATATTGGTTTTCAAATCGAATGTATTATTATCATTAATAATTCCAAATTAGTTGAAATTTCATTAGGTAAAATCCAGGATGTGAAAGTAATCGGATTATATTTGTAAGGGCTAAAAATTTGCTATTTTAGAATGTGGGGGGACGAAGAATAGTTACAAACTGTGGAGCATATTATGGGTGTGTTCGTAAATGCAGTAAATTTGTGCATCACTGATGCCACGACCTGCAAACTTTTGCAACATATAACTTAATGATGCATTGGTTGCACATATTTGCGGCATCACTACTAACAATTTGAATTAAAAAACGTTGCTTTTTCGAACGCTAAACTTTTAATTTGCTGCAGTGATGCAAATCATTTTTGATCATTTGTGTCAATTGTTTAAAACGATCTAGTACCATGACATATTCGTTTTAGTAAAATTTCAAAACCAGTATTAAAATATCCAAAACAAAATATGTGATTTCGGGTTAGTTCCGTGACCTGTCACATAGTGACTTCTAGGAAATCACCATACTATAGACGATTTTGGGGTTTCTAATTTCTAAAATAATAAAAAAATCTTTTCAATCCCGTGAATTTTTTAAAACAAACACCAGTAATAAGGGGTCTTCCAATTGGAACTTCCTAAATTTGACAGTTGATAACGCTACATCTATCGAATTGGCTGTTATTTATTCATTTTGTTTTGCCATGGACGGATAAAGCCTTCAACAACACGTGCAAATGATAAAATTGTTTTACCAAAATTGGTGTTTTGTTCAGTCAACTTCCCTCCAGCTTCTCCAATTTCTGAATGAATGAGTACGTCAATAAACAAAATTGTCGAATTTGGTACGATACCAATCCACATGAGATTATGGCATGGGCTGGCTGTCCATATTTATTTGAGAACTACGTTGACCAGGCCATCACCGTTATATGCAGGTCGATGATTACCAACATCTTTTGGCCTGAATTAAATGTAGACACCAACGATATGTAGTTTCAACAGGACGGCACATATCTTGTGGTTTCTTATGTCACATGTCTATGCTAATAATCCAAATTCAGCTTTATTTAAGCACCAGAGTCATAGAAAATTGGACTTTCGAGAAAACGAATATTTTTCAATGTAAAAAATCGTGTGATTTGCAGAACGTTAATGAATGTGGAATGACCGTTACAACAAATTTCTGTTTACCAATTTGGCAACAGAAAATTATAGCATACCAACATAATAGACCCACCCATACGCTATTTTGTATTGGATTTGAATTAAATTCCTTATTGAATTTAATGATTCAATAAGGAATTAATTCTATAGAGATTGAATTGTTAAAGGAATGAATTCGATACGATATGAGTGTTAAGGAATTAATTCGTGCTGAATAGTTTAATGGAATTGTTAGGAGAATACATACATATATTTAATTTGATTTTGAAAATTTAATTATGAATAAATTCTTTAGAATTTTTGCCTTAAACTAATTTTCTAACAATCAACTCAAATCAAAATGAGAATTCAGTTTAGTGTAAATGTAGCTTAATAGCCAAAAACAATTCATAATGGAACCGATTTTATAATATTTGTACATGAACGTTTCTTCTAAACTACTTGGGAAACCGATTGGGAGTGTACACGAAATTTATAGGCCCAAGCTATCGCGAAGGATCTTATATGTGAAAAGAGTCAGTCAGTTTTATATTCGAAAAAGCCAGTTATGAGAAATCTAATTATTAAAATAAAAACCGAGATTATAGAAAATAGGTTAAATTATCTACAAGAGCTGGGTTATTTTTTAGAAATATCCGGTTCAAAAATGGCAAACAAAACAATTTTAAAACTCAAATAATTTTTAATTTAAGCAACGAAAATTTTTTAAAGAAATATGTATACATCGATCGCTCTTCTAATTTTAAAATTATTCAATACAGTTAAGGTTTTATCGTTTTGTTTATTTACACATCAATAAATAATAAATTTATGTTTAATAAAAATCATTATATATATTTTTTTTTAAATTAATTTATTAATTAATATTACTTTAAGTTTTAGTTTATATTTTGCTATATTTACTACAGCAATCAATTAATAATGATAATAATTAAATAGGTTATGAATACATGAATATGTATGTATGTATATTATGAATGTACTATGTATGAATGAATGTATTTATGAATTTATGAACGATGATGATGATGTATGAAAGCATAATGTATGGAAGATTTTATTTTATATGAGTGTTTAAAATGTAAACATTATACATTCTTTAATTAATAAAAAAATCTACTATGAAACTGATACGTGTATAAAAAATATATTTGAATTAGGTATTGTGTATGATGATCATCAAGTCTTTATTTTTTTAAAAAAAAAATTTATGAAAATCTAAAAAATTAACAAATCAAATAATATTCTAAGGCATTTAACTGAATACGGTAAATTGATATTAAAGGCATATATTTTTTTAAATAAAATTCTACATACGTAAAATATGTATGTATTTTGGTTTTATTCAGTTTACTAATACATTTCACATTATCACCCACCACCTAGGTTTTTTAACAACTGACTTAGATTTCTGTCAATTGCATTTTCATTTATGCACCTTCCTTTCCTTTGGATTTGAGTCAGTTTAAGTACGATTTGACTTTTAGTTTTAGGTTTTTTTTTTTAAATATAATTTAAAAAACTATAATTTGTTTTGAAATTATGAATAAAACTGTGTGTGTTTTGAACATTTGTGATAATTAGGGGAAAGGTTTATATAAAGAATTATGTTTTATATGTATAATAGGTATTATCTTTTAAGTAATGGATATGGATTTGAAAAATTCTCTTATGGTTTGATTTCTTGTTATTGCTTGTTTAATTTTATTTTATTTATTTTTTCTTTATTCATATTATTTTATGATTTTTTATTATTATATTATTGATACATACTGTTTTACTAATTGATGGTAAATTGGTTAAAATAAAAAAAATTAAAAAAAAAATATTTTTTAACGGGTGATTTATTTTTAATTTTTTGTTTACAACTTGAAACTCTTTTCAATAACTTTTTATACTAATTGATGGTAAATTGGTTTAAAATATATTAAAAACTCCCACACTTGTTTATAATTATTTTATTTTAAAAAAATACGAAATTAATTTAAACACAAAAATAATTATTTCTCAAAAAAATGTGTCGACCTTGACATTTGATATCAAAACTAGACAGATATTGGGGATTCAAATTTGAAATCTATTCAAAAGAGTATGAAAACAAAAACAATCGTATGTGGGCATTTCCACAGCTAGGCATCGAAAATAAAATATTAATAAAAAACCAACCCATTTTTCTTACATTATATTAAAAAATGTCTACATTTTAATAACATAATGTATTTTCAGCTAATCTTAGTTGTTATTATGAGAAAATTGGCTTGCAATTTAATCTACTTTTAATAACACTTTCTCTTTACTATCAGCCCAATTATGAATAAAAAATTCCGCGGGAGTTTTTTCCCATTGAGTTTGAATAGGAAAAATGTGAAAAGAGGAAAAACTCCCGGGGAATTTTTATTCATAATTGGGCTATACCTATTTGTTGTTTACATATTTGTATCACGATTCCACACATCTTATGAAATCTTTCTATCAACAACAAATTCATTCAAAAAATTAAAAGCTCGATTAAAGAAAATTTTTTTAATTTTTCTTTTTTTCATCTTTCTAATAAAGTGGCTAGAAATTTGAATGTCTCTCATTTGCTATTGAAATTCATAATGGAATTAATTCATAACAAAATTCATACAACCTTTGTTAATTCAAATTTAATTAAATTATTTGTTCCTCATTCAATTTGTGTTTGTTTTTAATCATTTAGGAAATGAATTGAAAACATTTACTTAAGCCTATTTGTAATATTATTTGTATTGAATAACAATTTATTCATTCAACAAATTGTATTAAGCTATTCTGTAATGGATTTGATTTAAAGAAAACTTGAATGATTCAATAAGGAATTAATTGAATTTTTAAAGAAATGAATTCAATACGTTTGGGGTACTAAGGAATTGAGACAACGAATGCTTTAATTGTGATGTTAAGAGAATATATTTAATTTGACTTTGAAAATATAATTAGGAATTTATTTTTTCAAACGTTTTGAGTATAAAGAATATTTCTAAGTTTGAAAAGCTGAAAATATGGCAATAAATGCATTACCAGTGCACTTAATTAAATTTTTAAATTTTTAAAAGGTTTATAAAACAAAATTTCAATATAAAATTTGTATTTTAAAGCTTTCATATATTTTAAAAGCATTATTTAAAAGTATATATGTCAAATTAATAAATAAAAAGCTTTTACATGAACTAATTCATATTACAGACGTGGCCGAAAACTATGTCGCGTGTGAAATCATACTAAAACAAGTATCTTTCTAGTTTCCGCTCTATTTGTATTTCACTGATTCAGGGTTGCATACAATTTAAATTAAAAATGTTTATGGATAAAAATCACGTTCATATTTTTATTTAAAGAAAATATTAATATTTTCCGAAATATCTCTCATCATTAAGCTTTTAATAGAGTTTTCAGCAAGGTTGGCAAACATTACCGCTAAGCTACAGTTACCGAAATAACAGCAATTACTGTTATCGATATAATCGTATATTCCGATACAGTGAATAATTTTAAAATATGAAAATACAAATTTTTTGATTTAAATAATTTAAAACTACAGTAGCCGAATTACCGCATTCGATATCGAGCATAATTTATCGTAATTTTCGTATTTGAGGTTATGGCATTCGATACCATAGCTCATTCGATCACGAATGCGGTAATTCGACCACAGAATTTAAAATGTAATATAATGTAATAATCGCTCGTTGTTAATTTTCGTAAGCTGTTATCATTAAAATACTGTTGCCCCTAATTGGCTGTCATACATTGGATATAGCGTTCAACGACACCTGCGAATGATAAAATTGTTTTATCAAAATTGTTATTCTGTTCGGGCAACGTTCCGCCCACTTCGCCCATTTTACGCTATGCGGCCCATTTCTGTATGAATTGGTACGTCAACAAAAAAAATTGTCGAAATTAGGTCGATACCAATTCACATGAGATCATGGCGTGGGCTGGCAGCGTCATCGATCCATATTTCTGTCATCGATTCATATTACTGTCATCGATCCATATTTCTTTGAGAACGACTTTGACCAAGTCATCACCGTTAACGGTCAACCAATGATATCTTATTTTAAGAGGATGGCGCTAAGTGCCACACAGCTCACCATGCAATTTGATTTTCTTGTGGGATTTTCTTAAGTCGCAGATTTATGCGTATAAGCCACAAACCACAGCGGTCCTCAAAACCATCATATGTATTCCACGATGTTGTATTTCATACATAATGTTATATATAGGCCTTTCAAACGAATAAATAAATATCGATATTTAAATTTACTGATATTAAGCGCTTAATGAAATACCCTTGTTGCATACGAAACGATTTAAAACCGAAAAAATGTGTGATGTATTTATTACACACTTTTCTTAACTGACATTGTGCTTTTCAAAAGTTTTTTGTTTAAATGCCCCATAACGTTTAGTTGGACGGGGTACGGACCGATTTCAAAAAATTAATTAGTTGTGTTACCTGATCAAAGAGAGAAAATAATATCTGTTGAGGCCCGCGATTATGTGGAGGAGGACGACGACTTCCTCGACATCGATATGGAGCCCCTATAAATATTGTGACCCTCGCTCGCTATGCCTGTGGTCCTTGTACATTGTGAATGCCGCTTAGGAAGTTTGACAGTTGACCATTCAAGTGTTGTCAATCTGCCTAAGCGCCATTTTTCAGTTTGTCAAAAACCAACCCTTATTTTTCAATAAATATTTATAATGTTTATATATATATTTATATTTTTCTACTTACGATCAACCAAGTAAGTGAAACTTGCAGTTTTTGTATCCAAAGTTATTTATGTGCAAACATACACACGTATAAATGGTTTTTATTTCGTTCGACCCCGTTGAAAGAAAACAGCAAAAACCATGACCTTACACAGTATATAGTTTCAAATGGTATACAAATTTTTGGGCCATAAATTAGTTTATTTCAAATTTTCAATGTCTTAAAAACGATAGAGGATAAAATTACATAGTTATTTAAAATGTTTACTTACAGATAAACGTTTAATTCATGGACTGGCAGGTTATTATATTGAATTGTAACGCAGCCCAAATGTGTAGATCGACTTTATCAAAGGTATCCTAAACTGGTAACCATCAGACGTGTTATTACTTTGCAAGCACGTTCCCATGATAATTGGTACGAGAAGAACTTTCGATGATAGAAGAACAGTTACAAGATGACTGTGCAAACACAACACTTTGGCTGCATGTCTTCTGTAGACTACAGAAATTCCGAACTTTTTATGTCCATTCCACTAATATGGATAACAAAAGAACACTGTTTATTCCATGTTACTTAAGGTATTTAAAATGTCATTAGATTTGAGGAGCTGCAGAACGAAAGGTGATCTTTCGATTTTTTTTACAAATTGATTTTTTGGTATTTTTATAATATTTGGGTTGAAATCTTCAAGAAAAAATCAATTTCCCAAAATTTTTTAAATTTTCATAAAGGTACCTTTTGTTCTGCGGCTGCTCCCTCATTTATTATTTGTATGTATAAATAACATACCCGAAAATTAGTAGGTAATGGACGAATACAGAATATATCCAAAACAAATTCTTTAAATTTTATGTTTCTACATTGAATAAAATACAATAAGAGAAAAATGAAATTGTGAATTATAAAAAAGTGTGTGTTTTATTGTAGTTTAGGTATCACCCGTTAAAAATAAGTTTTCTTTGTTGTTTTGTTTTTTTTTTGTTTAAATTAAGCAATAAAATGTTTATTTTTGTTAATTCAATTATATCTAGAAAATATATTTAATAATATTTTGTTGTTGTTTAATTTAAATCAAGTAACTAAAATTTTAAATAAACTATAAAAACTAAATTTGATATTACTAAGGCTTCTTTCTTTCTTTCTGTTCGCATTAAGAAATAAATCATTTTGATACAAATTGTTACAAGAAGAAATTATAATAATAATAATAAAAATAGTATCATTAAATTAAAATATTTTATTTAATAAATTTAAACATACAGAGAGTAATTATTAATAAACAGATAAAATAAAAACAATTAAAAAAAAAACAAAAGTAGAAGTTAACAATTACTTTGTAATAATTTTATGTAAATTGCAAATGTAATAAAAAATGTTGCCTCTAAAGTGGAGAGGGAAGGCAAAAACTACAAAAGAAAACGAACGTTTTTTAAAGCAGTATTAAAAAAAATTTAAAACGAAATGTAATAAAAGAACTAAAATTCATTTGAAATGTTAATTAATTAATTGTTTTGTTTTATAGAAAAAAACATAACACTTAATGCTTAAATCGTTTAAGAACTAATAAAAATAATTATTGAACTATTTTTCTTTTATTTATTATTTTTTTTTGTATGGTTTGTTGTTTTATTATAAAAATAGTTTTTTATCTATGTTTTTTCTTTTGTTTTTAATGCAAATTATGGGATTTATTTGCTTTGTTTTGTTTTGTAAGAATTTGCATTAAATATTTCATGCAATACTAAATCTTAAAAATATTGTATGAATGAAGAAGAGAGGATTGGTTTGTTTTTTGAGTTATTTAACTCCTTTTCGACATTTTTTCTTTTTCTTTTACAAAATTGTTTGTATATTAATTTTGTTGTTTGTTAGTTATTGAATAAATAAAAACTTAAAATAATTTGATTTATTAATGTGATAGAAATTTTAACGAAAATCTTTAAGGGATTAACTATACAGAATGAGAGATAGATAGAGAGAGTGTGTATGATAGAAAGATAATAATATAAACTTTAAAATATTAAGAAATTTGTTTGAGTTTTTGGTCTGATCAAACGACCAAAGCATGCATTAATTGTTTTCATTATTTTTCTTGGTTCTTGTATGTATTTTTAAACAAACAAATAATCTTTCATCTTCTTTAAAGTGGACAAAAAAAAGGAGAAAAAAAGTATAAAACATAAGTTATGTATGTGTCTCTAAACTTAATATTTGACTGTAGTAGCTTTTGTTTCAAAGATCATTTCAAAATCTTTAATTATTGCATGCACAAAACTCGACGACTTCTTTCAGTTCTATTTCTATAATTATTGTTATTGATGTTAATGTTGTGTGTTATTTACGTTTTCCAATTGTTTTGACGATTGTTACTGGGTCCTGGTGCTTGCGGTGGTATCATCTCTAATAAATATTGTCGCTGCAATTCAGCGGCTCGTTGTATATCAGCCAAAGATGCTGTTTGATTCTTGGACGACGAAGCAGAGGAGGAAGATGCAGATGTTGTTTTGTTTTTATTTGTAAATGCTGGGAATATTTAAGAAATACACCATATGAAATTTATTTTAGTCTAATAAGGAGAATTGTTTTTATGCTTACCAGCTACTTGAGCTGCCTGAGCCATAGCCATTTGATAGGAATACAAAAGTGGCGTGAATTGCATCATATGTTGAGGATTCGTTGCTAAACCTTGACCCAAAGCTAGAAAATAAGAAAATTTACAAGTTTAATAAAATGGTCTTTTAAAAGTGGAATATATTCTTGTCAATATAATATAATTAAGATAATTTAAATGGACGTTTTTGTATTGAACAGTATAGTTTTTTTCTGGTCATGCAGATTTTTTAAAGCATCGGTTAATTGTATCTGCATCGGCATTCTACGCTATTTTATTTGGAATTTCTAAAACTTCTCTTACAATTTGACTCCTTAATATTTCATCAAATTTTAATGGACGTCTAGTTCGTGACAAACTTTCATATCTTTCAAACCTTTTATAGTTCCTAAGTATAGTTTGGACTATAGATTTTGACAAATTAACAATTTCCACAACATTAAATATAAAATTATTTTCAAATTAAATGAAATGCCGATATCGTATGTAGAGTTTTGCGACTTAACACGAAATCTGGTTATGTGTTAACTAATAGTTATTCTGACAGTTTTCATACAAAAATAATTTTAACCGACAGTATACCTATTAGTTAACACATAACCAGACTTCGTATTAATGGGGGTAAGTGTTTGTATTTATCATACTCATTTCAATATTTTTAAATTGATTGAGATTATGAAAAAAAGTTTTTACGTATTAGTTTATAGTTTATGAGAAATGTATATAAAAATGTTGTTAAAAACAATTTTGGACAACTCTTACAAATGATATTTGCGAGAAAAATCAATCAAGTCAAGGTAAATTTTGAAAACTGTTTTTTTAATATTAGTTTTAATACAAAACATTTCTAAACATATTTTTCTAAAATTTTTAAAACTCGAAATTAATGATTTTAAAATAAGATTGAATATCTACTTTAAGTATATTACCTCTAAATAATTGTTGCTGGAACGCTTGCATTGCAGCTGCAGGTGATGCGTTGCCAAGAGCACCTAGATTTGCAGCTGCTGGATTTGTTGCCGTAGCCGCGGCTGCAGCACCCAGATTTGCCAGACCTCCTAATGCCGCTAAATTACCCAGTTGCCCTAGGTTGCCAAGATTGCCTAGGCCGCCTAAGCCAGCTAAATTGTTTAGGCCCGGCAAACCAAGAGCACCCAATTGGGCGGCAGCGGCTAAAGCAGCAGCTGAATATTTATCATATTGTTGCTGTTGCTGCTGTTGTTGTTGCTGTTGTTGTTCGGCAGCAGCTCTTTGCTGTTGCTGCTCTGCACGATGATGATCACGCTCTCGTTCACGCTCACGTTCGCGCTCTCTTTCTCGTTCACGTTCTCTTTCCCGTTCACGTTCTCGTTCGCGCTGCTGCTGCTGTTGATGCTGGTGTTGTTGCTGCTGCTGGTGTTGATGCTGCTGCTGCTGCTGATGGTGATGCATTTGACTGGGTGTTGGTGTACTAGGACTGGGTTGAGCCTGATGAGACATGGAACCTCGCGACGAACGTGGCGTAGTTGGTGGTGGAGGTGTCGGTTGATTGGTTGGTGGTGGTGTGGGACGTGGCGTGATACTCGGAGTTGGAGTGTGACATTTGGTGGGTATAACCGTTACAGAAGGTGGTAGATTAACTAAAGCGGCTGCTGTCGACGCTGCATGCGCTGCTTGTGGCTGAGATTGGTGCGCCGTTTGTTGAGAATGATTCTGAGATTGAGACAACACAGAACTAGCAGCTACATGAGCATCCACCGGGGATGGACTGCTTTGACTGGCCAAACGTTGCTCAATTTCTTGTTCTTGTTGCAAGGCCTTAACAAATGCCTGTTTCAGTCGATTGGTATGTTCAGCTTTCAAAGCCTTCTTAACATTAGTGGTGACACATTGTTCACAAATAACTTTAGCTTCTTTGTTGCCTGTAGAGGACACAAGTAAATTAGTAGATCTTTAGCTGAAATATAAAGATATGCTTACCTTGTTTCTCCCACTTCCAGACCGGTGTAAAATCAATCTTACATTGAGCACAGCGAAATGGTGGTGCCATTGTATTTGTTTTCTTATTATTTGTCGTTATGTAGTCGACAACAGTCTCTAAGCCAAGCAGGTAAACAAATTCAGTATTGCTAGGATTTGGTATAAAATGCATCTCTGGTGGTGGAGGCTTAGGTGGAGGAATCTTCAATAAAACAGTATAAAATCATAAATAATAACAGTTGATTGCTATGCTATAATGAATATCAAATCCATGCAAATACCTGTAATAAGGTCTTCTCCAATTGTTTCCTTAACGCCAGTTTAGCAGCCGCTTGCCTTTGTGCGGGAGTTTGAACATCTTCGCGGGAATTTAAGCGGTCATTCTACAATGAAAACCAAATAACAATTAGTGTCAGTTAGAGGTAAAATTTGTTGTAAAATTCTGTTGCTGACCTTTACCTTCAACTCATTGTGTTGATGATTTTGTGTTGACAACGGTGGTGCTGGTGTTATTGATACCGAATTGCTGATGGTGTTAGGTACCTTAGAATTATCCGAAACATTAGGCTGCTGCTTATTTGTTTTCATTTAGTTTTTGTTAGTTCAATATAAACAATACAAAGCACACAATATGACGCAAATTGGTTAGTTTTATGAAATTGATAAATGAATCAGAAAAACATGATAAATTCATACATTTTAATAACAATTATACATACTAAATTCATATAGTTATCAATATTATAAAATATAAATACGTCTCACTATAGTTATTTTCATCTCTATCCTACATTATTATCATTACATTATTATGAGGAGTTAGTGTAAGTAGTGACAAGATTCAAAGGTTAGTGTTTATACTGTGTTTATGTTTTATATTTATTGTGTATTTAAATAAAATTTAAAAACAAAAAAACTCTTTTAGGAAAAACAAATTAGAAAATTATTCCTAGAATTTTACTTAAAAAGATTTTTAGAAACAAATTGCTATGAGTTTTTAACATTTTCAATTAAATTCCACGTTCCTGAGATAAAACTGTTTAATGTTTTTGTTGAAAACCTAAAAGTGAAAATATCTCGAAAACTGACTTTACGATATTAAAATGTTTGCGATATTTTTGTTTAACATGTCAACATTAGCCAACATTTTTCCACCAGGAGCCCTTTCTGGCTGTCGTGTAGTGTTATTTGCACATATGTATGTATTGTCTGAATTTTGAACAAAATGATTTTCGAGATATTTGTAGATCACAAAATTATAAAGACAATCTCACATAAGACCAAAATTAACATTAAAAGTGTAACTTCGTTGAGACACTTGATAGTCTTGTCAGTTTTTAGGCACCATATTTTGGAAATTACTCAGCTATCTGGAATACAACAAAATTATATAGACAATTGCCCAATTCACAATTGGTGTCGTAGCGTTGTATCGTTGTATGTCGTATTTTTTTATTAATGTTTTGTTTTTGTTTCGAATGAGACCAAATTGAAGAGCAACTTTCATAAGTCACTTGGAATGTGACATTCTTCTCAGTTTTTATATATTTTGAAAATTACGTAGGATTTAAACAATAATTCCAAAAGAAGTTAAAGCTGCTTTTAAGGCCTAATGGAAATTTGTGACTATTTTTTCAAGCGCTCTTGTAAAGTGACATGTCAAAAGAGGACTTAACATTTCATCAATTCTATTTCAAGACGATTATTTCTACTAAATTTCATTTGTTACTTTAAATATGGTTTGAAAATAGCTTTAATTATTTTACAAGTTAATAGTACTACTTATGAAATGATAAACTACAATTGAGTATAAATGTTTTGTAAGTAGGAAAGTGGAAATATTTTTAAATGACATCTTTATGTGTTGCTGTAAGTAAGCGTTGTGTGTATGTAAACGTATTAGAGTAACATGTAGTTAGTATAAATTTGTGTTAAGAGTGTGGTTAAAGAAGTTTGGAACTAAGGAGGAGTAGGAGGTGGAGGAATGAATAAGAAACATGTAATAATGTAACAACACAGCGCTTACTGCAACGATCACATTACAACAACTCACATTGCGTGATTTAAGTCCAGATGGTGGAGCTGATGTTGGTGTTATAGTCACTGATGGCGTTATAGTGAGATTCGGTAAATTTGTGCGGGGCGGTAGAGCATTCGAACGGGCAGATGATGACAACGTTGATGATGATGGTGAGGACGTGGCTTGAATGCTAATTGAAGCGGAAGACCCGGCTGTTAGAGTTGCACCACCGGGTAGCGCCGAACGTGGTGGAGGCAGTATAGAGTTGTTAGTTGAACGATGAGGAGATGATGTCGAACCAGTTGAAGAGGAATTTGTATTCGAGCGGCTATTGGTAGCGCTAATGGTAGAGAAAAAAACAATTGTTAATTACGTATATTTGATTTAAATGAATTTTTTGCTTACCTTATGCTAACCGAAGATGAGATGTTACTACTATTGGAACGTGAACTTTTGGTATGTGCTGGCAGTGGTACGGCCGTAGTGGGCGTAACACTTAAGGCTCCCTTCGATGTCAGAGCTGCCGGTATAGCCGCTAGGGGATTTGTGGGCGATACACTGGTCGATGTGACCACAATATTTTCCTTCATGACATGCTGTGACTGTTTTAGCTTCTTTAGTAACACTAGTTTGGTTTCTTCGTTACGTAAATCTTCCCTTAACTTACGCAGTCCCTTTTCGCGCTCTTTCAATTCGGCTGGTGTCAACTCTTTGATGGGCACATACGGCGGCATTTCTTCGTCATCCGTTTCAGAGTCTATGTTACCATTTTGTTGGCGACCATTCATTCGTGCCGGCAATAAGACAATATCAGGAGCCTCTGCATAAGATTTGGGTTCGGTGCGTGGTCTCAAAACACGACGTTGAACTTTGTTCTCTTCGTTGCCTGAACTAATTATTCCTCCTCCTCCTCCTACACCGCTACCACCACCAGATGACCCTGTCCCTGATGCATGGGTATTGGAATTTGTTGTTGTTGCAATTGTTGTAGTTGATGTGGCCATAACTGCATTAGCAGCTACAGGCGATGTTATGTTTAATGAATTTGAGTTTGTTATTTGATTAGTTGAACTATTACTAGATGGATCTACCGTGGTTATAGTCGTCGATATATTATTTGTAGTTGGTGTGGTATTGCCACTTGAATTAGCTGTTGCAGTACTACTGCTAGTACTACCGATACTACTGCTACTATTGCCCAGTCCTGTGGCTGTTGTGGCCGCGGTCGGTGATGTTGCTGTTGGTGGCGGTGGTGCAGGTGTTATAGTCAGTCCAGAATTTTGTGTAAGTGCTCTCAAGTCTCTTACAGTTGCAGGTGTTATAGTTAGAGCTGGATCACGCCCGGAGCCTAAACTTAAGTCGACGACATCGTCGACTTCCATTTTGGCCATCTTCGCGCGTCGCGTCGTTTTGGCTTATGTTGACTTATCTATAAAATACAATAAAACAGAAACAATTGTTTAATTATTTATTCTATGCTATCAATGGTTAAGAATTTTTTACAATTTACTTTTAACACAAACAAATTTAAATAATTTTATTTCTTCTCTTTCTCCAACAAGAACAACAATATGAATAAACAATAAAGCATTGAATGCATAGAAGGGAAAAAAAATATTTAATTAATGACAGATAAAATGTCAAGGGTTTCTACGGACGGTTTGTGTGAAGTGCGTGGAAAGTGTTTTTTTTCTATCTTCAATGTACTCGTATATAGATTTTTTGTTTTCTTCTTTTTAACAATTGCAAAGTGTTTTCTTCTTCTTCTTGATGTTTTTGTTATTATTCTTTTGATATTTCTCGGATTCCTTTTTGTTTTAACATTCACATGTTCATGTCGATATTTAAAAGAATGTATTCATTGTTTTAGGAATATATTTAGCTTTAGCGTTTTGATTTGTTTATTTATGTACACTGATCATCTAAAGTGAGTAAACAACAGTGAATTTTTGGATTTTTTAAGATAATGAAAATTATAAAATCCATCTATCGATTGAAATTTAAATGTTTCGATTCGGTTCTAAAAAAAGGTATAGGTCGGACGGAATCTAATGTTTTTAATTTTCTTAAAAAAATAATAGAATTCACTGGTGTTTACTTACTTTTGGGTATTATTTCTGTAAGAAGTTTTAAAGTTTCCATTGTTTTGCAGGTTCTAAGAAGTGTAAACACATTCTAACGTAAAATTTCAACAAAAATGTTTTTTTTTAATTATATTATATTTGAATTATACCTATATGTATTTTTAAAAAAATAAGTATGGACTTTACTTATTTCAAACTATTAACAAATATTTGTAATTTTTTCTATAATTATTCTATTTTCATAGGGAACAATTTGTTATATTTTACTTCTGGGGGCAATGAAAAACAGATAAGTTGAATTTTTTGGATGGAAATAAATCTATTATTTATAAGATATAGAAAGAGGAGCATAGCAATTTTTGCAAAACAAATTTAAAAAAACTATATTGTAAATTTTCTTGGAATTTGATATTCGACCGTCAATATTTAGAAATGTGTACACGAAGTGGAAAGAAACGTTTACGATTATTTTATAATAAAGAAAGTTCTTATTAATTGTTCGAGCATTTTAAATTAAAATAAATTTATGGGTTTGGACTTCTTTAAATATAAGAGAGTTTGTAAGAGAGAAAATGGGAATAATAGTTCAAAAAATTAGTATTTTGTATGGATACCATTATTCTTTTTACATTTATCATGGTCCGATTATTACAATTTTCAAGATTGTGAAAAATTTCAATGTATTATCTGCAATATATTGGGTGTATGGCTTAAAAATGCGGGATTAACCATAGATGACGTATCAACTGAATGCGGTTTTTGTTTTTAATATCTTATATGTCATTTTAAAGGGTACATATCTGTCATTTATTGTCATTATATTGTAAATAACAAAGTTTTTTTTTGCTTCGGAAATGTCGAATTTTGTGCCAACAAAGCGTCATATGCGGGAAGTTTTGCTTAAATTCTATAATTTGAAAAAAAAAACTGAAGCATGCCGATTGCTGAACAAAGCTTATGGTGAATGTGTTCCATCTGTTTCAACGTGTGAGAGATGTTTTGTGCGGTTCAGAAGTGGCACGGAAGACAAAGATCGCCCAGGCAAACCGTAATATTCCACAATGACAACGCTCGGCCACTTGTTACAATACCTGTTAAAAGGTATTTAAAATGAAGTGGTTAGGAAGTTTTGTCTCATTGTCCTTACTGTGCCCCGTCCGACTACAATTTATTTCAATTGATGCAGAACGCTCTGTCTAGGATACGCTTCACTTTGGAACAGAGTATTGGCTTGATTCGTTCTTGGCCTCAAAAGATGAATAGTTATTTTGGCTCGGAATCCATATGTTGCCATAAAGATGGAATAAGTACAAAAGTTTTAACTTAAAAGCTAAAAGATTTCACATTTTTAATCCATATACCAAATATTTATAGGAAATTTTGAAAAATATCTACTTGTCTTACGTTTGTATCCGCGATTTTCAATACCAAACATTTTTGATCAACAAAGAATAGTTGAGGAAAATTTAAACCCCTAAGTCCTTCCCTAACGCTCGCCCGGACATATGTAGCTAGATCAAGAATAGACCCGGCATATATATACTTTTGTGAGTCTGCGATGAATATTTCGATGTGTTATAAACCGAATGACAAAATCAATATATCACCCATCTCCCAAAACATTCTCAACTCATATTATTTTGGGCAGTTTTAACATATTTAAATTTTAAATGACAAATATGCTCAATAAGTCTCGAGATACTATCTCAATAAAATTTCCATTCTTTAGAATTTGCTTTCCAGGACGAATGTTAGAAAAACCAAATTTTATTAAAATATTTCACACTAGGTTTGTAGATGCCAGAGGTAATGTCGGGTTAAAGAGAAGAAAAATTTTGCATGCTGTTTTGTTGTTGGGCATGAGACTTGCGCAACTAAATTGCCTAGTGTGAAAGGGGTCTTTATCTGGGACCTAAAAATGCAATAAACTTTTAAACGAAAGCATACTTTTAATGCACTGTTAAGTCCACTTTAAAAACAAAACAAAATTTTAACATGCCAAACATGTTTATGCTCTCTCATCTGTGTGTTTTTAATATCCTGCTGCTCTCATTTGATTGTCGTCATTGTTTTTGCTAGTGTAGCTGTAATATACAACAACTTGGGCGTACCTACGTACATAGGATTGCAACCCCCTAAGGAGTACGAGGACTATTTGCGTAGTTGCTGTGTTGTTATTGTTTTTATTATTGCTATTTTTTCTGCTATTTGGGTTTGTTAAGTTCCGGTTTATATTGCGCTTTTAGTTGTTGTTTTTTCTCTACTCCTTATACATATAAAAATTGTATATTCTATGTTTTGCCACTGGACATGTTGAGAAATGTTTCTTGTTTTTTTTGTTTGTTGGTTTGTTCACATTATTGTACGTGTTAGTTAGTGAGTATATGTTTGTATACGAGTCTATGTCAGGATAATAAAATAAAGATTTCCTTCTTGGAATTTTTTGTTTTTTGTATGTTTATAAAGTTAACAAAACAACAACAATACACTTAAGGTAATTAGATTTTTTTGTTTGTAGTTGTGTTTTTTTGTTGTTTTTGTTCCTTTTTTCTTTTGTACTGACCTTGACACTCTGGAGATAGAAATCAATGTTGGAAATTAATTTTAGTTATTTAGTTTTTATGAGTTTTATTCTTTAAGAAATGAAAGTGTAAGTGAAAAACAACATTAACTTAGGCGAAAGAAAAGAAAATTATATACTTGGTCAATTCACAAGGTCTCTTATCATGTCATATTGTCATAATGTCCTAATATTTCACGACTCGGCGGCTCGGCTTAACCTACTCTTAGGCGTTCGGCGCTAGTCTCTGCCGGTTGATTACGATAACGCAATAAACATAGCATACATAGTGGTATTATTTTAGGACATTTCTAGCTTGAAAGACAATAACAACATTTTTAAAACATTGTGAAATATTAGGACATTATGACAATATGACATGATAGATCTTGTGAATTGACCAACTATATGTATGCTATAATTAAAGAGATATTTGACATTGTCATATGGAAGCACGTGACCAAAAGAAAATCAATACCTTTGAAATGGCTTTAATAATAATAAAACGAATGTAACATACGAATTGATAAAACACTGATTGAAGATTCATGGTTAAAATTGTAAAAAAAAATTAAAAAAAAAAAATATCAAAAAACACTAGTAAAATAATATATTTTAATTAATTAAAATATATACTATAGAGTAAGTTCGGGTAATATGGTATAAGCGGGTAATGTGGTATAGCTACTTTTCTCTAAAACTAAGAGCATAGGGGTAAAGGTATCAAGCTTAAGAGTTTTATTATCTCAGAAAATTAACATTGGGTGAGTGTACTTCATTTTTGCAGGTCATGGAAATAGTCAGTTGTACAAAATCAGTGTGATCTTGTTGTAGACTTTTTCTTTGAGATCTGTTCAAAATATTTTTTTTCTAAAATCACGTGTTTTAAACTTCAAATTTAATTTTAAATTCAAATGGGAACATTTTGCTATTGAATAACAACAAGGTGGCGCAAAAGTAAACTTCCGATGTTTTTTGGCTACAATTAAAAAAAAAAAATTAAAAACTTTGATTCTTCTTGTGGATTATTTTTATTTGGTCTTTTAATTTTCATTACATCAAGTCGAGAATATGATGTCATGTAAATGGCCGCCGCCACAGTTGATTGTCATTTGAGCCCTTTTTATGGCATTTTCCATCACTTTGGCCAAAACTTCCGGCGATAGGTCCTCACATTCTTGACGGATATTGTCTTTAAGAGCTGCAAGAGTCTGAGGCTTGTTGTCATAAACCCGCGACTTCAAAAAGCCCCACAAAAAGAAGTCTGGAGCGGTCAAATCAGGCGATCTTGCTGGCCAGAATCGCCAAAACGGAAGATTAGGCGCCCGGGAAATGCATCCTTCAGCATATCGGTTGTGGCACGTGCAGTGTGTGCCGTTGCACCGTCCTGTTGGAACCACATGTTTTCCAATCCCAATTCATCATGTTGCGGCAAAAAGAACTCGTTGATCATTGCTCTGTAGCGCTCACCATTCACAGTAACCGTTTGGCCCGCGACGGCTTCGAAGAAAAAAGGTCCGATGACTCCTCCAGCGAAAACAGCACACCATACAGTGACTTTGAGCGGGTGTAATGGGTCTTCGTGGGTTAAACGCGGATTTTCAGTGCCCCAGAAGCGTAAATTTTGCTTATTTATGTACCCGCTAATATGGAAATGGGCCTCATCACTCATGATTATTTTTGATGAAAAATCATCTTCCTTATTGGTCAAATAATTAGTCAGCAATATTCCGCGTTCTGGAGCAGTGTAGCGTAACATTGTTTATTAACGTGTATTTCGCATGTGTTTACTACACAAATGTCAAAACAGAACTGACTGTTAGGAGGATTACTTTTGCGCCACCTTGTATAATAATTTCAATAAACCACTTGGTCAGCTAATGTGGTATAGCTAAAGAATTTCAAACAAATAATATGCCAAAGAAAGGTGAAGTAAGAAAATGAGCAGCGGAAGATTTGAAAAAAGCTATCTGAACTATTAGAAACAACGAGATGAATATTATTTTCGCATCAGTCATTCAATGTCTCCTACGAAGCGAAGAATGTATTGAGGAGCTTCTGGCAAGCTTAGTCAGCCGCCAACTTTTACCGCATCCATTGAAGATGATTTAAATAAAACGCAACTCATTTACAAATTGAAATACTATGCATCGGTTATGCGGTTTGGTATACAATATTAATATGGTAATATGGTATACCATATTACCCGCCAATTTTTTCTATGGCTTGTTTACGGGTTTTTTCTCCTTTTCCCAAATTTCTCTGAAACTTGCAACTTAAAAAACTTTTTTACTTTCATGGATGTAAACCTAACACTTATAGTAAGTAGTAGAACACCAGCTGAGAACTGTTCCAATCGAATTAAGATTCTAAAAATTATAGTTAAATATAAAATAGGTATACCACATTACCCGAACTTACTCTAATTTGTATTTGAATTTTTCAAATTTGAATACTTTCCCGCTTTTTGATAAAAAAAAACATCCGGTCACGTTAGTTATATGCACATGTTTTGTAGTAATAAACATATTTTTATTGCTAGTAGTAGACAAAAAAAACGTTAAAGTCATCATCATCATCATTAAATTGAGAAGGAGACGACGAAATACACAATATAATTTTGACACCAACATTTGGACATAGATAAATTGAAGTAGGAGGTAATGAAAGCACAAACAAATTAACGTATATAAATGGATACTGGGTGTACAGACAGGGTTGCAAATTAAATTAAAAAAAAACGGACAACAGAAAATAATTTAAATATTGCATCAATCAAGGTAGTAATGAAAAAATAGAACTCCTTAAAGATCAATATCATATTTTCATTTCCCAGTATCGTTGTGGAACGAAGCACAGAAAATTCCAAAAGCATTTCTGACGGATTTAAGTACAAAAGTAGCCGCTATGTATAAAGATCAGGAATATATACCGCAAATGAATATTGCAGAAATTACAAACAGAATGAAAAACTTATATGTATATGAAGAGTCTCCCAATAGGTACCTCCGAAATTTGGCAGTTGAAAGCAGCCATATTATTGAAGCTACATCTCTCGAATTGGCTGTCATTTATTCAGTTTGTTTGGCCAAATCAACGTGGCCGGATAAAGCATTCAACAGCTCATACAAATGACAAAATTCAATAGTTCAAAAAACCATCCTCAGCGATGAAGGCCATTTCTGGATGAATAGATACTCCAACAAACAAAATTGTTGAATTTGGGACGATACTAATCAACATGAGATCCAAGAGCGTCCAATGCAACCCGAAAAAGTCACTGTTTGGTGTGGATTTCTTTATAATTTCAACGGCGAGCGCTTTAGATCGATCTTTTGGTATGAATTGAATGATTTGGACACCAACGACATGTGGTTTCAACAGGAAGGCCACATTGGACATTCGGCAGATTTGAGGGCATTGTCATCTCATGTGGAGGTGAGGTGAACTGGATACCGAGATTGTACGATTTGACCCGTTAGACTTTTTCTTGTGGGGTTTTCTCAAGTCACAGATCCATGCGAATAAACCACAAACCCAAGCGGTCCTCAAAGTCAACATAACCCATCGGTCAAATTCAGCCTGAAGTGTGGAAAATCTCACATTTCGCATGCGCAAAGCCGCGGCAAACATTTGCACAATATTATATTCGATACATAATGTCATCATCGATAGGCTTTTCAAAAGAATATAAAATTTCGATGATATTTCACATTTTTTTTATTGAAAGACTCTTTATATCATTTACCACTCATGGTAAAGAATATAATTATGACGAATAAAGAGAGAATGAAAAGGAGGCATGATTCAGTAACTGAAAGAGGGACACATTCATCGTGGCATGTTTGGCAACACTAGTGCAGGCACACATTCTTGTGCAGATACATAAACTTTAAATTTGTACACACTATATACTGTAATAAATTAAATAAATGCTTGCTGCAGTTACTGGCACAAAGACCTTGTTGCGTGTAAACAATTTTTTTCCAAAACATTTTTGCCAGTTTTCCATGTTCAAGAAGGAATTTCAAGGAATTCATTAATTGATTGCGAAAAATCATACTCAAATTGGCGTTTGCTTGTTTTATTGTAACATTAATTAATATTGCTGTTAAATAGTTTGAAGATAATCTTGGAGTGGTAGACCGTCCTAGATATGGTCTTCCGCGCAGCTTGGAAGGAAATGAATATATTAAAGGTATCCATTTCTCGCATCATGTAAATATGACTTGAGACTTCGGACTTTCAAGAGACATTCCGGATATCTACTTGTGTGGCTTTTTGATGGTATGGTTGGGAGTCGAATATGTTGGGATAACAAAGCTGCATTTCAATAAAGGAGAATACCATCAGCAATTGTGAACCAATCCCACCATTTGGTGAAAGTTGTGAATCCAATAAACAACACACTGTTTAAAAATTGTCCCAGCAAAACAACACAAATTACCGCATTCGATATCGAGTGAAATTTGTCGTAATTTTCTTATTATGGCATTCGATATCGAGCAAGAATTTAGTACATTTTATCATAATTTCGATATCGAAATTATTTTGCTATTCGATAGCTCATTCGATCACGAATGCGGTAAGTAATTCGGCCCCTGGTTAAAAGCAATTTGTACAATATTATTTCTACTGGTGATTGTCCTTCTGGTACTCTAGATCTGAATCTTTTAGATTATGGTCGGTATTGCAGAACATGGTCGGCATTACTCAAATGTGGACAATTTTCCTATGGATTTGGAGGGTACTGGGACAGACAGTTGATTTGTCTGACTTCGATCGTGGTGGAAGGTAAACACTAGGGTATTCGAATTATTCGATTTTTCTCTTGTTCGAATAAAACGAATAATTCGAATAAGAGATTTTAACTTGATCGAATAATTCGATCACACGTTTAAAATTAATCGAATAATTTAAATTGTTTTAAAAAAGTAAAGAATAAAGTTTTGATGTCGGTTTTTTACTATTTTTTTGTTAAAGAAAAACAAAAAATAAGGTTAAAGTTAACAATTCGAGTATTGATAATGTTAAAAAACATTCGAAAACAAAGTCCATCATTAAATTTTCAACAAAAATATTCTGATCAGATTAACTCCCAAATAATCTAAAAAACCATTTAGTTTCCGTTTTGGAGCTATGCTTTAACAAATTTGAGCTAGTTTGACATGATCCTGAATTCAAATACAATATAAACTAATTAAGAACTTTTTTATTTCGGGTTTTAAATTGAGTAAATAATTCTTTAGTAAATTAATTATTCACTATTTCTAAATTATTTATAACAAATTGTATTATACATCAAGCTCTATCAACGTTGCCGAATCTTTGCTTAATAAAGTGGTCTTGGGGAATTACACAATAAAGGGAATCTGTAAAAGTTTGATATCATTGTGGCTAATTTGAAGTCAACCAGTGCCTGATTGACGCATTTACAAATACGCAAAATGTTTATTACCATGTTAGAAAAAGGTGTTCAACAATGTTCAAAATCATGTATAAGACGAACTCCATGCTTTTCTTGCAACAAAACGTTAGTTTGCAAATATTATGCAACACTTACGTACGCGGATCATGCCCTTCATCTATTTCAATGTAATCATTATAAATGTCATCCTCAATATCATTTTCGACGACCTTTGTCTGTAATTATTTGTCTAATTTCAGAAACAATACAATTTTAATTTAATAAATTTAAATATACATATATGTACATTTATTCGTATTATTCGATTATTCTACATAAAATTGTTCGAATTATTCGTTATTCGAAAATGACCATTGTTCGAATAATTATTCGTAAGCAATTATTCGATTAATTGAAAGATCATTAGTCGAATGAATACCCTAGTAAACACCAGCCACTTTGAAAGCAATAAATATACAAAAAAAATTTATAAACAGTTGTCGTTACGAAAAAATCGTGTACCAGAACTTAAGAATGTACTAGTACTCATATTAAGGATCATATAACTAACATCTTCTCATAGGTTTTCTGAATTTAACGAAGAAATTCTTTTAAAATTCTGTATGAGAAAGACATTTTATGAATTGTTGTTGGGTAGTAATATGATTTAAAGTGGCAACACTTTAAGGTATTTTTAATACACGTACATATATGCAACCATTGAAGCCAGCACCAGCTTAAACAAGTCGGCTGTGCCGAATCTTATAGACCTTAAAAGAAAAAAGTATTAAGAATATGTTATATGAAAATTGTTATTTATGGTTTTTATCAAGGTTGACTACGATTAAAAGGTAACGTTAATATGAATTACTTCGGTAAATGATTTAGCGCTAACGGTATTTTGACTTATTTCGGTAACGGTTTTAAAATTATAATCATAATTTCGGACTGACTTAAATAATTAATAAATTTTACAAAAAAGTTGAACAAGTTGGAATCATCTCAACTACGGAAAACAAAAATTTTATTTTCCAATTTTCTCTAACCCGCAAACTTTAAAAAGCAAAAAAAAAAATGTCGAATAATTTTTTTTTACGGAAATTATGATCCAGTAAACTCAGAACAGCCATCAGAAACAAATTTTCAAATTAAGTTTAGGAACCAGGTGCAAAAAGATGAAGAGTGCCTCAGGGCATTGTTGCCGGTTTAGGTGTAAAAAACAATAATTATGATACGATTTTATTTAAAAACTAATTAAAAACAACTAATAAAAAATATTTCGAATAGATTGGGCGACTAAAAGTTAGTAAAACTTTGATTAAAAAAAAAATGACACAAAATTTCAAGTGCTAAAATTATGACATCACTCACAAAACAGCTGACAGAACAAAAACTAAAAGTCAGAATGCATTTCGACCTTCGAGGGAAATGTTAACAAATCTGTAACTAAAGTCACAGTTAAATTAAAAAAAAAATAATTTAATTTTGAGTTAATTGGTGTTTTGTAATGCATGAGGCACTCTTGCGGATTAGAGGGTTGAAAGGAATTTTAGTGGTAACGGTAACATCGGTCTTAGAGTTTCCAAAATCCGGCAAATTTGAAGAGGAGGGAGAGGTTTCCGGATTAACCGAAAAAGTGTGTTTTTGAAAAAACCAGTTTTGATTATTGTCTTGAAAAAACCCGGTTAACCGATTTATATTAAATTTTTATTTAAAATGAAAAAGGTCTTCTTAAATTTTTTTTTATTTGTGGACGCAATAGGAAATTTGTTAAGAATTGTGTACTAAATCTTGGGAAATTTATCATTTTTTAATTCTATTTTTCTATATCTTTATGCAATTATTATATCTATATCTTTTACGAAATATTGTCAAATGCTATAATTTTCTATAAAATAAATCAATATTTTTAAAAATGGTATCAAAGTTTTTAATAAATATTTTGTCTAAAGCTTATTCTAAAGCTAAAGCTTTACAAAATATATTTCATTAAAATCGGATAACCGTCTTACAAAAACCGGTTTGTCAAAAAACCGAAACCGGTGGAGTTTACAAGATGAAAAAACCGGTTGACCGGTTTTCGGTTTCGGTTTTGGATACTCTAATCGGTCTGTTTTAAATGATTAATAAAGTTTCTAAAAATTAAGGTTACATATTGTAGTTTAGAATTATTTGTAGAATAGCGGTATTTTCGATTATTTCGGTAACGATATTCAAGCTTTTAGGGGTAACGGTAGCTTAGCGGCAGCAGTTTTTATGAAAAATCGAATAAAATCTCCACAATTTCCGCACATACAGAATCGTATTCTACGTTAAAATATTACTGTATGTAAGTATTTAGAGCTTATTACAACATTTTATAGGCAAAAATAATAGTTTAAACTGACTATATTTAATTTTTTAATTTAACTGACATGTTTTAGGCTAAAATTGCGGTTAAAACTAAGCTCCCAATTAGCATATAGTATTGGAACCGAATGTATATTTTCTATTAATTTTTTTAGTTTTTGTATACATATATTTACAGAATATATATTGTTTTATTATAAGAGAAAAAGCTGTCACGTACGGTATGTCACGTACGATATTAAATTTTATTTATTATAAAATCATTCAAAGATTGTTTTTATTTAAAAATGACGGATTGTAAAGTAAAGATATTTCGTTTAGTGTAAGAAATTAAAAGAAAACATAATGCCTCTTACGATTCGAAAATGTTCGCATATTTCTACATGTACCTCAACATGACTTCCGTTTTATGTCACGTACGATATACCCTTGTTTCGCTCGATATTTTAAACAACAATGTTTCGAAATAACTTTTTATTATTTTAAAATATAGCACTTTCTGAATGGAACATAAAGACCAAATTATTTTTCAGATACTCTTATTTTGGCAAAATCTATTCCACTCTATAGGCGTACAAATGTCACGTACGATGATATGGAATTGCCCATATGTGAAAAATCGGATTACAACCGAAACACAGTAAATTCAGGAAATATTTCTGAGAGGTGTTAATTGGTTTTGTATAAATATTGGGTAAAAACTCGAGGTAGTGGATTTTTGTTTATATCTCCGCCATTTATAGACCGATATTGAATATTTTTAATACCAAAATTCTCATGATTATATCTGATATATGTAAATGTGGCTGCGTAGATTATCTGGGAATGAAAATATTAGAAATTACAAACGGAAGATATGTATACCCTTGCCACATACGGTGCAGGGTATAAAAATCTTGTTAAGTTTGTTATGAACTCACCACGCGCTTTTCTTATCAAAATAAACACATATGTATATCTGTTTCTTTTTTTTTGTAGGTATTTTCAATATTTTTCATGACTATGTTCCATTTTTTTTTCTGCATGCCAGGCGGACTGACTGGCTGGTGCAATGTTTAGCTGAATGGCTGGCTCAAGTTGTCAACGACATCGTTACTTTTTTGCTTTATTTCTTGTTTGTTTGTTCGCCAATCGCTGTATATTTAGAGCATGCAGTTGGCCAAGTTATTTGCAAAACTGAATGGAATTACAAAAAATATCACAGCAACAGTTTTAAACATTTAAATTCCCTCAGATTTTGTTGCTGGAGTCTTTGTCTGGCAGCCAAAACGTATGTAGACTACGTAAAACAGAAAGTAGACGTCATTGCCGTAGTAAAATGTCGTAGTAGTACAGGAGAAGACAGCAGTGTTCGTTAAACGTGGTCGTATTTAGTTTGTTGTAACTTGTTGTTGTGTTACTTGTTGTATTTTTTGTTCTTGGTTTTTTTCTTTTGGTTGTTGCTTGTATTGTTTTAAATGTCTTTTCAATTTACTACTTATGTTGCAAGTTGGTTTTTTAGTTGTTGTTGTAGTTTCTGCCGTTGTCTGGCTGTCTGTGTCTGATTTGTTTTTTTTTTTTGTTTTGTTTGTGCCACGTTTAGAAGAGGATAACGATGTGGCTGTTGCTTAAGGTAGCTGCAACTCAATATTAAGTAAAATACAATGGACAACATTTTCAAACCATGTGCTGCCTTCTATAGCATTTGCTGGTTGTTTTCTCTTCTCTTTTGCAACATGATCTGTTTTATTTCACCGTCATTATCCATATTCATCATTCATCAGCATTAATATCCTTAAACACAGTCATCATCATCATTATTATTGTTTTAAACATCATATGTATAACAATTATTATTGCCATGACGATTTTTATTTAGCAAATGAGAATATTGCAAGTGAAATAGCATTTGAACACAAAGTTTTATTAATATTCTAGAAATTATGCTTAAAACCAGGTTTACATTCATTAAGTAGAAACAACTAAATCTACTTTCCCAAATGGTGGCATTTACAAAATAATGAGTTTTAAAACTGGTTGCAAGAATGTCTTTAAGTAAATAATGCTGTTAATGAGTGACAAAAACAAGCTTAAATTAAAATTAAAATATGTACAATAAAATATGTACAATTTTATTGAATTTAATTTAATTGGCATTAAATATTGTTTGTTGTCTTTTAATAAATAGTGCAATAACCTGCACTTTGAGTATTTTTGCGTTGTTCCTTTAAGATCGTATTCAAATTTAATATTAAATGAGTTGAGTTGTAAGCAATGTTGGCTACCGTTACCCCTAAAATTCCCATTCAGTTCGACTACCGTTACAGCTATCCGGGTTTTGTGTTCTAGAGACATTATATGGTCTGAGATATAAGTATTTTTGTTTATATTCACAATCCATAAAATTCCGAAGATATTAGCCGACTGTGTTCCATAAACGGGACATAAAATTGGACTCACAAAAAAAACACAGTTATTAACAATTTTTTGAAATGTTTTATTAAAAAAGTTACAATTTTATATTCTATTCGAATTTTAAAAACAAAATAAATTTTGTTAAATTTCAATACAAATTTATTTCGAATATAAAAAATTCTTAAAATTTTAAGAAAATGTTTAAATTGATAGTATTTTAATCATCAACATGCAGATTTTAGCAGTTTTAGTTGAAAATTTAAATTTCGAAATTAATTTTGAATTTTCGAACATCGAAAAACATTAAATTATTTCGAATAAACTGAAATTGAAGTGCTCAGGAAAAAATTCAAATTCAATGAAAATACGAACATCAAGTCAAATTTTTAAAATATCAAATTATTTTGAATCTCAAAATAGTTTTAAATATTTTAAGACAATTTTGATATTGGTACAATTTCTATCATCAACAAGCTAAAATTAGTAGTTTTAGATAAAAATTTAATTTTTGAAATTTAGTTCGAACTTTAGCAACATTTTCGAATATAATTAAAAATATAAAATTCTTAATACAAACAATTAAATTGAAGAAGAAAATTTATAAAATCAAGTGGATTTATCAATAAATTAAACTTCGAACATAAAAAATTACATTAAATTAAATGTCTATCTTTTAAAAATATACGAAAATATTTGAGAAAACACCCTGTAAATACGATAAAACCATGTTTAAATATTTATCAACACAGATTGCGTTTGAATATTTGTTTAATTTTATTTTTTATTTTTTGCCAAACAAATCACGTTTTGCTCAAATTATTTATAAACAAAAAAAATAAATTATTTAAATCAGTTAAATATTGCCACTCAATAAAGAGACTGTCTTATTCCACATTAC
Organism: Calliphora vicina; assembly: GCF_958450345.1. Taxonomy (NCBI): domain Eukaryota; kingdom Metazoa; phylum Arthropoda; class Insecta; order Diptera; family Calliphoridae; genus Calliphora; species Calliphora vicina. The sequence goes on from NC_088782.1 coordinate 70,070,784, forward strand.
GAGAGAGAATTTCTAAAATTTTGAGATGGAATTTCTAAAAATATGAAGACCTCAATTTGGTAGACTTTCCATTTTTTGCTTAAAAATATTGGCAAATAAAATAATTTGAAATAAATCTATTAAAACAATTACAAAACCTAATAATTATTTTATTTGTAACAAGTAAGTAATCACAAAACTTAATGTATGCTAAATTTTGTAAATTTTTAAGTTTATTTACATTAATTAATGAACATTTAAGATAGAATGATGACAAAAATAAACTTTAATTGGTTTTAATTGAATATTTGTTAGTTAGCATGCAAACAATAGCTTTTTGTTCAATTAATACTAACCAATTTCTAAATAATAGCAAAATTGCAACGAATACACATAGTTTTTAAAACCGATGTCAAATTATTATAACCTGAATTTCAATAGAAATTCGTAGTTGGATGAACATATCGATCCATAACAAAGAAAATATACTCGTATTAACCAAAAACATTTTGGTTTTTCGTTAATAATCTGTTTAAAATTTATAGGGCTATCAAGTACCGATACAATTTAATAAGTTTATCTGAAATAATAGCTCCGTATGGCCGGTATACACACAGTTCATTTCACAGCGGATGATGTTGTGGGAGTGGAATTACCACGATGTCTTGCTCATAAATTGACACCTAGTGGGCCCTGGTGTTATGTTTGAACTCGAATACCTCTATATCATAAACTTTTATTCGACTGAGTTTACGTTAGTCGCAAATAGCAAGTGGCTGATTTTGACATTTCCATTCGCATAGAATTTATCAGATTTATCTCGCTTAGGAAGCGCACGAAATCATTCATTCAATATTAAGTTAGGTTTGTTTGTCACAAATCGGCTAATATCTCCGTATTAATACATTGTTACGAATTTACATTAGCGATTTGAAATTAACGGTCTGTAACGACTGACTGCAAGATTAATCATACTTATAAACATGACCATCAGTAGAAGAAGCTTCTACTTATCAACACTGTTGATAGCACTGTTTGTAAGTATGGCCACACTAAATGCTTAAGCTGCTAACATTAACATTGAAGCTCTAGAATTCGAATATTCTAGTTTTGTCCGTTAAGAACAAACACAAAATACTAGAGTCTTACCTATCGGAACGCTTGTTTAGGATAAAATGCGGCGATTATGTGACAAGCGACTATGCGATCAATGCTGGTGTACCTCAGGGAAGTGTTCTAGGACCAACCCTGTACTTATTATGCACCTCAGACTTGCCCGAGTCCGAAGAATTAACCATTTCCACCTTTGCAGATGACACTGCAATTCTTAGTTCTCATGTGGACTTAAATGTAGCATCTAGAAACCTTGACAATTATCTCAGGCACGTGGAGACGTGGTTAAAAAATTGGAGAATACAAGTGAACGAAATTAAAAGCAAGCACGTAACGTTTTCACTTAGGAGAGGAAGTTGTCCACCAGTGACACTAAACAGTGTGAACATTCCACAGTCTGACCACGTTACATACCTTGGCATTCATTTAGATAGACGTCTTACTTGGCGTCGGCACATAGAAGCCAAGCGGCTCCACATGAAACTAAAAGCTTCTAATTTACACTGGCTAATCCACCACCAATCGAAATTAAGCCTTAACTGCAAAGTCATCCTGTATAAGACAGTCTTAAAACCAATTTGGACATACGGAATCCAATTATGGGGAACAGCAAGCAATACCAGTATAGATCTTATACAGAGGGCACAATCCAAAATTCTTAGAACCATGACGGGAGCTCCATGGTACATAAGAAACGAGAACATCCACAGAGACTTAGATGTACCCTTGGTCAAGGATGAATTCAGAAAAACTCGTGAAGCTTATTTATCAAAATTACATCAACATCCGAACCCGCTCGCAAGGCTACTTACAGCAACTCAAGATAGCTCAAGGCTGCGTAGAGCTGATTTACCACTCATCTAATTTTCCAAATATGATTCTCAATTGAGAGAACAATAATTGTTTAGTTTTAAGATTTAATTACATATTATAAGGCCTAGAAATTAAAGGCAGGAATAATATTATAATAAAAGTATCAAAAAAAAAAAAAAGAACAATCATGAAGCTACTCGAAGGAAGATGGCGCTATGTGGCTGCGGTTGCAGTTGTTAGTGAGTTTATAAAACGTCTTGTACATTATAATGTATATAAGGTCTAATTTAAGTGTGTGTATTATTGTGAATTATAAACGGGTATTTGTATAAAAACACATAGTGATTATTTAAACTCTTGTTGTGTAAATAAGAATAAATAAAGAGTTGTTACAATTTTTAAACTACTAAAACTGCTGTTTTTTTTTTAAATCAAAAGTAACCGGTTTATACAACGTTTTTAAAAGGTAAAAACGTAATAATAAACATTAAATTAAAGCTTAATGTTTTGACTATCGTTATCTAGACATTTATTTACAGAGCTGTTTTCTAGATTTGTTTAAAAAAGTCGACTTAAACATATGTTTATACCCTTCACCTTCGTGAGAAGGGTATATATAAGTTTGTCATTCCGTTTGTAATTTCCACAATATAATTTTCGAACCCTATAAAGTATAGATATTCTGGATCCTTATAGATAATGAAGTCGATTAAGCCATGTCCGTCTGTCTGTCTGTTGAAATTTTCCGAAGCCCCCAAATAACTTACATACAAGATTCATACATCAATATCTCCGGAATTCTTCCGGCTCGGTTGCTATTTAAAATCAAGTCCACAAAATCGGTCCACAAATGGCTGAGATATAAGGAAAAAATCAGGACAACCTCGATTTTTTACCTATATCTGTGTTACTAAGTCATTAATATAGACAATATGGATATCTAATGATAGATATTTCAAAGACCTTTGCAACGACGTATATAATACTATAGTACAATGGGTCAAAATCGGGAAAAATATTTTATAATCCGAATTTTTTTTTAACAAAAGTTTTTTTTCGCTAAATACTAAATATTTTTTAAATTAAAAAAAAAATTGGAAAATTTTTTTTTCATAAAATTTAAAAAAACAAATTTGGAATAAATAATAAATTTTGTTTAAAATTTGTATTTTGAAGTATAATTTGGTGAAGGGTATATAAGATTCGACACATCCGAATATAGCTCTCTTACTTGGGCTGATTTTCAATACAAAAATTATCAAGGCTACATATATGAAGCTATCAGCGCAAAAGTGGTGTAACCCACAATTTCTTTGGTTGCTGGGGGGTTACTCTCTATTGCGATGCGAAAGAAAAATGGTACAATTGGTACCCTTTATTGCGTTTTCGCATCGCACAAAAAATTTGTTTAAAATGTTTTTATTTACAAGTTTTGACATTTCATTTTGTCATTCTTCGCTATTGTTTATTTTGTGGTGCCTGTGTTGCTTCATTATGCGAAAGAGTTTGCGTAGACGACACACGTATCGAAATTGCTTTCACATCGCAATAGAGAGTAACCCCCTGATCTGGTGTTACATACAGTCCTTACATTACCAATATCAAGTGGGGTAAGCTATCTTTTGGTATTCAAAATCAGATGGAGCTGGAAAAAATCATTTTTGCACAGAGCATAATGTAGCAAAAGTGGTGTAAGTTGAATATACCATTAAATAAATAGTTTGGGGTTACATCACTTTTGCACAGATAGCCTCATATATCTGTGTCCGTATGGATGAATAGTTTAAGTCGAAAACAGACGTTTTTTTTTAAAAAAAAAAGTATTGTTAAATAGAGAAGATTTTCTACTAAGAGCTTTTACGTTATCAATTCGCTTAAGATACTCTTCCATAAGACCACAGATATGTAGATCTGTAGGTTATCTGGAGTCATCATAAAAACTTTTTTAACCAAAACTAGCGGGAAACTTTTTATAATTTGTTCTACACGAAAATTCATTTTAAACAATTAAATGGAATCTCAGAATATTTGGAATCTCAGAATTTGTCCGTGATAAATGTGGGACAAGAAATAGATTCAATATTTTATAAATAGTAAACAAACTTTTAGTTAGTAAATTGTGTAATACAAAGATGACATTCATTAAGAACTCTGGGTTGAAAAGTCTGAAAGGCATACAACAACTTTTATTTATTGAATGGAATGAATTTGTTTATTTCGCATATTTTGTGGTTGATTTAAACAAAATTGCTTATTATTATACAAGTTCAATATTATTATTGTTTTTATTGTTGGTGTTGGTGTTGTTGTTCATACCTACTGTTTATTTTTGTGTTTTTATTATATTTTTTTTTTTTGATTGAATGAATTTAAATATTGTGTTTAATGAATAAAGGTGGCTGGCGATGGTGGTGAAATAATTATGACAATCAAATATATTTATATAGTAAATTAGCAATAAAAAAGTGAATTGAAAAAAGGGGTTGAATTAGATTTAAATTAAAACGTTAAGAAACTAGGTATTAAGAATAGAAAAAAAACAGACAACAAATTAAGATGACAACAAAGATAGAAGAAATACTAATGTAACCTTGTTTTGTTGATATGTTTTTTCTAAAAATTTGTTTCTCATTTTGTTTCGCTTTTTTTCTATAAAAAGAAATAAATTGTAGGAAAAAAAACAAATCAGCAATAACAACAAAAACACCTAAAAAAATATAACAAAAACAAAAAAAAAAAGTTTTCTGTTCAACTACAAGAAGTAAATGTATCTGCGGCGATAACAACGCAAAACCATTCAAATACTCGGTAACTAAGGTTATCTCAAAAAAAAGTACAGTTGTGCAGCAAAACGTAACACATACACTCTTGCACACACACAAACTCATTCATTCACTCACTCACACTCTTGCACATGAATGTATGTATGTATGTTTGTATATAAAACAACACTCATCGCAAGAATCCATACATATATACAAACAGACAGACAGACACACAAACGCTTATATATTTATATGTATATAAAAGCAGAGAGTGTGAGAAGAGTGGCTGCTATGGGGTGAATAATATACATACAAACATATTTATATAAATATATACATACATATGTACATGTACTTTATATGTCTGTTGTATATATGTAAAAGAAAAAAAAAATATTAAAAAAAGTCATCAACAAAAACAAAAATAACACAACAACGAGACTATAATACAACAAACACACTAAGAAGAGACGTTGGTGACGACGTCGTCATCTAGTATGACATCAAATAATGTATGTATTACATATATACTAACTACATACATACATATATACACAAGTACATAAGTAGTTGTATATAATGTATACATACATATATACACTTATGTACTTATATAGAGTTTTTGTTCTTTAGCTTATATACTTCAAATAGGTATTCATATTTTCTTTAAACAAATACAAAGTACATATATAAGATAAGTATGTACTCAAATATACATATATGTACTTATATACATATATGTATATAAGTACATACATATGTATGTACTCATATACATACAAACATTTATAAAAGAAGCTGTTGTATATAAGAAGCATAATAACAATTGCATTGTTAGAGTAAGTATAAACATACATATGTACACGTACTCTTATATACTATGTACTAGCAATGCATTAATGCAGTACATACATATGTATGTATGTATGTATGTATGTATATGCACATATGTACAATAATAAATAATGTAATTTCGATGGTCACGTTCTAATGAAATTAACTTTTGACATTTGAATGCAATTATCATTTCAAGAGTTGTCTGTTTAAACAAAAGAAACAATAAATAAAAACTAATTATTACGTATTGTTTATTATAAATGTTTGTTAAATATTTTACATAATTCAATTTTAGATGACTAAACAATGAACGGTTTTTTAAATTACTTTGAATAAAAAAACATACCTACATATGAGGGGCTTAGAGCTAAATACAGCTGCGGTCAAAATAATAGCACCACGACATTCATTTTGTTATATTAAAATATTACGTAAATAAATTCTTAAATATTTTTGGTTTCCTTTTACCCTTTTTGTGACTCTTGGCCATCTAGTTTTAATAAAATTATGTTTGGGGATATCGCATCCAGTGCCACGACATTGACCTTTCAGCTTGAAACCCAAATTTATATCAATTTATCATTCCATAGATCATCCCTAGGGTCATAATTTCTTTGATTTATATCTGAGTATGATTTTATCAAGCCACATATTCAATATATTCTTCGAATGTTATAGTAGAAAAACCACGATCAAATTATAATTTTAAAATCTGTGTGTTTTTAAGAAAATATGAATACATTATCTTAAATTTTAGATGAAATTGGATTCGGAGGACATTCTATAGAAGTCTGATATCAAACAATATAACTTGTTTAATTATTTGACCAAGAAGTTTTTTTGGTACTTGAATGTTGAAAAATGGTAATGTGACTTTGGAAATTTTACCTTTAATAGAGGATGTTATATTGTTATTGATAAAACTTTTCTAGGATTTAAATAATTTAAATTTTGTTCTTGTAATGGTCAGCGAATAACTGCAACACTAGTCGCCACTTTTGACCACCGTGCAGAACATAAATGCCTGATTTTCGAAACGGTGGGCCAAGAGTGTTGTGATTAAAAGCGATAAGCGGTTTCGCAACCTGAAATTTATATTTTTATTTCAACGCAATGTTTTTTAAAACCATTTCTAAATATTTATAAATAGTTTTTTTTTCTGAATTAAGCTAATTGTATGTTCAGAAATCATTATTTTTGAAACTAGAGCTCACATACACCACTTTTTTTGTTACTAAAAAAATTTGAAAAGTAAAATTAATTTTTTTGTTTTAAATTTTATTCATTAATTCAAATTATGATATTATGGCGATTTTTTAAATCGAAAACATAAATATTCTATATTTTTTCGACAATTTCTTACGATGGTGCTATTATTTTGACTGCACAAAATCTGGGTATTTTTCAAAAATACCATATATAGATATAGATTGAAAGGTTAATTTTTCTTAAAGAAAACTTTACTCATAGAAGAAATAGAGATTAATTAACGATATACTATAAATATTTAATTAAAATTACTATGAAAATAAAAATATTTTCCATGTGAATTAACCAATTATGTAAATTAGACACCAAAGTAATGGTGTTTATGATAGGAATGAAATTACACATGGAATTAAAACAAAAAAGTTTATTATTTATTTCATTATTCTGAAAAAATAATACAAACATTTAAAATTATATGTAGATCTTTTTCATATTGAAAAAAACCCGCTGTTTTTTAAAACTGTTTTTTAGACACTCTCAATACGCATTTAATAAGGTGTCATCGGGAGAAATGCAATACATATGGAATTCCATGAATATGTCAACCAAGACTGAAAAAATACAACCGCTTGAAAATTTAAAAATTGTATTAAGTTAAATAAAACTTAAAATGTTTAACAAAACATTTCTAAAAAATTCAAATTCAAATATTGTACAAATTCATTAAACATTAAAATATTGGCATATTACTCGGTATTTATAAATTTATCTACATTTTTCGGAAATTTATATTATTTATAGTTGCTTCCGTTACCTATTTTGACTAACGCTTAAAATCGGACATGAACCCAATACTGGACAGTTGAGTGGATTTGCCTCCTGTGGTACAAAATTGACTTTAGAATACCACTAAAGGGCCTGTTTTTTCATAGTGGCATGGTGCCACTGTTTTAAGAAACCTAATATTCTGAACTTTATACGACTTCAACCCAGCATTAGCATTTGCTCTGCGCACACAAGAATTAGATCATTTAACTTTACGAACAGCTTTTCTGATAGAAGTGTTCGGTGCTCTTCGAAAGAGTTGTTTTACTACTTTTGCCTTACCAATATCAGTTAGAAGTTTTTTTCTTCCTAATCCAGGTTTTCTTTCAATGTTCAATTCTTCTTTATACTGTTTAACAGTGAGACGATGAACCTTCAAATGATTTGCTATTTTTTTGATTATTAATTATTTTTTCACGTACTTTTATTCGGTGACCATTTTGACGAAATAAAAGTTGTAAATAAATGATTTAGAAAAGACAATATCTGGCATATTTTTAAAAGCTAGCGTGATTAAAAAAACATATTAATTTGTTAGACCAAGGATACGTTTTGGCTTTAATAGTAAGTATACGTTTTATTGACTCACTCACATTTTTCTACAAAATGTTGTCTTGTGCAGGCCTTTAATGCCGACCACTGGTCTTTCACCATTTGCATGACAAATTTTGTTTAGTACTGCAGATTTATTGGGCTCTAAAACATTTCACACATTTTACAGTTTTATTAGAAGGTTTGCACCTTATTTCCAAGAGCTTGTTAACCACTAATGGCTATATCTCACGAATATAGGTTGATGATCAGTATCGTTTCTGGATTATTAACATAGCAAGAAGAACTTTGTAAAGAAAATATCGACGGTTTGTGGAAAATAAGTTAATTTTTAAAAGATCAAAAGATTGACCATCCTATAGCTATCAGCCAGCATCTGTTTGGTATTTTTTTTAAAAAAAAAAACACAAATTTGAATGTTTTTGTTTGTAATTTTATTAAACGTGACCCCTTCAAATAATAAAAAAAAGCTTCATTAAATCTCAGCAAACACGGCAATAAAACAATACCACCACCCCAACCCACAACAACAATGTCTATCTATATCTACAACAAACACCATTGGGGGGATATTTTGGCGACAGGGTATAAATCTTATCACATTTTATATTATGTACAATAAACAAAAAAAAAACATAGCTCAAGACCTTTAAAACAAAAAGAAATAATAAACACAAAAAAAACACTTTTAGCACAGCTTTCTGATTTTGGAAAAAAGAAGAAACGGAAAATATAAATTTTAAAATAAAAGTTGAAAAACATTCCAGCCAAATGATTAAAGCGCACACGTTTTCTAGACAACAGCAACAACACCACATCATCATATTCATCTTCAAAAACAGCAACAAAAACTTTAATAATAAAAACAACAACAACAGCAGCATGAAATCATAAGTAACAGGAGCGTAGATACATATTTATCAGGAAATAATGTTAAAATCGATTGAAGAAAATTTGGATAAATTTCACCAGCATCACATCAGCATCTCACTTTTAACTATAGTTTAAACTTTAAAAATATATTAACCTAAATAAAACGATTAAGGATTTGGAAATGGATACGTCACTGGTAGGTAGTTACATTAAAAACAAGTAAGAGTGCTATATTCGGCTATGCCGAATCTTATATACCCTTCACCTTTGTTGTGGATGCATTATTATTTTTTATAATTAGTATATAGGTATGTATGTACATTGCCCACTTTCAGCGTACAGCATCCTAAATTTATCAAGAACAACAACAACGCCAAACGAAACAGAACACCAAAAGAAAAAACAAAAACAAAATACGCAAGGCAATGAAACCAACACACATCCAAACACACGTTTAATTGTATAAAAAACAACAACAACGCCAAAAGAAACAAAATACGCAAAGTATGCACATTCAAACATACGATTTGTTGATTTTTTGTCAAAAAAACCAACACACAACCAAACAAAAGTTTAGTTGTATAAAAAACAACAACAACGCCAAAAGAAACAAAACACAAAAAAAACAAAATACACAAAGCTTGCACATCCAAGCATACGTTTTGTTGTTTTTTTGTCAAAGCATGCAATACATTGTGTTTTTTGATGAAATTTTCAGAGGTTGTCTCGGATTTTTGCTCATATCTCCGTTATTTATGGACGGATTTTGCTGATTTTAAATAGCAAAATTCTCGAAAGTATGTCTGACAGAATTGTTGAAGATTTGGATCCCGGAGATATCTGGGGCCTTCAGAAAATTGATTTCAACAGACAGACAGACAGACGGACAGACAGACAGACAGACGGACATGGCTTAATCGACTCCGCTATCTATAAGGATCCAGAATATATATACTTTATAGGGTCGGAAATGAAAAATGTAGAAATTACAAACGGAATGACAAACTTATATATACCCTTCTCACGAAGCTGAAGGGTATAAAAACAATCCATACATATTTTTAATGTAGCGGGATAAGCAGACACAAACCCTACATATATGACTCTTCATGAATGGCTACAAATGTGGAAGGAAGCAACACCATTCGTATAACAAATAGACAAAAGATGAGTTGGGAAAGAACAAGCGGAGCACCATGGATGGGGTAGGTTTGTCGAGAGTTTGAATGAATGGTTTGTTAAATGTATGAGTGCTGGGTATTGCGAACATAAATAAATGAAACCCCTTACAACATGATGAATAAAATGAAAAATTAGTGGTAATAGTTGTGGGGAAATAAGTAGAGTTGAGTTTGGCAACAGTCGTCATCTAAATGAATAAAAAGAAAGCTTCTTTTTTTGCACTTAATGTAAAGAAATGTAAAAGAAACAAAAAATCTTAACAAAAAATGTAAGCAGAAAACAATTCAAAAACATAAAGAAACACAAATTAAGAAAATAAAAATTAAAAAAAAAAAAAATACTCAACATTTGCAACACCATTAACATTGAGAGATGATGACAAATACATAATAAATAATAAAAAAAACAACAAGAAAACAGACCAACGTACATAAATATTTGCATATTAACATACGTACATACTGTTTTACCCTGCGGTTTTAAAAGTGTCCACTTTCATTATAACAATACCCAGGGAAAACGTTCGTGTCCAAGTAATAAGTTAAAATGTTAAATTCTGTTACTTCACAGCTTACAAAACAGCATTTTAGCTCATTATTTTAATATGGCGATGTAACAGTTAACATTATCCACAGAATGTTATGATAACTGTTGTTAATCGTCAGCAGTTAACATAACGAAGACTCCCGAAATAGAAAGTTTGAGAAACATCCCAGCAAAAACTTTTCTTACAAATAAGCCGAAAAATAAGGGGAATTTGACGATTCAACTACTTATTTTTCTACTGTAAGAAGTCATTATTTTTGTTTGCGATGTCCCAAAAGTAATCCTTTATATTTTGGCCGGAAATAAGTTGTTTTGTTAGTAGAGTTATTTATAGAATTTCTATTTACACAAAAAATTAAAAAAAAAATAAGTCGCAGACCCGATTCGAACCTGCAACCTTCTGTTTGGTAGTCTGCCGTTGTGCTCACTACACCACTGCTTAGTTATTTTATTGTGCATCAAATAATGGTTTTCACACAGTAATACAATATTCTTTTCTGTTTTTCTAAAAATAAACATACAATAAAACAAGTAAGAGTGCTATATTCGGCTATGCCGAATCTTATATACCCTTCACCTTTGTTGTGGATGCATTATTATTTTTTATAATTAGTATATATGTATGTACAATGCCCACTTTCAGCGTACAGCATCCTAAATTTATCAAGAACATAAAAAACAACAACGCCAAACGAAACAAAACACCAAAAGAAAAAACAAAATACGCAAGCCAATGAAACCAACACACATCCAAACATACGTTTAATTGTATAAAAAACAACAACGCCAAAAGAAACAAAACACAAAAGAAAAACAAAATACGCAAAGCATGCACATCCAAAAACATACGTTTTGTTGCTTTTTTGTCAAAGCATGCAATACATTGTGTTTTTTGATGAAATTTTCAGAGGTTGTCTCGGATTTTTGCTCATATCTCCGTTATTTATGGACGGATTTTGCTGATTTTAAATAGCAAAATTCTCGAAAGTATGTCTGACAGAATTGTTGAAGACTTGGATCCCGGAGATATCTGGGGCATTCAGAAAATTGATTTCAACAGACAGACGGACAAATAGGAAACTTTCGAGAAGTTTCCTATTTAAAATCAGCAAAATCGGTCCACAAATGGCTGAGATATGATTGACCTATATCTGGATTACTAAGTCATTAATATAGACAATATGGATATCTAATGATAGATATTTCAAAGACCTTTGCAACGACGTATATAAGACCATAGTAAGTTGGACCTACAATATGTTAAAATCGGAAAACAAATTTTTTAACCCGACTTTTTTTTTCACCAAAAAAAATTTAAAAAAGAAAAAAAATTTTTTTTAAATTAAAAAAAAATTATTTAAAATTAAAAAAAAAATTAAATTTAAAATAACAAATCGAAAAAAAAAATTATTTACAAAAAATGAAAAAATCAACTTTGGAAAAAAAATAAATTTTGTTTACCTAAAAATATTTAAAATTTGTATTTTGAAGTATAATTTGGTGAAGGGTATATAAGATTTGGCACCGCCGAATATAGCTCTGTTTCTTGTATATTCTTGTTTCTTCTAATTCAGTAAATAGTTAGGCAGGGAGTTTTAATTATTTAATCGTAATCACATTTCCAGATTAAATTCGCCAGTCAAAAGCATTGCGAGTGGATTGTAAGGTAACTAGTGGTAGTTCTTTGCAGCTAAAAATTTTACTTTGAGAAACTAGTTCAATGAACTGCAGGGTATGTACCAATGAAAATACATGCATACTTTTATGTATTCACTACGTACAGTAGGGTATATAAAAAAACAGTTTTTTTTGCAAAATTGTAATTCGCGAAAAATATAAATAATGAAAAAATTTTTAATTTTTCACATAATTCTAATAAAAACTCAAAATATTTAAGCTTAAATAAAGAACTAAAGTAAAATATTTATTTTAGTATCCATCACAATCAATATTCTACTGTATGTAGCTGTGTACATACACGTGTATCTCTCAGTATGTATTTAAATATAAATTTGTACATTTTTATTTATATAGATATTTTTTTTTATTTTAAAGCTATTTTTTTTTGCTATTTTAAATGTGTTTTATTTATTTATTTGTTGGGCCTTGTTGTAGTTGTTCTTATTTATTTATCTGTGTAAAACTCAAAACAAAGCAATATAAAGTAAAATAAAGTGTTTATTAATTGAAAGAAAAAAATGAAAGAAAAGAAAATGAAAAAATAAAAAAATAGGTTAGTAACATGTATGTATCTTCGAATATGTATTTATGAACTCATTCATAAATTAAATATTCATGTATTTCTTTAAATAGTTTAGATAACTATATTTAAAAAAAAAATGAAAACTAATTTACATATTTAAATTTAATCAATTTCTTTTAAACTAAAACATGATTTAATTTATGTATTTGTTAACAAAAATATTTCCATTTAACGTCATTGTATAATAAATAGCGCTATTAAGCCATCACATATTTTGTTATATTAAATGGTGCGCTTCGCTTCCCTTTATCGTAGTAAAATTCGATAAAAATATGAAAGAAGTAAAAAAGAAATATATAATTTCGTATTTTGATACAGTAGGCAATTTTCGATTCAGTCTATTTTTAGTTAAAAAACTTTACAATGATAGGAAAGTAATTTATAAAATGTTAGAAGACTCTAACAATAACAGTTCTTTAGATGCACAGTGCAACACGAAAAATAATAACCATATACTGCCACCACTACGTGATAAAAGACAAAACAAAGTCATGCACTTTTTTTGTTCTGGGCCCCCAAAGATTTGTGGGTATCGGTGTTATTTTTGCAAAAAAGTGATAATTTTCTCAGGCTAACATCATGCAAACAGTTCGGAATTTTGATTTACTCTCTGAGGCAAAGTTGTAGCCCTTGCCATAAAGAACCAAGATTGTGGACATAAATCAAAAAACTTCATCTTCATGATCAAAATCACAAAAAACTTTAAAAAATTTGAAATACATTTTGTTTAAAGCTGCCTAAAAGTATGCTTTAGTTTATAATAATTTAATAGTTTATGGCCCAAACACTTAATTCCTTTAGTTTTTTCTTACTAACTTATATTGACCTACCTAAACGGTGTTAAGAATCATTACTAGGAAGTTCATATGTTTTAGAAAGTTGTTTATTGAGATCTTAGGTATACTTTTGTAATTAATTGTTTCCTTGAATTTTGAACGGTTTGCTACCTATGTACCTAAACAGGGGAAAAAGGTTTGCAAGATATGAGCATGAGAAAATGATCACCTTTTTGCAAAAATGAATTTTGATAGCGTGCATGACTTTGGGCCGAACTGGGTCTTTTTTATCACGTAGTGGTGTCCGTATATGGTTATATTTCCATGACTAAAGAACATACACACAGTGATATTAAAAAATAACAGTTTATTTTGTAAGTTCTGATACCACCCATTTTCATTTTCGTTCAGTTGTTCTCAAGTATGTTGGCAACATAAAAACCTAAGCAAAGTTTTGATAACATCACTATTATAGTTCTGCAGATATTCGATAATAAATATTTACTTTGTAAGAGAGGAGTCACGTCCCTTTCTCAATGTTTTAGCTATTATTGAATTCTCCAGATATTGAATTATAACAATTGTATTTATATGATAATCATCATTCCCACTAAGACGATTCCGGCCAATTTCAGTCAAACATCGTAAAAATATAAGAAAGTGATTCACACAAATCTTAAAGACTCTCGAAATTACAATTTTGTAATGCTGGACGTACACCCTCCCATTTTTAGCTAAACTTCGTACTTAAAGACTTTCACAATTATTGTTCTCCAAATAATCGATCATAACTAATCCAATCTGGCACATTTTCAGACAACTACGTACCATGTTAAAGAAATAAATCCTTCAAAGCTTTTCGAATTTCTCTAACCCGATTTTTGACAATATATTTGACAATATCTATTTATTTTGCATGTGAGTTTCCATGTCCTCTAATAATAACCCGACCATTTTCAGCCAAATTATGTTATAAAAAGACATATTCAAACAAAGTTTAAGAGTCTCGCATTGTATGAGAGATGTCACGCCCACTATTTCGATCCAGATAATTTTTATTTTTTACTGCGATGAGAAAGTGGTTCGTACATAGTTTAAATACTTAAAAATTATAGTTCCATATATTTGAAATGAACTAATTACTTTCTATGGAAGGTGCCACGCCCACTAATCTAATCCCCACCATCCAAACTATGTAAAATGATAAGAGAGCAATTCATTCCCACGACAGGCGGTTCTACGCACCGGAATGACCCGAGTTCACTCGGCCAAGTGCTGTCAACTCAGCAAACACTGCTGCTACAACAACAACAACATAAGAGAGCAATTCGGACAAAATTTTAAGAATCTTTCAATAATAGTTCTCACGATATTTAGAAATAATCATTTACTTTGTTTGGGACGCGCCACATCCCTTGCTACGATCCCTCCCATTTTTGGTGAAACTTTATGCAGTTTGTTTGAAGACTGTTCAGCAGATATTTGAAAATAAATATTTACTTTGTATGGGTTGTGCCACGCCCATTTATCAAATCATGCCCATTTTCTGCCAAGCTGTGCACAA
The DNA here is from genome assembly GCF_958450345.1 of Calliphora vicina. Classification (NCBI taxonomy): domain Eukaryota; kingdom Metazoa; phylum Arthropoda; class Insecta; order Diptera; family Calliphoridae; genus Calliphora; species Calliphora vicina. The sequence goes on from NC_088782.1 coordinate 70,086,081, forward strand.
TGGTACTGAAGTAAATACCGCGAAGTTTTGCGGCTTTCACAATTACAGTTCACTATTTACTTTGTAAAGGAGGTGCCACTGCCCACCGGAAATTTCAAAATAAAAAATAGCCTATTGTTCCTTCCAGTTATAGAGGAACATACAGTAAACCTTTTAAGAGGCTCAGTCCATTGGTTTAGCAACCTATAAGGTACAAACAAACATTTCTATATACAAATATATAGATAAATAAGTAATTTTTTTCAACATGGATGAAATTAATCCATAATTTATGGAATGCGAAAATCAAATTTAAATTGATGGCCCCTTAGAAAGTAGCAGTTTTACATCTGTCCTTTAATTTAACAACTTGATTTGGGCAAATACATTTCGATTTTACTTTAATTGGCCAAAAATGTAATGCAATTAAATAATAATACTGCACAAAGCAAATAAAAACCTACAATATTACTTCAAAAAATAAAATATGTATACATTTGTTTCCTATTTAAAATAGCAACAATATTCTGAAATGTATTTTAACGGTTTTAAAAACACTTTACGATTTCCATCACATAAAATAATGAAAATAAAAATAGTTAAACAAATTGAGAATATATTTTTTTTCAACATCTTTTACTGTTTTCTGTTGAAACAACAACAGCATGTATATTATTATAAAAACAACAACAAAAAACACGACTATGTGTAGGATTGATGACAGTCAAATTGGTGCGCACAAATTAAAGCCAAAATAGAAAAACTTGTTTTTGGCGCCAAAAAAATAGTTTAAGGATAAACATTTTAATTGTTGCAAAACTTCAGACAGCAAAAACTTTATTTTCAATTTAAATGCATCAATTAATTTGGAGCCAAAAATAGTTCAAAAATCAAGGTTGTCCTGAGTTTTTTCTTATATCTCAGCCATTTGTGGACCGATTTTCCCGATTTTAAATAGCAACTGAGTCGGAAGAATTCCGGAGATCGTGTATGTAAGTTATTTGGGGGCTTCAGAAAGTTGATTTCAGATACGCTTCACTTTGGAACAGAATATCCGACATTGACTTGATTCGTTCTTGGCCTCAAAAGATGAGAAGTTGTTCTGGTTCGGAATCCATATGTTGCCGGAATGATGGGAAAAGGTCATAGTTAACAAATTCAAAAAGAAGTAAATCCTCTTAATATTTTTAACTTAAGTGATTTTTAGTTACATTAACAAATTCTAGCACTAGTTCGCCTGATCTCCGTTAAATATTGTGTTGAAATTGTATTTAAAGAATTTAAACCAAAAATTTGTCTGTAAACTCGAATACATTTGGTGAACTATGGATGGATGGCCATTACGACTACGACAACTATACGAATGAAATGCTGGTAAAATGGAATGGAGTAGATAGGATAATCACAAGAACTACAACAATAACAAAACCAAAAACTAACGGAAGAGGTTGTAAAGAGAGAGGGGGGGAGTGTAAATGTGGATGGATACATGAACGAACATATTTGAATGGATAGCAGGCTGGCTGACTGGATGGATGGATTACAGAGGATAAAGGGATGTCTGATGCCTGGGAAAATCAACCTAAAGAGGTGCGGCGTACACAGTTGTTAGTGTAAAGTGGGGTAGAATTTTTGGGTCGCAAGGTGGCTAAAGTATAGAGCGTGGTAGGTATCTATATACATGTTGCAAGTACGTACGTATGAATGTATGAATTTGTGTATAAGTTGTATTATGAAAGCATATTGTGTTTGTATGTATCTATATTTGTATGGATGGAGTAGGAAAATAGATTTTGTTACCAGAATGCGAAATTAACAAATATTCCATTCGAATTGTATGTACGAATGTAAAGATATGAATAGAGTATATTTGGTTAAACTTACACGCAACAAACATAACAACAACCAAATGTATCTATGAGTGTTGTATAGATGACCAAATACATTCATATACATACATATACAGTTACTTAAACAAATTTAGATGAACAAAATTTAAATATTAAAACTGAAATTTTAAAGTGCATCGTGCATAGATTTATATAATAAATAATAAATTTTTGAGCCTTTACTCTTCTGATATCGATAATATTTGGTATACAAGTTTTCCATGGCCATACAAAATTCAAAGTTCTCCAGAATATCGAAATTCGCTTTAGTTTAGTTCAAAATTTTTTAAAATACCTAATATAAAACTGGGGCCTAGTAAAATTTATCGTTATTTCCTTATTTGAAAATATGGCATTTGATATTGAGCAAGAAATCTAATACATTTTATTATAATTTCACTATCGAAATTCTTTTTCGATACGAAAGTTCATTCCATCACGAATGCGGTAATTCGGCTCCCGGTTAATTACTTTAGAACTGTCAGTCAGATCTGATAATTTTTGATCTCATATTGAAGCTAATGAATCGTAGTCGTTTTTTGAGAAATCTGTTTCTCATCAAAACAGGATATATCATAAGAAATTGTATCAAAGGGCATATTTTTATACCCTTCACCTTCGCGAAAAGGGTATATATAAGTTTGTCATTCCGTTTGTATTTCCACAATATAATTTTGCGACCCTATAAAGTATATATATTCTGGATTCTTATAGATAGCCATGTCCATCTGTCTGTTGAAATCAACTTACAAAAGCCCCCAAATAACTTACATACACGATTCATACATCAATATCTCCGGAATTCTTCCGTCTCGGTTGCTATTTAAAATCGAGAAAAACGGTACACAAATGGCTGAGATTTAAGAAAAAACCAGGACAACCTCGATTATTGACCTATATCTGACAATATGGATATCCAATGATAGATATTTCAAAGACCTTTGCAACGACGTATATAAGTAAGTTGGACCTACAATGGGTCAAAATCTGAACAAATATTTTTTAACCCGAATTTTTTTTTTCACCAAAAGCTTTTTTTCGCTAAATATTTTAAAAAAAAAATTTAAATTTAAAAAAACAATTCGAACAAAATTTTTTCCAGAAAATGAAAAAAACAACTTTGGAAAAAAAATAAATTTTGTTTACCTAAAAATATTTAAAATTTTTATTTTGAAGTATAATTTGGTGAAGGGTATAGCTCAGCTCTCTTACTTGTTTTAATTAAATATGAGATGTCTCGAGATAATTTAAACAGGAGAGATGTCTCGATGCTAAACGCTCTGGACGCCCAGTTGTGGTTTCTACACACGAAACAATTGAAAAGAATCACCATATTGTGTTGGCCGATCGGAGATTGAAAATGCGAGAGATTGTCAGGCTCAGTGGTTTCAATTTTGAATGGTCACTTGGTTATGAGAACGCTTTCCACAAGGTGGTGCACAAAAGGGTATACAAGAGCAGTTTCCATGGCAAAAATACATGAATTAGGCTACGAAATGCTCCCTCTTCCACTCACTTCTCCGGATTTAGCCACGAGTGACTATTTATTGTTTGGAAACCTGAACAACGATCCAATGATGAAATCATCTCACAAAAAATACCTATTTTGTTGACCTCGACAATATTCCAAATTTCAGTAGATTTGTAATTGGTAAGGTACGAACCATAGAAAAATATACATAAGGAGAGAGATCGAAAAAACCTTTTTCCTTAAAAGTTTTAACGAAAGTATTAGTTTTTTTTTTGACCTGAAAAGTATGTCAGTTATTATGTTTAATGTCAATAATGTTCATTTATTGTTAATCTGATTAAAAATAGTGTCGAGAAAAAAGTACGTACTAAAATTATTAAATATTTTCAACAAAACCCAACTTGATCCTACAAAAAGTTGGCCAAACAATCAAAGGTCTGCCGTCAAACTGAATCCAATGTTATTAAACAGTATCGGGAGAGCTTGTCCGTTGATAGAAAACCTGGTTCAGGTCGAATGAATGGTCCAGATGATGTTTCTAAAGCCAAAAAAATAGAAAGCATTTTCAAAAGAGCTCCCAACACATCCGGTAGGAAAGCAGCCGGTTAGCTCAGTACTCGGACTATTTGCTACGAAAAGTTAATGCCAATGCAGAGTTCCCGACAGGAACTCTGCTAAAAATTTAAATCAAATTTTATAAAAAAAATATCCCTGCTGCATAATGGATGACGAAACGTACGTTCTGTAAAATTTTTCGCAGCTCCCTGGTCAACATTTTTATGTTCCTGATGCTCGAAGGAATATTGAAGAAAAGTTTAGGACCAAAAGCAGACAAAATTTCCCAAAAAGTTGTTGGTATCGCAAGCATATGCAGTTGCAGCAAAAGAAGCCAAACATTGGTTACAATACCGAAATTTACATCAAGGATGTTTACAAAAAAGGCTGCTTCCATTCATTATTTTTGGCTTGATTTGGCATCTTGTCACTATGATCCAAATCCTCCTTTAAATGTACAGAAAGCACTATAAAAACCTTAATGGAAGGGTTTCCGGAAAAGGTTCATAAATTCATCACTAGTGATTAGAACTATACAAATAATTTTCTTTGTAAATTGTAATAATAATTTCAATCAAATAAAAAAAATCAAAACTGTAAGTTTGGTAGTTTCCTTTTTATTAACATTTATGTATGTTAAGATTTTTTCGATCTCACTCCTTAGAAGCGATACTGAGAGACCTAAGTGTCTTCTGTCAAGAGTATAAGACTTGCAACACTCCTGGGAGGAAATTTTCTTCCTTCGTTAATATTCTAATATTAAGAGCAACAAAAAACACCTGCTTAAAACTAAACTCAGCCATGTTTTCTTACAGAAATAAACAGCGATTATACTACATCCTTTTGAAATTGGCAATAATCAATAAAGTTTTGGGAACTTAACAAATATTATGTGCATTACTGTATTTTACAAATGTATCAAAACCGTTGGAATATGTAGTTATATATTTACAACAACAATACTAATACATAATAAGAATAACAACATATATAAATTCCAGCATAAAACATACATACATCCATAAGTATCTAGTGAATATGTTTGAAAACAACAAGTTTATTTTTGTTGTATTTATAGTTGGAAGACACACAAAATGCTCTTGCATCAAACCAACAAACACATCCTCTAGTTTATCTGTGTATTTACAGATACAAAACACATCAAGTACCAAACTGCACTCACTACACCAGCCGACTAAACTAAACAACTGACTATTTAGACATCCCTGAGTTGTTGCACAAAACATATAAATGGTAGCCAAACGAGAACAATAGTTGCCGCACCACCATCCATCCATCCATCCACACATGATGCTGATAATCATGTTGACGACGTTGACGATGCTGGTAGTGGTAGTGGTGCTGGTGCTGGGGCTAGTGTTGGTGGCAGCATTCAAGTACGAGTACATTTTCCATTTTAGGTGCACTTTACTGTTTAAATTGCTCTGAGATACTTTAAAGTATCATTTCAATTTGAAAAAGGAATGAAGCTTTGTGTTTTAAAGTGATACGAGTATTTCTGGTTTTAATTCATTAAAGTGGTTTTTCAAAATATTTTAAATTCTTTAAATTCAGATATTAATTCAAGGAATTTGCGTAAATTCTTCTCAACTTGTGTTGATTGCATCTGTAGATGTTGTTATTTAGTATTAGTTTTTGTAATGATTAATAGCGTCAAGGTTTTAAGGAAGGAGATTTTGTTAAATCATACCCCAAAATATGTGTTTTACTTGTGTCGTTCACAATTACCGAGAACATTGCCCATTGCAATACCCTACCTAATCCAGGCGACTTTGGAAATCTTGTGTTCGCCCTGAGATCAAACTAGTACTTTTAACAAATTTGATTTTTTTTTTTGGCATTCCAGAACATGAAAGCGTTCTGTATCTAGACATCTTAGACTGCGCTCTGTAGAAGCACAACTTATGTAATAGTTGTTACTAGGGGAGTCGACTTTCAACCAAAAGTAAGTCGTGTTCCTTTTTCGAGCCTGAGTATTTTTTGAACGATTGTCACCGTAAACCATCTAAGTTCCGTCTCTTTTTTCAACGATCGCGTTCTACACCGCAAACAAGGTAATATGAACAAAGACGATCCGATATCATGGCACCCATACTAACTGGACAAGGTATTGTCTAATAGGTCGATTATGGATGGCAACCGAACTTCAGTTGTGTTGTCAGTTGCCTAAATTGAGAAGACATTTCGACACTACTTCCTTGATTGATGCCAGGCTATCTACGTAGATATCAATGGTCGACTTCTCAGGATTTTATTCTCGGATTCTTCTAGCACGGAACACGGTGCAGAAAGGGAAGTGAGAAACCAAGACGCCAAGTTCATCAGAGACAATTCCAGAACCATTGCCGTTTACGCCTTTAAACAATCAGTGTAGATTGAGATGGCGTAGCTCTCAATCTCTTATCGGAACTCTAATCCCAAGGATTCTTACTATGGTCCAGACAAATTAAATAGTTTAGTTTAAAAGTCTGACCGTATAATATTGTTACGTTTTAACCTTTTCAAAACGTTGGTTTATTTCCTTTAAAACTTTTGATTGCAAATAAAAGTTGTTTAGTAGTTTGAAAATTGTGACAACTCTTTATTTACTTAAAATGTACAACAACAGAATTAAATAGTCATTCAATGTTTTTTAATACGCGTTTATAAATTCTCAGAAATACAGACACACTTTATAATGTACACGAATTCACTTGAAAAACACAGCACTCTTTAAGGCACTCAGTTGATGTTTATTCGAAAAGCGTCTCTGATAAACTCACTAACGACTGCAACCTCTGCCACTATTTATAACACTGCCATCTGCACTCTAGATTTCTTTTTAATTGTCTAGAGGTTTCTAATACATACGCCATCTGTGGTGTACTTTCTACAATGTTCTTTAACTGAATATTCGAATTCTAATATACGGTCGCAGCAAACAGCGTTGCCAACTTACGATCAATGGTCAACTGAAAGCTTTTATTCAATGTTAATAATGCCCACAGATATGTTACAGTTTGCTATTACATCACTGTTATTTGAAAGCATTAGGCTACTTTTAAATCAGCCGTTAAAATCGTTATATTTGTATTCAAGTACAATTTCCTAACAATATTTATCTTTTCACTGTAAAGTTCACAATTTCATAAAAATATTTTGTATATTTTACGGATTTAAGAACCTATACTCGTAATTATATAAAAGCATGTCTGATGGATCTGCTTAGTTGGGCTTAAGACTCAAGGAGTAAGGCGGGCTAATGCGAAATATTTTGTATATTTTAGGGATTTTGATGAAACTTGAGATCTAAAGATGCATTTATGACAAACACATCTGATAACTTGACTCTAAGACTCCTGAATGTAGAAGGACTGGATATCTAAGTCGCCATAGATATTTCAAAGAACTAAACATGCTCCGATTCGGGACTGTACTCTGATACTCTTGGCTTCTTTTAGGCTGCCAAGTATCTGCACAGATTTCCAGGCGAACATTTACGAATACGAAGAACTTAATAGCGAGAAGTGCACCATTGAAATCTACAGTGGTGGCCAGCTATTTAAGACAAATACTTGAATTTTTTTCATCAACAGAATTTTAAGTGCGATAGAGCCAAAACAAAAGGACCTCTAAGGGTATGAAATTTATTATTAATGTTTCTAGTTTCTGACAAATGTTTGGAAAAATCGGTAAAACATATATGGAGAAAGATATGTGGAAATACGTTGACCCACCTCAGCGAACATCCGCTGTTAATAACATGATATGACCGAAACTAATGGAACTAAAAATACGAAATATGGTCCGAATATTTTATAATAATAAAAACTAAAATGATATAAATGTTACAAAATATGTTTATTTAAAAAAAATGTTGGTCAAGTTGTAGAAAAATCTTATGTGTTCGTGGTGAATATGTATGAATTGACACATTTGAATAAAACACACTTTGAAAAATAATTGAGAATCACATAGAATTTAGCAAACAATTTTTGTCTTAATTACCTGACCACCAATGTATGTGGAGAGTCATGCGACAATCAAAGGGAATCAATATCTGATGAAGCTTGGGCAACACTTGATTTGAAATGAATTAAAGTTACTTTGTATTGTTTTTTAAACTTAACGGCTATTTGTTAAGCAACGCCATCTAGGTGTAAGAATCGTACTTAAGTTAATATTACATACCTTTAAATGCAACTATGTATACTAAGATACATTTTTTAGCAACTAAGGATTTGACTGCTGTCTTCAGTGTGTTTGATGCATAAGAATTTGGTATATAAGGAGCTTAGTTAGAGTAAAATAAGGCAGTCTCCACTAAGCTTCGGGTAGGTAAGAAAAATTACTTGTACGGTGGTTGGACCGCTGGCAAATAGTTTATCTTATTGAGTGAGTTATTGTGAAGTAAAGGTTCTGGTGGTTGGACCGCTTCGATTCTTTGCTTAAGAATACTCTGTTGATAGATGAAGTGGTGTTGTTGTGGAGTTTGGAATTCCCAACAACATACTTATCTGAAGAGTGGAAGTTGCACTGGTTGCGAATACTCTCGTGGTTGGACCGCAAGATTACAGCCACTCGTGGGAAATCCACGGAGGCGAGGTGAAAGTTTAAAGTAGAAGAATAAAGTTTATAACGTATTTTGAAAACGTTGAGTTCTTATTTCTCTCAGTCTACAAAAATATACATTTTTGTAATGAACCACTGGCACCGGCGAGTATACCGCAGCCAGAGACAACGTTACACTGGTTGCTTGATCACTGAATGGACACTTTGGACACCAACCCGTGTGGTCCAAAATTGACCAGACGGCGTTGGAAATCTCTTGAAATTTGGATACTGTATAATTTACGAAACTGTTGGATCAGTTTTACTGCATTAAACTTCTTAAGAAATATAATGAATATTTGTCTCTTTAATAATTGGACGCTTTTCGTAAAGAACATATACTTTTAAAGCTCTGCCTAATCGATAAGGTTAGCTGTCAATATCTATACATATGAAGAATATTTATATTATTATGTAGTATATACTAAATCCATTACAAATATATAAAAATTCATAAAACATTGTTCACATAAAAATCGGTTGCACTCAAGAAATGTTGCTTTTAATATAAATTTCAAAATATTCCAGCAGATAATCTGTTGAGTTTTGGAAATCAAAGTAGGAAGTCGTATCGATTAATTCAGTTTTATTCTTGATGTCTTACACATGTTTTTAAATGATGAATATTTATTAACTAATCCCAAGAAACACGAAGTCAGACTTAGTAAAAAATTATTTGTTTTATTTTGATATCAAAACATAACACAGACCTTACAACCTATTAAATATAATAATGATATTTTTACACCCAGGAAATTTCGAACATTGCACAATTTTTGACACATTCTTGTATTTCGCTCTCAGGGTATCCCAAAAAATCGGAAATTTGGTGTATAATTATGAAAAAGCACTTTGGAGATGAAACTTTTCATACCAAAAAGGAAAATTTCCAGTAAATTCAAGGACAAATGTTGGTTTAACAGAAAGATCGCTTTAATATCTTAGGCATGCAAGAAGGGTCTGATCTTGATCTTGATCGCACCTGTGCCAGAATAATTTATGCCCCGAAAAAGAGTTTCTGGTCCTTTGTCAAGAGGATTCGCAATAGTACTCGGGCTTCAATTCCTGAAGAAAAATATTGTGACTGTTGTGAAGGCAAGGCGAAAGAAATACTTTTGATGACTATTTTCATTAAATTCCTATCTTCTGGATTTCAATCCAATTCTTAGTACAAGCAGTTCTTAGAATACCTTGTGTTTATTGTTCTATGTGTAGCATTTTCTTTAGGAACGAGCAGTCAAGAAGGCTTTGTCCGAACTCAGTGTGATCAAATACTTTGGCCTAAATGTTCTAAGAAAGTATTTTCTACCTTTGTTCTGGCATATTTCCTCATTGTTAGGAGCTTGTCAATTTCGAACTTATAGCGTCCCTAATAAGGCGACTCCTTCAACCTGAACAACTAATGACCAATCGCAATTGTTTCTTCCTTTCGAAAGTTCCGGAGAGCATATTGAACTACAAACTTGTTTAACTATTTTATATCGAATGAACTTTTGATAGATGCCATTTCTCTAGAATCAGTACACAGTATTGGAGAGATAAGGTTTTCCCACTTGACAATTGCAGATTATTTGATCCGTTGTGGCATGATGCACTGTATTCGAAGCTGACCTCGTTTGGTGTCGAGGTGAACTTTTACGTTTTATTTCGAGTTTCCTTCGTGGACGTACTGTAAAGGTGGATAAGATTTGTTTTGAGGACTGTACATTGAACTCCGGAGTTCCCAGAACTCAGTTTTATCTCCTGTCCTTTTTTTCAAATGTTCATGAACGATTAATTGGTAGAGTACGATCGAATATTAGGTTTCGGATTAGATCAAAAATCGGCCTAATAACAGCATTAGGTGTTCGACCAAAATTTGGCCGAATACCGAAACCGAAACTTTTATAAAGTTAAAACTAATTTTATGGAATTTTAAAGTAGAAACGTGTTAAGTACAAGATGAAACAAGGAAGAGAGCTATATTCGGCTGTGTCGAATCTTATATACCCTTCACCAAATTATACTTCAAAATAAAATTTTTAAATATTTTTAGGTAAACAAAATTTATTATTTATCCAAAGTAGTTTTTTTCATTTTTTGGAAAAAAAAAATTGAATTGTTTTTTTTGTGTTATTTTAATTTTTTTTAATATTTAGCGGAAAAAAATGTTTCGCCTTGGAAAAAGCATTTTCTCAATACTGTCATGTCTTCGTATGGGTTGATCATGATTCTAGGTACGTGAATACATCTTTTAAATAAATACATGTATCAACTGTTGTGCAACCGGATTTCAGGTGTACAATGCATTATATTTATATGTACTCCTATGTAGATAAATTCACATACATACTACATATGCACCAACATATACTGATAAATTTGCGTATATAAATACAAATAGAAGAAAATTTTCAAAATAAATTCGATTAGAATTTTGATTAAATCAATACAAAGGAGGTAAAAATTGTAAAATAAAATATGTATGCATGTATATAATATATTTTTGCATTTATCACTTACATATTTGAAACGTAACAGAACGGAAGGGAGTAGAGAGATTATTAAAAGCAAATAATGGAAATTAAATTAAAATTTAATTCAATTTATTTAAATGTGTTTTAAGCGTAGAGAAAATAATAATAAAATAAATAAAAAAACATTCACACAGATTAAAAGATAAAATTAGTTAATGCAATAAATTAACTGAATTAAGAAATTACGTTGCAGATTAAAGTTACAAATAGATTAAAATTAATATAAATAACAAAATATCATACTCCGACCATTTAAATTTTGATGACATTGTTCAAATATTTGAAGAAATAAGTGTGACCTCCTTTCATTACAATAATGAACTTTTGCTTTTTATTTAAATTCACCGCTAGCGCCAATAACATGTGAAATTTATGTTTTACAAGGAAACATTTTTATCGTAATATTCCCATGAACTTTAGTTGATTATATTCGTAACAGCTGTTTATTGTTTACAAAATTTCATCTAAAAATTTCACAACATGTGAAATATTGATTTCTGTTATTAGACTAAAGCAGTCAAAATTATAATAAAAACGTTTATATGAAGACGAATATTTTGACGCCATAACAGCTACACGACCACCGTTGCAGCTGTAGCCAACTTAACCCTCTAACCCGCAAACTTTAAAAAAAAACTTGTCGAATATTTTTTAGGGTAATTATGAATCAATAAACTCAGAACAGCCATCAAAAACTAATTTACAAATTAAGTTTAGGAATCAGGTGGAAAAAGGTGAAGAGTGCCTGAGGGCATTGTTGCCGGTTTAGGTGTAAAAAAAAAATAATTATGATACGATTTTATTTAAAAACTAATTAAAAACAACTAATAAAAAATATTTCGAATAGATTGGGCGACTAAAAGTTAGTAAAACTTTGATTAAAAAAAAAAGAAAAAAATGACACAAAATTTCACGTGCTAAAATTATGACATCACTCACAAAACAGCTGACAGAACAAAAACTAAAAGTCAGAATGCATTTCGACTTTCGAGGGAAATGTTAACAAGTCTGTAACTAAAGTCACAGTTAAATTTAAAAAAAGAAATCTAATTACTTTTTGAGATAATTGGTGTTTTGTAATGCATGTCTTGAGGCACTCTTGCGGCTTAGAGGGTTAAGCTAATTTCAAACGTCAAACATAAATGTCAGTTGGTTGCGATGTTGCTGACTACAGGACGACGATTGCTGCCAAAGGCATTAGTAGTCATGTAGCAGTATAGCCTGCATAATAATTAACTTGCTTAAATAACAGAAATATAAAATAAATAAAAGAAAAAAAGTCCATTATTGTAATGAAAGGTCACACTTATTTCTTCAAATATTTGAACATGGTCAGAGAATGTTTTTTGTTTGATAAAATTTTGTTAAAAATAATTGCTGGCTACGTAAAAATGTTTTTGTTCGTTTTATTTAACATTGAAGTCGTTAACAAAAACCAGTTTGTAAAAGTCATTAACAAATTTTAAGATTTATTAGTCTATGTTTAAAATTAATTCACTGTATTCCGAAAACAAGAACTGGAATTAAAAACTGAAAACCAGACAATAGAAAAAAACGCATCCTGAGATTTTTTTTTTTCAAATATTAAAATTATTATATTGCAAATCTACTTACTATTGTTAAAACAATTGATAATGTTATTTTTCGTACCTGAAAAGAAAAAAAAAAAGAGAAAAGATTTGAATGAGTTAAACAAAATAAAACGCATTTACTTCATAATTTATAGACGATGTTTGGTTAATCATAATGCTAATTAAGTTTATATTTTGTTATTGCAGTGCAATAACAATAACAATATTAATGAAAATTTAATTATTTATAACTCGTAAAATGAATTAGCACTTATTTGAATTAATTGTTATGTTAGTGTTAAAAACTCTAAACAGTAATACAGCTAATAATAAGAGTAAAAAAAAAATCATTAAACTAATTTAATATTCATTACAGATTTTATTTCACAGTTTTTTTTTTAAATCTAACTTAATTTTAAAATGTTTACTGTAATTTGTTTAGTTCTTTTTTTATTTTTTATATAAAAATAACAAAATATTTGACTTTCATAAAAAATGTTGTAATAATCAGCATTATTAAAAATAGTTTTCAACACAATTATTTTATTTATTTTTTTACACCAAGGCCAAATTAAACACTACTATTAATATCGCGTTTTAAGTTTAAATACAAATAACTAAAACAAAAAATCCGTTAAATTTTTCAAGCGTGAAGTGTTGAGTGAAAAAACAATTTAATGATTTTATTTATTGTATTACACAGTACAACACATGATTTTGGGACTCAATTCTGACAATTGCACGTGAAAGTAGCCCCAAAAATAAGAACTTCTGCATCATTAGTTTTGTCAAGTTGGCTGCCGTAATAATTTAATGACCATACGAATTTGTTTTCCTCAAGGTGGATTTTTATCACTTTTTCTATATTTTAGCACGGTTATATCTCGTATACCGTACGGAATATCTCTTTTGTGGCTGAAGCAAAGTTGTAGATATTGAATAGTAGGAAAAAAGTACGGAACATACCTACCCGAAAAAGGTGCACCCAGTGCCTTAAAAATCGCAAAAATGCCCATTTTTTAACCAATTTTTCACCTTTTTTGCTCAATAACTGGATTACAAATCCAATTATGGACCGATCACCATGAAATTAGGTCATGTGATTTGTAACTATATGAAAGTTATTAATCATGAATTTTGTATGTATACCATCATTTTTAACAGATTTATTCACTTTAAAGTGATTTTCGGAAGCGGGTCTTATATGGGAGCTATGAATAATTATTGACCGATCATAATAAAATTTTTTGACATGAATTTTATATATATAAAACTTATTTTGAGCGAAATTTGTGTAGATACATATATAAATTAAACATTTATGACCGATAAAGTCCAATTTCGGGAGGGCATTTGTATGGGGGCTAAGTGAAATAATGAACCGATTTCAGCCAATTTCAACAGGCTTCATCCTTGTGCCGAACAAATTATATGTACCAAATTCTTTTATGATCGGTCCATAATTTGTCATAGCTCCCATATAAGACCCGCTTCCGAAAATCACTTTAAAGTGAATAAATCTGTTAAAAATGATGGTATACATACAAAAGTCATGATAAATAACTTTCATATAGACACAAATCACACGACCTAATTTCATGGTGATCGGTTCATAATTGGATTTGTAATCCAGTTATTGAGCAAAAAAGGTGAAAAATTGGTTAAAAAATTGGCATTTTTGCGATTTTTAAGGCACTGGGTGCACCTTTTTTGGGTCGGTATGTTCCGTACTTTTTTTCTACTATTCAATATCTACAACTTTGCTTCAGCCACAAAAGAGATATTCCGTACGGTATACGAGATATAACCGTGCTAAAATATAGAAAAAGTGATAAAAATCCACCTTGAGGAAAAAAAATTCGTATGGTCATTAAATTATTATGGCAGCCAACTTGACAAAACTAATGACGCAGAAGTTCTTATTCTTGGGGCTACTTTCACGTGCAATTGTCAGAATTGAGTCCCAAAGCAATGAACTGAAAAATGTTGTACTGTGTTATACATAAATACATAGAGTTCACAGTTATAAATATTCATGTATAAACCAGATTTTATTTAAAAAAATATAGAGTAAAAGAAGAAGCAATAACATACGAGAGCTACCTACATAACTAACTAACTAACGTATATGAATAACAACTTACAGTAGCTGATAAAATTGTCATGCACATTTTTAATTACGGTGGAAAGATTCATTCACTTTACTTTTACAGCAGTTTGAAGGAATACAATGAAATGAAATGGTTCCAAGTTATCTGTGTTGCAAGTCTGTCTGCTTGACCAACTCTGTATCTGCTTCATTTTCTCTGCGGTTTTTACAAATGTATCTACCAGTTGCAAATTGCAGAAGCTGTATATGTATGTGCTGAAGTAAGATCAATTTTCAAATTTGGAGTTGGGTGGCTTTTAACTTTGCTTTAATAGAGGAAAGTGCAAGAGATGGTAGACACATTTGTATATTTTTCTAAAAGAAGAAGAATTCTCAAGCTGCATTAAAACATTTGGAGAAATTGACAGCCTTCGTCAATCTTCTAATATCTTTGAATTTGTAGTAGGAAATTTTGTAGTAGGAAATTTTGACTTAAAAATGCGGGATTTACAATAGATGGCGTATCTTCTGAACATGGTTTTGTTTTTAATATCTTATATGTCATTTTGAAGGGTACATATCTGTCATTTATTCTCACTTAGTTATTGAACAATATAGTGTAAACAAAGTTTTTTTTCCTTCAAAATGTCGAATTTTGTACCAACAAAGCATCATATGCGGGAAGTTTTACTTTACTTCTTTAATTTGAAAAAAGTGCCGCTGAAGCACAACGATTGCTCACCGAAGCCAATGGCGAATGGATTGTGCGGTTCGGAAGTGTTGATTTTTTGATACGGAAGACAAAGATCGCCCAGGCCAGACAAAAAAGTTTGAAGACGAAGAATTGGAGGCATTACTCCATGAATATTATAGTAAAACACATTAAGAGCTTGCAAAATCATTGGGAGCTACTCAAGCACCATTTTTAAAATGTTTGCGAGCAGGATTCATTCAAAAGCATAGAAATTATAGCTTGAACGCTAAAAAAGAAAATAATTTTTACACCGAATCATTACTTGCGCTGATAAATGGATCCATTACGTAACCCGAAGCGTAAGAGATCGTATGTGAAGCCCGGTCAACCAGCCGAATCGACACCAAAGCCAAATATTCATACCTCTAAGGTAATTCTCTGAATTTGGTGAGACCAAAAGGGTCCTATCAGGGAACCTATACCGAACGCAATTGATTCGTTTAAATCGAGCATTTGCCGAAAACGCCCAGATTATGCAGCCAGAGTATGTAGAATGAAGTGGTTGGGAAGTTTTGCCTCACCCGTTCTCTGTGATACGCTTCACATTGGAACAGACTAACCGATATTGGCTTGATTCGTTATTGGCGTCAAAAGATGAGCAGTTCTTTTGGCTCGAAATATAAATTTAAAAAAAAAAAACACACACACATTTTTAATACAAAGTTTGATAAGATTTTGGAGATCCAAACCTGATGGCGGGAAAAAGCGACAGATTTAGATTCAACACACGAGTATATTTAAGAAACGAGCCAAGTTCCTTTAGGGAACGTTTTATTTATTGAATCTACCTATTATCGTTAGGTCTAATTTTTGAAATCTTATAGCAAAAATAAAATCAAATTGCTCTCTAAGCCTTAATGGACAAATGACTATATCTCAGCAGGTTGGAGGAGCAGTTCTATAAAGCCTTGGTCGCGTTTGAAACTGTACGAAAAGTCTTTTTAAATGTGCACTTTTCTGAACTCATCCTTTACTAATAGTACTTCCAGATCTCTGGTACTCTTGTGCTCATTTCATGGTCCTCCGTCATGGTCCTAAGAATTTTCAATTGGACCCTCCTGATATTGCTGTCAGTTCCCCACAATTGAATTCAATATGTCCAAATTGGTTTCAAAACAGGATGACTTTATTGTCATGTCTTTTAAATTCATATAAAGTCTCTTGTATTATATATGGCGACGCCAACTAAGTCGTATATAAGATAATAGGTCTGAGGTATATTATGGTAATAATGGCGGAATCATCAGCAAATGATGATGTCGGAGGTGTAAATAATAAAAATTAATCTTCTTTCGAATACCCATTTTGAAATAATTCGCTTATATTCGTTATTCTCTCTGTTACCTAGGAAGTATCTAATAATCGTATAATTCCCAATCTACTGTTGGGTACTGCATTCAATGGCATAGGAAAAGTAGTACTAAGTTTGATAAGATATTGAAAATCCGATCCATATTGATCAAGAAATCAAAAAAAAAAAATACCTGATGACGAGAAAGTGCTACATTCTAGGGACAGCTGTATTAAGCTGACATTATTTTCCCAGGAAATAACTTTGGACAACCGTGGAATTATTTCAACTTATTTCATATTACTTCTGGTCCAATCAACCATACCCTTGGTCTAATGTTTATTTGATTGACCTCTGTGGCTAAATCCATTAATAATTTCAAGCTTTATGTGACAGCTTTAACAATTGCAATGACTGTGGTACCAGTTAAACCAGCTGTCAAACTTTGACAAAGTCTAGACGTTTTAATTACAGATTTAAAGATGAATCTATTCATTTGAATTATTTAACAAAATTTAAAATATCAAAAGATTTATTAAATAAACAAGCAAAAACATCGTTATTAATTGTCTGTGTTTCATCCAACAAACACTTGACATGAGCAATTTGTAAATATGTTTTGATTAATGTCCTCATTAATATGACCAAACACTGTAAATTATGTATCTTTCATTTACGACCCACATAATCATGTATAGACTCTACTGTAAGTATCTTAACATTTAGAACACACACACACGAGAGGACGGACAGCTAAATAGAAATACTAGTACGAGTACCATCATCAACGTAATAAACAGAAGCCATTAGAGGAGCGCTTGTTGCTCTATTTCGCTGACTGGCCATTAATGAAGAACGACTAATCTTGTTAAACAAGTTCTAAAGTGAAAATAAAAAGAAATACAAACAAACAAATAAAATAAAATAAATTATGACAACCATTATAAATAATCGTAATTACTGATTAGCAAAAACGTTTAGCATTTTAGTTTGAAACTTTAAATTGTGACGTCTCCTCCGTCCGTCTGTGTATTTAGCTGTAATCAACATGAATGTGTTGATTTTTCACAACTACTACAAATAGTTTTTCCAACTGCTCCCTCATTCAGTCAGTCACTCAAATGCTAGATTCGACTGCATATACTTGCTAGTTGGCCGTTTCAGGTCTTTATTGTGATGTTAATTTTTTGTTGTCTGTTATTATTTGTTTAAGTTTTTTTTTTTTTTGTTTTATTTTTTAAACAACCTCAGTTGTTGACACTACTCCTCTTCGTATAAATTTACAATCTACAAATTGTTTTATATTACAATTTATTATTTTTTTTATACATGCAACTCTCTATATTTTATTGAAGTAGTTTATGGTTTATTGTTATTTTTGTAACAAATTACTATAACTAGTTTCCATATGGTTTTTTTTTATAACAAGACTAGAATATCGGATCTGTTGTCCAATGATTATTCAATCCCCCAATACAAAAGGAACTTCAAGTCAATAAATATAATTACAACTGACATAATGCTTACTTGTCCCACACAGAACATACCATTCACTACAAATAGTCAGCATGTCGGCATTTATGCTAAATATAAAACGTTTTATAAAATCCTAGGACAAACAAATGTCGTTAGTACCCTATGCGAATATTTGTATCTCGCTTTTGATTTTATTGTTGCTACTTCTTCATATTTAGTAGAATATTTTTATTTTTATATTTTTATTAGTCTTTATGTGGTATGTTTGTGAAAGAATATAAATAGTATAGAATAATACTAACAACACTAAAAATATAATAATAGCAGCAACACAGCAACGGCAATAGCAATAATATTCATTCTTCTTCTCATCGTCATACATACACATCTGCTCAAAATAATAGATACACCTAATTGGAAAAAATTTAAATGGCGGTAACATTGAAAATTTCCTCGCAAGCGTTAAGAATACATCATATTATTAAAATTTCTATCTGGCAATGTCATGTCAGTCAAAAATCTGGCAACTATTTGCTTTCATGTTGATTTTTAAAAACGAATTTATTTGAATTACAAAAAATTATTTGCTCATAAAAATAGATACACATCAGTAATTTGTAATTTGTTTATATACAATTTTTTTTTTGTGCAAATTTTTGTTCCTATTTACGTGAAACAGTAAGTATAATTTAAATTTTAGCAACAATTTTATAAAAAATAGGACTCTTTTGAAGAAAATGGGACGAAATCATCATTGTACCGAAGATGAGAAAAAAATTGTTCAAACGATGAGAAATCAAGGAAAATCATTACGGGAAATAGCAAAGAGCATAGGAAGATCTTTACATTTTGTCCAAAATGCTTTATCTAAAAAACAAAAAAGAGAAACTCGCGGTAGACCAAAGAAAACCAGTCCAGAAACATATAGGCGGATCGTCCTTATGGTTAAAAAAGACCCTTTCATATCATCGAAAGCTATTTCTGCGGAGCTATGTCACGAAATCAGTCCACAAACAGTTCGTCGTCGTCTTTTACAAGCTAAATTGCCGGGAAGAATTGCCAGAAAAGTGCCACTAATGCGCCAAAAAAATATCAAGACAAGATTAGAATTTGCTAAAGAGCACTTACAATGGTCCGGGTGTGAAGGCGAAAAAAAATGGAGAAATATTTTATGGAGCGACGAAACAAAAATAAATTTGTTTGGAAACGACTGCCAAAGAAATGTACGCCGACCAAAAGGAAAAGAATTCCACGTTAAATTTACAAAAAAGACGGTAAAACATGGCGGGGGAAACATAATGGTTTGGGGTTGCTTTTCATGGAATGGTGTTGGTCCGATATTCCGAATAGAAGATACCATGAATGCTAGTGGGTATAGAGACATATTGGAAAACGTAATGCTTCCATATGCATCGGAAAATATGCCATTAATATGGACATTCCAGCAGGACAACGACCCAAAACATAGTTCAAGATTAGTTAAAAACTGGTTCTTGGAGAATAACGTACCTGTTTTAAGCTGGCCCAGCCAATCCCCTGATTTAAACCCAATAGAAAACTTGTGGAGTGAATTAAAGATAAGGCTTTCGAAGGAAGTTTTCAAAAATAAAGACGATTTATGGGAGAAAACGCAAAAAATATGGTACGAGATTCCATTGGAGAAGTGTCAGAACTTGATATCCAGTATGCCCAGAAGAGTGGAGAAAGTTTTACAAAACAAAGGTGGATATACTGGATACTAGCTTTACTTTAATAATAAACTAATTTTTTTAAGATAAAATTTATTAGCTTTTGTTTAATAAGAATTTTTAAAAATGTATCTATTATTATGAGCACCAAATTTTTCGAAATTTAAGAAATTTAATTTACTTTATAATATTTATTATTAATTATGAAATATTTTGTTTTTGTTTTTTACTCTCCTTTTAACTATAAATAAAAATCGACTGAATTTTTTTTATAATTTTACAATATACCATTATTTTTTTCGTTTTTAAAAAATAAATTTTGGTGTATCTATTATTTTGAGCAGATGTGTATGTACATAATAATATTATCGTATACTTGACATCGTGTTTTCACAAATAAGCATTCACGCGAGTTGTTTTAATTCCCCAAACAAGCACAACAACAACACCACAGAGTAGAAAACATCACAGTAAAGCGAATATCAAAGCAAAATAAAAATGAAAAAAAAGCATGACAAGCCCACTGTTGTGATATTATTGTAGCGCAACGTTGCCACATTGAGAAAGTGTTTAAAATGTCTGAGGAGTTTTTTTAGCAAAACGTTTTAACGAAAGTTCATCTAATTTTTTGTCACTTTCGTATAAATTATGTGATAGACGTGAATTAATCAGCAATTTCAAAAAATATAAAAAAAAATTCGTAAGAAAGGTGGTGTAAAAACTCAACATTTGGGTGGAAGACTTCATAAAACTACTCCAAGACAAGATCATTTAATAGCAATAGAGTTTATTCAAAACAGTTGGAATCATTTGGTAATGGGAGATTATCAATAATCTAAAATTGGACATTAGAAAGGCTTATGGTCGATTTCCGTAGGGCAAAATAATGAGCGTTTTGTATTTGTGACTATGAGCCTTTTATATTTCTAAGAAATCTTTTGCTTTATATAGAAATAATCAAAACAAATAAGAGAGCTATATTCGGCTGTACCGAACCCTTCACCAAATTATACTTCAAAATAAAAATTTTAAATATTTTTAGGTTTTTCATTTTTTTCGAATGGTTTTTTAATTTTTTTTTTAAAAACAATTCGGGTTAAAAATTATTTTTTTCGATTTTTTAACCATTGTAGATCCAACTTACTTATATAAGTCGTTGCAAAGGTCTATAAAATATCTATCATTAGATATCCATATTGTCTATATTAATGACTTAGTAATCCAGATATAGGTCAAAAATAGGTAAAAAATCGAGGTTGTCCTGGTTTTTTTCCTTATATCTCAGCCATTTTTGCACGGATTTTCTCGATTTTAAATAGCAATTCCGGAGATATTGATGTATGAATCGTGTAAGTTATTTGGGGCTTTCGGAAAATTGATTTGAACAGACAGACATGCTTAATCGACTCCGCTATCTATAAGGATCCAGAATATATACTTTATAGGGTCAAAAAATTATATTGTGGAAATTACAAACGGAATGACAAACTTATATATATCCTTCTCACGAAGGTGAAGGGTATAAAAATCACTGCATGTACACTGCGTTCACAATACCTCTTCTGTTATACGGAGCTATTGTCTGGTGATGGAGAACGATGGGCCATAAAACACAACTCTCCATTATCGACAAGAGATTGGGCCGTAAACTCTGTCCTTCGGGTTGACGCGATCTCAATCTACACTGACGGCTCAACGGCGGAAACGGGCTCGGTAATTATTTCTATGCACTTGGCATTTCGGTCTCTTTCAGACTACCCAACGACATCGATACAGCCGCGAGAATAATCAGGGATTCAAATCTCGACTATTAGGCCTCTAATACACGGTTGTCGTATTCTTACAAAGTTGTCAGAAAATGTTCAATAAATGGTTAACAACCATATGTTCAACTTAAGTTCTCACGGTTGTGTTAACCATTTTCTGAGCATTTTTCTGACAACCGTGTAGCTTTAATATCAACGTGAATAGCCTTGCATCAATCAATGCTCTCAACTTTGGAATGACTTCTCGACTGTATTCATTCACTGACACAAGTTAGACAACACCATGTCGAGCTAATATGGATTGCAGGTCATAAGGGCATCCGGGGAAATTAAAATTTTATAGATGGTCGTAGAAAGAGTCGAAACTCGTGTCCAACATCACAACTATCTAGCCCTCTCAGACAATGGAAAGGACTAAGACTGTCTTGGCTCTTGATAGGAATTCGTTTAGGCTTTGGACATGTGTCGGAACGCAAGGAGTGCCCATGTTGTAATCTATTTTAGAAGTTGTTGAGATGAGCAAGAGGAGGAATCTATGTGACTATCTTGCTCTACAATAGCGTAGACTAATACATCTTGGTACAGGTCTCCTTCATGATCTGTACTGTCTCAGAGATGTGTCACTGATGAATCTGATCAATCGAATAATCGAGAAAAAATTATTTTTTTTCCAATGAATTGCAATATTCAATATAGGATAAAAAATTACTCGATTAATCGAATAGTCTAATAAATTAATTTTCAAGTTAATTTAAGAAAAAAAATTCATAGTTAATAGCGTTATTCCAGGTTGGTTACATTGAACATTTTATTAGATACGACTTTCTTAGAATTTCTTTGGCCCAATTAATGATTACTTTCTATCGAAAGTCTCTGGCAACGCTGTTTTTAGAGAGCACTGCACAGAGAGTGAATGATTCTACTGCTTATTATGAGTATCTGTGTCGTGCGTCTGTCCGATCCGTCGTCTGACGTTTGTTGAAACAAACTTTTTTTTGCATTTTTATTTTAAACACAAAACGTGGACTGCTTGATTATTGTAGTTGTCGTTTTGTTGTTGATTCTTACTTTTTTTCTGTTTTGCTACAACAACACCCAGCTTGTTCTTCACTTTTTTGAATAGACTATCATCGTCCCCCCGAATAATTTATTTGTTATTCGTTTTATTTATGTTTGTTTTTCTTTTTTTATCTTCTTTTTTTAATAAGGTTTTTGTATTTGGTCGGTGACCGACCAAACGACCATACGAACACACGAACATTCATTCGTACGTATGAAAATGTAATACCTTTTTGTTGTTGTTGTTTTTGGTTTTTGCTTGTTGTTGATATTGCTATTAATATTAGTGTTGTTGTTGTTATTGTTGCTGTCAATTCCCAGCAGTTCGAGGAGACAGTACCGAACTAGTGATTTTACCCATCCTTTAGGGTGGGAGCTAGTTACTTCGATAGCCACGTGACTAGTCATTTTAACACGGGCATGTCCTAGGCAGGGGGTCAATTGTCTCTTTTTGATTACAATGGGACTGTCTAATAGCTGGTCCATACATAGCGTCAGTTACCTTACTAGCTTTGTAACTGGTTACTTGATCAGCTACTTGACTAGTTATTTTAACACGTACATGTGCTAAGCAGGGGGTCAATTGACCCTATTGATTACAATGAGACTATCTGATAGCTGATCGAAAGTAGTCAACGCTTCTGGTGGGTAAAATAAAGTGCAGTACAAAAAAAAAGTATGAAGTGACTTCTCCATAGGTTACTAAGAGAAACTAAAGTGACTATTGACTTCATGCAGGGCTGTCAGATGTGGCGATTTCTCGCCAAACGTGGCGATTTTTCATTGCCTTTGGCGACCAAAATTTCCAATTGGCGACATGGCGATTTACAGACTAGTTGGCGATTTATTTGGCGATTTTTAACAAATTATTTGTTTTTCTTGAAATAATTTCATTTCTTTGATATTTATTAACCCAATAATTAATAATTAAAATTAATCACGTATTACCTGATCATATGGATGCAGGTAGCATACACGATCAAATAGTTTGAACAATATTAATTTTTTCTTCTAAAATATTTAAGCCGTCTTAATAACTTAATATGCTCATTAAAATTGGCTATTGGTTCGCCGGATTCTTTTCTCCCATTGGAATCTATCGATTTTGGCACAGAATTTGGAACGGAATTACAAAACATAAAAATGGAGGAATATGATGTAGAAATTTTAAAAGAAAATGGTTTTTTGTACTTAAAAAACTTTTAAAAGAAATGCTTAAACAGTTACCAGAAAATATAACTCTTTTTAAAGTATATAATGAATTTTCAATATTAAAATATGGAAATTTTCGGTAGTTCAAAATTCATTCATTAACTTTATTTAAATCCAAAATTATCTGCAGAGGAATATGAATTGTAATGGTCAAAATTAGCATATATCAATTAAACTTAGATCTTAAAGGTGAAATTTCAACAAATTTGTTAGATTTTTGGCCACAAGTTTACAATTATTGCGATGCAGCTGGAATTGTTAAAAGCAAACTGAAATCTGGGAGTGAATGAATGTTTTGGTGTATTTATTTCATTTAATACTCAAACTCAGACATTTTGGAAATTTTCAAAATTCATTAACTTTATTTAAATCCAAAAGTATCTGCAGGGGAATATGAATTGTAATGTTCAAAATTAGCATATATCAATTAAACTTAGATGCGATGCAGCTGGAATTGTTAAAGGCTTAGCATTGGCCGTTCTAAACATGTTAATTTTACCAACCAAATATGTATGTATTATTCCAAAAAAAATATTTTGGCGACTTTTGGCGATTTTTCGTTTAGCTTTTGGCGATGGAGGTAAAAAAAATCTGACAACCCTGACTTCATGATGTGTTGCATGGGATACCAGATACTTAAGCAAAAATAAAAATAAACTGTATGAGAATTATATCAACACAATTTGTATAAAACCAGTTTGTACGAATTACTCACAAAACGTTTAAAGTGACTACACTCCAGATTACTTAGAGACACTTAAGTGTCAATTGTCTTCACGCTAGATTACTTGGAATGTATAAAGTAACCAATTGTCTTCTCTCTGCACTACAAAGTGCACACACGTGTCAAATGACCAAAATATATAAATTGGAGTTAGCGAAGTGATAAGACATTTGTGACAATTACTGTCTTTAAGGGATACATTGACTACTTGCTTAACTGCTGGGTTTATAGTTGTATGTATGAATGTGTGCATCCATACCATATAGATATGTATGTTTGTGTGTGAAGTATCCATCCATCCATTATTATACTCACACATAATGTTGTGATGTTGTTTGTGTTTATTGTATTTTTTTCTTCTTAGTTTATCGCTTTTTGTCACACATTTGTTTTCCTCACATTTTGTTTCCCATTTTTAATTCGTATTCTTTTATTATTTATTTTTTTCTTTAACTTTTTAACACTTTGTTTTTATGACTGTTTGTGTGTTGTACAAGTAGTTTAATAAAAAAAACATTTTTTTGTTTGAGTTGTTTTTTTTTATTATTTTTACACTCATATTAGTATTGTTGTTTTGCTTTGTTTTTGTTGCTGCTATAAATAAAAGCATTCAAGTGTTATTTATAAATTGTTGTGATTATTAAATAGAGACTTTTTTTAAATTGTTTAACAACAAACAAAATGTCAATTAATCGTATATCATAGACACTAAATTGTCCATAGTGAATTTTGATCGATTGTTTTTTGTTTGTTTTGCTACGATTTTTCTTAATTATTTTATAATCAAATTGAAATAATAAGACAAATAGAAAGTTTTTAAAAAAAATATGAATTTTTTTAATTACAACAATTAAAAATTAAAGCAAATAATATTGTTTATTAATATGCATGAGTAAATATTTCACTTAGTATGACGTAGTTATTTATTAAGGTGTTTGATAAAAAAAAATTAATTGTAACTTGTATTAATTACAAAATTGTTTATAGTTATATTGAAAAATTTAAATAATTCCAAGAATTTGTTATGATTTATTGAAAAAAAATTTTTTTGTAAAAAAAAATGTATTAATTATCAGACTAAATTGGAGTAATCTGTCAAAACAAGGTCAATCGCCTGCCCCTATTGGGTGCAATGTTTTAAAACAAGCTCGATTTTTAATTACAAAAATAGTTTGAATAATTTTTAAATACCTAAATTGTAAAGCGATGGAATGAATCCCAGTTGGGGTTGTTGTTGCGCTGATAAGCTACATATTTCTGATGATTATTGCATTTTTGTTGGCCGTAAGTCCCGGTCCACACTGTGAAACATTTGCTGCAAAACATTTGAGTTTGTTGATGAAAGGGGAAAGTGGAATGAAAAAGGTAACTTTGTTTCATGTACATGAAGTTTTTGTTGAGTATGTCATCCACATTTATTCGTTCGTATTCGTACTGTACAGAAATGTCAAAAACTTCACTGTGTGGACACGAATGCAGTTTCAAAAGAGAATTTAAAAATGTTTTGCAGGAAATGTTTCACAGTGTGGACCGGGACTAACAGCTCTTCAGCTGTTGGAATCTTTAATGCTAATTTGTTAAAAGAGTTGTTAAGGGTTTTTAGCATTCTCTAAGAAATATTTAAATTTCGCTGCAGTTTTAATACATTTTTGGATTAAATAAAAAATTCATAGGTTATTTTATGATTATTTTGTGTAGCCCAATTTGTATGGAAAGTCTCTGTTGAAATCATTTTGAATCCTTGTTAAGTATAGGGCTTTCAGGGAGGTCAAAGTTAAGCAGGATAGCATATCGCTCCAAATTCAATGGACGAGGGATGATATCTGCGATAATGCAGTATTGTTGAGATTTATTATTTGTCACCACGTCATGAGGTGATGTCAAGGTTTATCCTTCTTTGGTACAAATATAGTCATGTAATCGACCACTTCCACTTTCTTCAACTTATCAACTCCCAGATTCAAATTGTAATTCTTCAAATTGTCTAACCTTTTTTTATTGGAAACTTTTCAGTAGAGCAAAAAGGAATAATGATTTGAGTAATTGGGATGAATATCGTCACAGCAAATCTTATGAGGATGACAAAAGGGACTTCTGCTTTTGAGAAAAATTGTCGTGGTTAAAATTTTCAAGCATAGTAAAACAAGTAACAAGCTGCTAAAGATATATCATGGAATAAGCTCATGTGGTACTACAATCAAGGTCCAGGTAAAACGGTCAGCGAACACTCAATTGTTACTTTTTGCCAGAAGATATAAAATCTCAGAATTTAGACAAATATGGTTAGTTGCTGTTATTCTGGAATCGAGGATATCCTTGGCATTGTCGTAATTCTGGATCCATGTGTTACACCTCTCCGCAATATCTACATTTAATGGATATCTGCTATGTCTGTTCTAAAACAACATCCTACAAGAAATAGACAAGCCAATCTTGTGCCACCGAAATTTAACAGGACCATTAGGATTAGAATGCCGGCAAGAGATGTCCGCAACTCAGTCTTTACTGACTGACAAAAGAAAGAAACGGGCACTGGTTTGAGAATTTGCTATGATGAACTCTTTAAATATTGAGGAATTGATATCTACGTGAACGGTCTCATAACTTTAACCTAATAAGGTCGAAATCTGTTCGATTGCATGTATTCAAGGTACCAGCATGGGCAACACACTGCCCTACGCAATTGAATACGCAATAAATGGGTCGTGCGGGGACGAAACTATAGCGCTGTATCGAATATGATTAATGAATGACCTTTAAAAGAGACTCAGTTTCTAGACCTCTTTGGTACAGAAAAAAAATCAATACTCTCCTGTATTTTGTAACGAACCACCACTACGGGTCCTACCCTTCTGGATACTGCGCTACCTAATAGTCCGGCCGTGCTCAGGGAAAATGGGATGGTTCTTGTTGCCAGAATGGTAGACTCCGATTCGCAACATAAGATTTTAAAATATAGGTAGCTAATATTGTCAAAATTATTACCACATAAACAAAAATAAAACGGAAATTAATAAAAAAAATGAAATATGGCGATGTCAATAACCTGTTAGAGAAGAAAACGGTGTTACATTCTTCTCAGTTTTCTATACCCTCCCTACCTTGCTACCTTTATCCCACAATCTCCGATAGCCCTTTTGCCTAATGCCTAAATTTACATTAACATTTCGTGGAATAAAAGAAAATATTTAATTACACATCTTTAATGTAAATACAAATTTATTTAACAACAATATTCGTTAAAAGCAATACAGTTTTAATATTTGTTTCGGATGTCATTATTTAATTTAATAACAAAAAAAAATAAACTTTTCAACAACAAAAATTAAAAGAAAAACTTAATTTCAAATACCAAAATGTTCAATATTATAAGGGTTAAAAGTTAATATGTATGTTTAAAGAGTTAATTCATATAATGACCAAATTTGAAAATGTTTAAAAGAAAAAAAAATTTATAAATTTTTAATGAAATTTATTTAAAATTCAAACCTGATCATTATAAGACAATATTTAAGGTTTTATTTTATGCAAAAATTAAGGTAGTTATTTTAAAATGTCATTATGTTAGTGTATGTATAACTAAACTTTTTAAAATTTAATATAAGTGAAAATTCTTTACTCTTTTCTTTTTTATTTTATATATAGTCAATATTTAAACTCACCGGATATCCCTCGTTGTATTCAGGCCTGATGACACGAGACTCCTTTTCTCTAAATTTTTAAAAAAAATTTGCACTTAAATTTTGCTTAGTTAAAAGTTAGTTATTCTGTTAGTGTATTTATGTAATGTTAATGTGTAAAATTGACTTTGTTATTGAAATTAAATTTGAAATTCAAAGAAAAATTTGACAGAATTTAACAATTATAAAAAAATATTTAGAACAAAAAAACAAAATTATGATATTAGATTTTATAAAAAAAATTAGATAAAGAAAAGATAAAAGTTTGTTAAAGTTAGTTATAGTCAGTGAGTAGATCAAAGTTATGTGGTTGGCAAAAAAATGGTATAGTTGGTTTATATATATATTTGAAATGTTTATATTGATGTAGTTTTATATTTATGCATAAATATGCATATGAATGATGAATGACCGGTAACGCAAGTCCATACAATAATTGCCAAATTTTGGGTGTCAAGAATTGATTAACAGGCAAGCAAAATATATTTCCCAGTAACATTTAATGTTCACGATCAGTTGGGGAAAATGATTAAATTATGTTTATAGCTTGATCTGCTGAAAATATTGTCGTGGCTGTGGACAAGCCCTTAATTTTCCTTGAACAATCTAAAAAAAATATCCGTTTGGAAATAAGAATTTTGGAAATAATCTAAAAAAAACTATGTTCTCACCTTTTTTTTATATATTGTAAATCAACCAAATTTTATAAAATAACACGATTGGAAATTAGACACGGAAAATTAAAGATTCCTTTTTCGCAAAACAAAATTCAAATGTTTTATTTTTTTTTTTCTTTAAAAATTATTTCAAATATTAGAACGCAAACAACGTTTCTAAGCAAATTTAAATTTTTGAATGAAAATTTTTCCTATTTTATTTTTGAAAGTTTAAATAAAACAATCAAAGGTACTATGATTTAAAAATATTAAAAAATTTTAATTTTATAATAACCGACCTCACAAAACAGATATATCTTCAACAGATCCATCTGATGAAGTGGAACTGTAAAGGGCGAAAGAAAAAAAATAAATAAATTTTGGAAAAATTGTATAAGTTATGAACAGTGATTACGTCCATATATCCTTACAATGGTATATCGCTTTATTTCCAGTATCAAAATCCTGTAGTTCGTAATAGACATTCCCTATTTTACGCAGAACTGTAGCCTTCACTCCCACAGGGGCTAATTTTGAATTAAAAGAATTAATTTTGGAACTCTGTGTAAATGTTCTTCTAAACACTGTTTGACCTTCCTCAAATTCCTTGGCACGAGATCGCAGATTGTACAATCTAACATTCTTTTCATAAGCTTTCCGTATTAATGACCTTATTGAGTCCCGTATCAGTGTAAACTCGTCCTGCCTTTCAATTTTTACGTCCGTTTCAGTTAAAAGATTCAGATTGTCCAAAAGTTTGTAGTCCCTTCCATTAGTTATCATAGCCTGACCGAAGACTACCTCGTATGGTGTTTTACCAATTGATTGGTGCACACTATTTCGTAATGCACAGTTAACACTATCAATATACGAGTCCCACAACCGTTGATCTTTACGAACGTATGAACGCAGTGCCTCATTAATACAGCGATTCACTCGTTCACTTGCATTTGCCTGTGGACTGTAAACAGCGGTTAACACATGTTGTATACCATATGACATTAAAAATTTTGAAAAATCACGACTTTTAAATTGGGAACCGTTGTCCGAAACAATAATTTCTGGAACTCCAAAACAGCCAAATACATTCGTCCGTAAGTAATCTATAATTTGCTTAGAAATCAATTTCCTTAATGGCTTCAAGAATGTAAATTTAGAAAAGTGGTCCAAAACAATTAAAATTCCGACGTTTCCATTCTTTGTTCTAGGTAACGGTCCAATAAGGTCAATGTACAGACGTTGAAAAGGTCTATCAGTCTTTATCATATTCCCTAAAGGTGGCCTCAAAATAGTGGTTGGCGTTTTTGAAGTCTTACACAGTTCACAATCTTGTATATAATCTTTCACATCAGTCACAAGTCGTGGCCAAAAGAAATAGCGTCTAATGCGGTCTATTGTTTTTGCTATTCCACCATGAGAAGACGTTGGAACATCATGGGCTGAATACATTACACTCTTGCGAAGTTCCGTAGGCACAAATAACTTCCAGGAGCCTGACTCATCCGTATCTCCAGTCGAAAAATTGTCACGCTTGTATATGAACTTATCTACGATCTTAAAATCAGGTAACTCGGTTCTGTTAAATTCCTCACGCAATCTCTTATATTCGTCTGATTGAAATGCTTCAGAGTCCAAATCTATAGCAGGTACGTTCTCCAATTCAATTGATTCCACAAAATCATCACCCTCATAAGCACGAGATAATGTATCGGGTACCACGTTTTCCTTACCCTTGCGGTGTTCAATAGTAAAATTAAACCCTTGTAGTTTCAATGACCATCTCGCTAGCCGTCCCGACAAATCTCTCTGACCCATCAACCATTTCAAACTCGCGTGGTCTGTAACTACTTTAAATTCCATACCTTCTATATACGATCTATATTTCCTTATTGCCATAACTACCGCTAAACATTCCAATTCGGTGATTGTATAGTTCCGTTGTGCTCTGTTTAATTTATGTGACATAAATGCTATCGGCCTTTCTATTCCGTTCTCATCCGTTTGCGCTAATACTGCACCCACTCCAAATGTGCTTGCATCACACTGCAGTATAAACGGTTTTGTGTAATTTGGATGAATCAATAATGGTGCAGTAGTAAGTTTGTGCTTTAATTCGTCAAACGCAAGTTGTGCTTGTTCTGACCAAACAAATGTCTTCTTTTTCGTTAAAAGTTCAGTTAAAGGAAAGGTCAATGACGAATATTCCCTTATAAAACGTCTGTACCAACCTGTCATGCCCAAGAATCTTCTTAGATGTCTTATTGATTTTGGTACAGGAAAGTCTCGTATTGCCTTAACTTTGTCATCATCCGTTTGTAACGTACCATTTCCAACCACATATCCCAAATATTTCACTTTGCATAAAGCAAAGCTACTTTTCTTCACGTTTATGGTCAAACCTGCCTTACTTAGTTGTGTAGCTACTTCCATAAGATGAGTCAAATGTTCGTCAAAGCTCTGAGAAACTACCAAAAGGTCATCCAAATAAACGAAGACATGTGTTTTTAAATTATATGGTATAACGATGTCCATAAGTCGGCACAACGTTTGTGGTGCATTGCACAGTCCAAACGGCATTCTTGTAAATTGATACAATGGCCTATTTGGAACTGTGAAAGCTGTTTTAGGTCTTGAACTTTCCTCCAGTTTAATTTGCCAGAAGGCATCTTTTAAATCGATTTTCGATATGCAATAAACCGGAGGAAGTCTTGCTAATAGTCCGTCAATATTCGGTATAGGGTACGCGTCCTTTATTGTCACGGAGTTTAATTTTCTGCTATCCAAGCACATTCTAACCTTACCCGGTTTCACTACAACAACCGTCGGAGATGACCAAGAAGAATTAGGTGACTCCTCTATCACCCCAAGGGAAATCATCCTGTCCAATTCTCCACAAAGCTGTTTTTCGACAGCAGGTGAAATTGGGTAATGTCGTTGCTTGATAGGTTTAGCATCCCCCGTATCGATTCTGTGTTCAAAAAGTGCGGTACAACCTAGTCCCTCTACTTCAGAATTTGGAAACGCTGCGATAATATTGTTCAGTCTTCGTGTCTGTTCATTTGTCAGAACTAGTTTGTCTGGATCAATATCTGTGCATTGCACTTCGCCAATAACCGGCATAGAAATTTTGAGTCCAAATTCAGACCAAAAATCGAATCCACAAATTATGTCTTGTTTTATATTAGGTACCACCAAAAATTCAAATAATTTTGTTTGTTTCTGAAATGTTATTTGCAAGTTCACAGTTCCTATTATAGTTTGTTTCGTTCCGTCAGCTGTACGTACGTTTCCGATACATTTACTAAAACCAAGTCTGTTCTGAATATTCACTGCCAACTCACCACCAACTACGCTCTTGTTAGCTCCACTATCCAACAAAGCCAAACAAAACTCACCATCTACTTTCAAATTTACATAAGGTCGACTATCAAATTCAGTTGTAACAATTGGAGATATGACACATTTTCTAAATTGTTTTAATCTACGATAATAGTCGCGGATACGCTTAGATGATCTACTTGTCTTCATTGTTTCTCCAAAAATTCGTGCACGAGCCTTCCTATATTCTGATACCCTGATATGGTATGGTCTTAATAAAGGGTGTTTAAATGATATGTCTTCCTTTATGTCTATGTCTATTTGTTCTTCAGTTGTACTATCCGGATCTTCAATCTCATTTTGCACGGATGTCCGTTTTAAAATCGTCGGACATCCTTCTGTCCGTTTCCCTGATTTCTTTTACTACACTTGAGACAAGTAGGTTTGTAGACGTCCTTTGTCCCACAGCCATAACAGAAAACTCGCCGTTGTTCCATACAATCAATATATGTGTGTCCCGGTTTTTCGCAATTCCAGCAAATCAAATCATGATGAACAGCACAGATATTCGTTCCATCAACGTTCGTTTTGTCTATCTGGTCATTCAAATCCGTTGTCATTTCAGCTAAATGTCCCTTTGCTGATTTACGATATTCCAAGGCATGGGAATCCTTAACAAACTTTTCATGTTTTCGAACTTCCTTTCGAAGTTGAGAAACACTAATAATATTTAAATGCAGTAATTCATGTCTAATTTCCGTTTTTAAATTTCGTAGAATTGTCTCACAAAGATCACGGTCAGAAATCGGATTACGTAATTTGTCCGTCATTGAAGAAATAATGTCGAAATATTCGTCAAAGCTTTCGACAGGTTTTTGTCTACGACGACGTATGTCGTCGAGTATGTCAAAATCGTTGGAATCTGATTTGTATTGTATACGTAAGGCAGTAGTCAATGAAGCCCAATCGATATGGTTGTTCTGTCTATGGTATCTCCAGTACCATTCTAGAGCCTTTCCGTCAAACAAGGTGTGAGCATGTTTGCACAAAAGCTCAAAATCACCACCTAAATTATTAGTAGTTAATATATTAACACGGTATATGAACTCGTCGATTGACATATCATTATTATGTCCTATGAATTTAAGACGCCAGTTACGAATAATATTTAACACCTTTTCAGCGTAAAAAGGATCTTGAGGTGAACGAAAATCTGAATTAGAAGGTGTTGGTCTTAAAGGTTCAGAATTATCAGTATGGTTGTTTGTCACAGCAGGTACATTCATGTTTCTAAACATACTTGTTAATTCAGTTGTCATAATGGACATCATTTCCTCACGGAAAGATGACAATGATTCTGAAATTATTTGTCTAATCTGGGTATTATTGAATTCATTATGTGAATCGCTAGTGTTATCTGGAGGAGTACGTCCACGTCGTCCATGCGAAGTGTTCCCTGAAGTGCCTAAATCCACAGTGAAACTAACGTTAGAGGGCCCTTCCAAATTCACTAAATTGTCCATACTTCTTGTAATCGGCATTTTTATTAATCAAAATATAAAACTGAATTTAAAGCAAATAAATATTCCACTACTCTGTTAATAATAGTTTTAGGCAAACATATAAAATAAACAGGTAAAATTTGACATCTAAAATTAATAATTTAATGTACAAAAAACAAAAAAAAAATTGTAATGAAATAAGAACAAGTATACTACTCGGTATCCAAACAAGTAGTATAAATCTAAAATTCTAAATTCCAAAACCAAAATAAAATTAAACAAATCTTCTTTCCTATAAGAGAGTAGATATTCAGAATCTAATCCAAATACAAAAATCTCAAATCTTAAATGAAAACAAGCATAATTTACACAAAATAAAACAATGTAACCAAATCGTCATGTATTGAAGTTTGCAGGTGTATACTCGATAATTAAATCAGGAATAAAATCGCTACAAATCTAACAACACTAAAAAATATAACACAAAATATTTGGTTCAAGAATAAATATATATATTAACTCCCGAATTCCAACCATATTCTACAAAAAAAAAAAAAAAAAAAAAGATCAAACAAAAAAATAACTTTAGTAAAATTCAACAACACGGACAAAAATATAAAGGAACATCAGCAGGTGACAAAAATAGTAATGAGAATTTATAAAAGTCTAAGCTTAATTAATCAGCTGAAGCCCCACGTTGGGCGCCATTTAAATTTATGTAACGAACCACCACTACGGGTCCTACCCTTCTGGATACTGCGCTACCTAATAGTCCGGCCGTGCTCAGGGAAAATGGGATGGTTCTTGTTGCCAGAATGGTAGACTCCGATTCGCAACATAAGATTTTAAAATATAGGTAGCTAATATTGTCAAAATTATTACCACATAAACAAAAATAAAACGGAAATTAATAAAAAAAATGAAATATGGCGATGTCAATAACCTGTTAGAGAAGAAAACGGTGTTACATTCTTCTCAGTTTTCTATACCCTCCCTACCTTGCTACCTTTATCCCACAATCTCCGATAGCCCTTTTGCCTAATGCCTAAATTTACATTAACATTTCGTGGAATAAAAGAAAATATTTAATTACACATCTTTAATGTAAATACAAATTTATTTAACAACAATATTCGTTAAAAGCAATACAGTTTTAATATTTGTTTCGGATGTCATTATTTAATTTAATAACAAAAAAAAATAAACTTTTCAACAACAAAAATTAAAAGAAAAACTTAATTTCAAATACCAAAATGTTCAATATTATAAGGGTTAAAAGTTAATATGTATGTTTAAAGAGTTAATTCATATAATGACCAAATTTGAAAATGTTTAAAAGAAAAAAAAATTTATAAATTTTTAATGAAATTTATTTAAAATTCAAACCTGATCATTATAAGACAATATTTAAGGTTTTATTTTATGCAAAAATTAAGGTAGTTATTTTAAAATGTCATTATGTTAGTGTATGTATAACTAAACTTTTTAAAATTTAATATAAGTGAAAATTCTTTACTCTTTTCTTTTTTATTTTATATATAGTCAATATTTAAACTCACCGGATATCCCTCGTTGTATTCAGGCCTGATGACACGAGACTCCTTTTCTCTAAATTTTTAAAAAAAATTTGCACTTAAATTTTGCTTAGTTAAAAGTTAGTTATTCTGTTAGTGTATTTATGTAATGTTAATGTGTAAAATTGACTTTGTTATTGAAATTAAATTTGAAATTCAAAGAAAAATTTGACAGAATTTAACAATTATAAAAAAATATTTAGAACAAAAAAACAAAATTATGATATTAGATTTTATAAAAAAAATTAGATAAAGAAAAGATAAAAGTTTGTTAAAGTTAGTTATAGTCAGTGAGTAGATCAAAGTTATGTGGTTGGCAAAAAAATGGTATAGTTGGTTTATATATATATTTGAAATGTTTATATTGATGTAGTTTTATATTTATGCATAAATATGCATATGAATGATGAATGACCGGTAACGCAAGTCCATACAATAATTGCCAAATTTTGGGTGTCAAGAATTGATTAACAGGCAAGCAAAATATATTTCCCAGTAACATTTAATGTTCACGATCAGTTGGGGAAAATGATTAAATTATGTTTATAGCTTGATCTGCTGAAAATATTGTCGTGGCTGTGGACAAGCCCTTAATTTTCCTTGAACAATCTAAAAAAAATATCCGTTTGGAAATAAGAATTTTGGAAATAATCTAAAAAAAACTATGTTCTCACCTTTTTTTTATATATTGTAAATCAACCAAATTTTATAAAATAACACGATTGGAAATTAGACACGGAAAATTAAAGATTCCTTTTTCGCAAAACAAAATTCAAATGTTTTATTTTTTTTTTTCTTTAAAAATTATTTCAAATATTAGAACGCAAACAACGTTTCTAAGCAAATTTAAATTTTTGAATGAAAATTTTTCCTATTTTATTTTTGAAAGTTTAAATAAAACAATCAAAGGTACTATGATTTAAAAATATTAAAAAATTTTAATTTTATAATAACCGACCTCACAATTTCCTCTTGATAGAATCTTGATTACATTTGTTAATTTATGCTGCAGAAATTTGTGCTCATGAGGACATTCGAGGAAGTAAAATTGCTAATGAATGGACAACAAATGGGTAGTGCGGGGACGAAACTATAGCACTGTATCGAATATAATTAATGAAAATCCTGTGAGCGATAAAGGAGACGGAAAAGGACCAACATTCTGCTGTATTTCCTTTTGTGTAGAATCTCGCTTGCACTTCATAATTTATGCTGCAGAAATTTATGCAATTGATACAGCCGCGAGAAGAATAGGACAATTAAATCTCGAGAACTCGACCATTGATATCTACGTGGACATTCTCATAACTCCAACGTAATAAGGTCGACATGTATTGTCATTTATATGTATTTCCCGAATCCAGCATAGACGACGAAACCTTGTCCACAGGACATACAGAGATCCAAGGAAATTAAATAGCTGATGAATGCACAACAAATGTGTCGCCTTGGTTGCTGTATCAACCATTGTAAATGAGCGGTAAGAGACAGAACTCAGACGCTGGTACAGAAAACGACCAAGACTCTCCTAACTCTTGGTAGAATCTCGATTAGGTCGTAATCTATCTAACCACTATTGCAGAAATAGTCTCGACGGATAAGGTAATAAAAGTTATATTGTGTAATTATATTCTGATGCTGGCATTGGTACCATCTATTTGGTCATGTTTGGTTTGATTCACGATGATGTTTGATTCACGATCAAGACAGAGAGCTCTAGAGGGAACAGCGTATTGAATGTCATGCCTCAATTGCTATTGCTGGTATGACATAACAACTTGGGTTGTTTCATAGCTTAACTTATTATCCTGTAAAGCAGTGACAGGAATATGGTTAAGTTTTGATTTTTTTCCCTTTAAAGTCATTGCAGTTTTGTAATTGGCATCAAACATGGAGTTATTAGAGAAGTTTTAATATTGCTAAGAAATACAATTTTAAGTAATGAAATGTAAAAAAAAGTAAGTTAAGTTAAGCCTACAAATCAATATTTTGTTAAATAAAAATCGAATTATTGTGAAATTGTTTAAAGATTTGATATGAGCGAGTAAATACATGTTTTATATAGATATGTGTGTATGTATGTATGTATTTGTTATATCAATGCAATATTGTATATAAAGAAGAGAAAAAAAACTAAATAAACAAATAAACTGCATTAGTTAGTATGTGACAGCGGCAGCAGAACTGTGGTGGCAGCACCAAAATACTTGTATACAGAAAATACATTTCTGTCGAATACATATCCATATACACACAAACACACACACAATACATTTGTATAGCTACCTACACATAAACAAAATCTATACATACGAATTTTGTTAGAAGAACGACAACAGCAAAAACTACAATAACAAGTGCATGTTTTAGTGCGGCGTGTACTTGACTACAAGATTTAGATTAAATTGCACTAAAATAATGCGACGACACTCCATCATCGTCATCATCATCATCATTCCTATAATAATAATAATAATCGAAACAAAACGAAATGAAACGCCACCGAGAGAGAAACAAACTGAAGAATGGGAAAAGGAAATGGAGACGGAGATGTTTATAATAACACCTCGATACACTTTACCACACCACACTACTACTCCACTGCATCACACCAATTTTCACCTTCACTAACGCCAACAACATCATCATTATCTGTATTATTATCATCATCTTGTGTGTGTGTGTGGTGACAACAATAAAATCTCCCTAGAATTTTGAAAGGCTCCACAATCAACCCCTATTACGTCTCAGCCCTCTTCGCCATTGAAATACGTCGTACACTTGTTGTTGTAACCACAAATTGCCAACGAAAACTACAACAACCATAGCAAGGCAACACAATACAATACAACTACATACTGCAATTGTTAGCAATTGCTGCACATACGAGTACCAACACAAAAGTAGTTGCTACAATAATTGCACAAGTGTCATTATTATGTTCGCCATCATAATCATGTTCGTAGTCATCATTATCATTTCATTTGTACTATCATCACTTTGTCAATGAGTGAAGTTGAGAAGAGGTACTCAAAATATACATTATACATATGTTCGTACTTATTCCATTCCTTTTTAACCCTCTGACCCGCAAGAGTGCCTCAAGACATGCATTACAAAACACACCAATTATCTCAAAAAGTAATTACAATTTTTTTTAAATTAAACTGTGACTTTAGTTTTAGATTTGTTAACATTTCCCTCGAAGGTCGAAATGCATTCTGACTTTTAGTTTTTATTCTGTCAGCTGTTTTGTGAGTGACGTCATAATTTTAGCACGTGCTATTGTCATTTTTTTATTTTTTTAAATCAAAGTTTTACTAACTTTTAGTAGCCCAATCTACACAGAAAAAAGTTTCAACATAAATATTATGATTTGATTTCATTGAATTCAATTCATAACATTTATAAATAATTTCTTAAATAGTATGATTTTGTTCATATTTTATGTTTTTAAAAAAAATCTAAAAGGCTTGAAAAATATTATTTCAATTTCATTTTTATTTTTATGTTGTTCAAAAATGTTAGAAATTTTCCTTTGAAAATTTTTTATTTTTTTATGATTTTCAGCTACAAAATGTGAAAATATGCGCGAAATTCACTAAATTTTGTTAAAAGGATGAAATACTTTAATGTTTATTGATGTTTTATTATGATTAATTATATTTTTTAAGTTTCAGATGTTTATAATTCGTCTTAATACATATGGGGAATTTCATGTCAAGTGAACCAACTTTTGAAATCGATGTCTTCCGATCGGGATGAAATTTGCACCAATGTTAGCTCTATTGGATAGTAACTCAGACACAATTTTTCAACAACATCGGTCGAGAACTCTCTGAGTTATAGGCGGTAAAATTTTGACAATTTGGTCAAACAGGGGTTTTTTCTTATCCATGTAACTTATTACCTATTGTTCTTAGCAAAATGTGTCCCAAATAGTATAGATAGCTATTTCTTCGATCTTTCGAAAAAAAATATTTAAAAAAAAAAATAAAAAATTTTTAATATTTTTTTTCCGAAATCAAAAACTTTTTTGACTTTTTTTTTTTTTTTTTTTTTTCTTAAAATAAAGTTTAGATATTTTCCTTGAACACCTACTTGGTCGCTTAGTGGGATGCGAGTGGGATATCTATCAAAATAAATATTTTGTAACTCAAAACATAAAATTTTTGACTTTTTTTGCAAAATCAAAAACTTTGTTGACTTTTTTTTTTTTCAAAATGGACCCTTTTTTAATCTTTTTTTTTAGGTCAAACAAAAGCTTAGATATTATCCTTGAAGACCCTTTTGGTCGCTTAGTGGGATGCGAGTGGGATATCTATCAAAATAAATATTTTTTAACTCAAGACTTACAATTTTTGACTTTTTTTTTGCAAATACGATTTTTTTTCCAAATGGGCCCTTTTTTTAAAATTTTTTTTGTAGTCAAAAGAAAGCTTAGGTCCATTCCTTTAAGATATTTTTAGTCCCTTAGTGGGATGCGAGTGGGATATCTATCAAAATAAATATTTTGTAACGCAAGACATACAATTTTTTAATTTTTTTTTGCAAAATCAAAATTTTTTTTCCAATATGGGCCCTTTTTTAATTTTTTTTTTTGCTCAAAAGAAAGCCTAGGTCCATTCCTTTAAGATATTTTTAGTCCCTTAGTGGGATGCGAGTGGGATATCTATCAAAATAAATGTTTTAACACAAAAATTGTATGTCTTGAGTTACAAAACATTTATTTTGATATATATCCCACTCGCATCCCACTAAGCGATCAAAACCATCTTAAAGGAATAGGCCTAAGCTTTCTTTATAGCAAAAAAAAAAATTACAAAAAGGGCCCATTTTAAAAAAAAGTCAAAAAAGTTTTTGATTTTGCCAAAAAATCAAAAATTGTATATCTTGAGTTACAAAATATTTATTTTGATAGATATCCCACTCGTATCCCACTAAGGGACCTAAAATATCTTAAAGGAATGGACCTAAGCTTTCTTTTGACTAAAAAAAAATTTTTAAAAAAGGGCCCATTTTGAAAAAAAATTCGAATTTGCAAAAAAAAAGTCAATAATTGAATGTCTTGAGTTACAACATTTTTATTTTAATAGATATCCTACTCACATCTTCCTAAATGACAAAATAGGTCTTAAAGGAAAAGACCTAAGCTTTCTTTTGAGCAAAAAAAAAAATTTTAAAAAAAGTCCCATATTGGAAAAAATTTCGATTTTGCAAAAAAAAATTAAAAAATTGTTACAAAATATTTATTTTGATAGATATCCCACTCGCATCCCACTAAGGGACTAAAAATATCTTAAAGGAATGGACCTAGGCTTTCTTTTGAGCAAAAAAAAAATTAAAAAAGGGCCCATATTGGAAAAAAAATTTTGATTTTGCAAAAAAAAATTAAAAAATTGTATGTCTTGCGTTACAAAATATTTATTTTGATAGATATCCCACTCGCATCCCACTAAGGGACTAAAAATATCTTAAAGGAATGGACCTAAGCTTTCTTTTGACTACAAAAAAAATTTTAAAAAAAGGGCCCATTTGGAAAAAAAATCGTATTTGCAAAAAAAAAAGTCAAAAATTGTAAGTCTTGAGTTAAAAAATATTTATTTTGATAGATATCCCACTCGCATCCCACTAAGCGACCAAAAGGGTCTTCAAGGATAATATCTAAGCTTTTGTTTGACCTAAAAAAAAAGATTAAAAAAGGGTCCATTTTGAAAAAAAAAGTCAACAAAGTTTTTGATTTTGCAAAAAAAGTCAAACATTTTATGTTTTGAGTTACAAAATATTTATTTTGATAGATATCCCACTCGCATCCCACTAAGCGACCAAGTAGGTGTTCAAGGAAAATATCTAAACTTTATTTTAAGAAAAAAAAAAAAGAGAAAAAATTTTAAAAAAAAGTCAAAAAAGTTTTTGATTTCGGAAAAAAAATATTAAAATTTTTTTTTTTTTTTTTTTAAATATTTTTTTTCGAAAGATCGAAGAAATAGCTATCTATACTATTTGGGACACATTTTGCTAAGAACAATAGGTAATAAGTTACATGGATAAGAAAAAACCCCTGTTTGACCAAATTGTCAAAATTTTACCCCCTATAACTCAGAGAGTTCTCGACCGATGTTGTTGAAAAATTGTGTCTGAGTTACTATCCAATAGAGCTAACCTTGGTGCAAATTTCATCCCGATCGGAAGACATCGATTTCAAAAGTTGGTTCACTTGACATGAAATGCCCCATATGTATATTGGCCAATATATGGCTATTATGCAAAAATGTTTGAAATAATTCATCAGATTATACAATTATAATGCAATTTATTATAAAATAGCATACAATTTACGTAAAAAAGCAAAAATTTCCGTCATGTACAATTTTATAATATTTACGAATATGTTCTTATTCTGAATGAAAATAGTTTGGGAAAAAAAGTCAAGTTCGATTAATAATATTTATTACAAAATTCATTCCAATTATGAATTTCTTTTTTCTGTGTATTTGAAATATTAGTTTTTCAATAAAATCGTATCATAATTATTGTTTTTTATACCTAAACCGGCAACAATACCCTAAGGCACTCTTCACCCTTTTTTCACCTGGTTCCTAAACTTAATTTGCAAATTTGTTTCTGATGGCTGATTGGGTCATAATTACCATAAAAAAAATTATTCAACAACATTTTTTTAGCTTTTTAAAGTTTGTGGGTTAAGTCTAATATTGTGAACACATCCATGATCAGTTATACGTAAATTCGAAAGTACTACTTTTTGCCAACTACTTCTGCTT
This sequence comes from Calliphora vicina, assembly GCF_958450345.1. Taxonomy (NCBI): domain Eukaryota; kingdom Metazoa; phylum Arthropoda; class Insecta; order Diptera; family Calliphoridae; genus Calliphora; species Calliphora vicina. Next base: position 70,128,244 of record NC_088782.1, read on the forward strand.
CAATAGCTGCTTATAAGGAGTGAGATAGAAAAAACCTTAATACACGTTTTTCCTTAACTTAACTTTAACCCAAGTAATATTTGATTTTTTTTTTGATCAAGTTATCTTTGAAGAGTATGTCAATTATTATGTTCATTTGTTGTTAATCTGATTAAAGTGAGTGATGAGAAAAAAGTGCGTACAAAAATTATTAAATATTTTCAACAAAAACCAACATGGTCCTACAAAAAGTTGGCCAAACAATTAAAGGTCTGCCGTCAAACTGATTTTAAACAGTATCGGGAGAACTCGTCCATTGATAGAAACCCTGGTTCATCTAGAAGGAATGGTCCAAATGATGTTTCTAAAGCCAATAAATAGGAAGCATTTTCAAAAGCTCCCAACACATCCGGTAGGAAATCAGTACGGTTAGCTCAGTACTCGGACTATTTGGTACAAAAAGTTAAAGCCAATGCAGGTTTAAAAACCTACAAGGCTGATATGATAATAGAGGCCATAATAAATATTTAGAGGCCAAAGACAGAGCACGGAAATTGAAGTCAAATTTTATAAAAACAAGTAAGAGAGCTATATTCGGCTGTGCCGAATCTTATATACCCTTCACCGAATTATAATATAACCGGAATTTTTTTTTACCAAAAGTTTTTTTACTATAAAAAGAAAAATTGAAACACAAAAAAAAAATTAAAAAAAACAATTCGAAAATTTTTTTGCAAAAAATTAAAAAACAACCTTGGAAAAAAAATAAATTTTGTTTACCTAAAAATATTAAAAATTTTTATTTTGAAGTATAATTTGGTGAAGCGTATATAAGATTCGGCACAGCCGAATATAGCTCCCTTACTTCTTTTTTTTTTTGGTAGAGAATATTCTGGAAATTTCCACGATTATCCTATATATCAAGTATAAAACTACTGTCCAGGAATGTTGTAAAGCCAACATTTATCCAATTTTCGTCATTCTCTACACAACATTGAAAGTGTTCAAACAGATGATTTGGAATTTCTATTATGGCCATTTTATCGAAGAACTCCTTAATAGCTATGCTCTATTTGAAGTCAAGTTGCAAGTTGCATTTATTATTTACGGAAACGGGTTGGACTTTAACAAAATTGTAGAGCAAAGGGACATTCAAATTCCCTTGATTACAGTATCGAAGATGATTGATAAATATGGGGTTAAAACAGACAAAAGAACATTCATTACAACCGTCTTAAACTTACTAAAATTGAGTTCATTAAACTCATTGCAAATGCCAAATAGATATAATCGCTAAATTGACTTTATAGATTCGAAAAAAAGTAAAGCTTATTTGTATAATTGATTGTAAACAAACACAATTTGAATGACAAGTCATTAACAATTGTGTTGTTAGTGGAGGAGCTTAAGGGCAGGGATATTACAACCCTACTTACATTAAACAAATACAAAAAATATAAATATTTAATTATACATACGTGCATATGTGGCGATTAATCACAGATGTTTTAAATAATTTCAAGATTAAGAAAAATTGCGATAATTTTTGCAAATTGCAAATTAAACAGTATTAACCCAGATATGCCGACTGTACTATATGTAGTACATGTAGTTCTTGTTTACAGGATACGTCACGTTTATCAAAATACCATTTTTTGTTGTTCCCATACTTAGTACTCACCACTACCTCATGGGAGATTGTGTGATCGCATTATTTTTTGCTACTATTTTTGAGTTATTGAATTTTTAGTTTGTGATATTTTCAAAATGCCCATATTTAGTCATTATGGACATATCTCGTTTGTACTGAAAGTAAAATTTTGTACATTTACAAGTGAATAAATACTATATTTTGTTGGAATTTATATTTATGAAGAGTAGCTTGATTGTTATATGCATGAATGTTTGATTATTGCATTTTAGTTTTTTTGTTGTGACCCCAAAGTCCTATATATAGGACGACTTAAAAAAACACTTTTTTCAATAAATTTTTAAAAAAACTTTAATTTCACTGTTTTTTATTTCTCATTTGCTTCCAAAATAATATAAAAGTACTTTTAAAATGATCAAGCTCAAGCCGTCGGCATATCTGGGTTAATTGTGTAAGCAAGCTTAAAGTTGCAAATAAAATCTGAGTGTTAAATGGGGTAAATAAGAAATGGTGTATGTCAGAGAGAAAGAGAGGATAGGATGTGAACATGATTAAAATAAACAAAAAGGAGAAACAACAAAACAAGTAGAAATTGATGTCATTTAATCATTATTATTGCTTATCAAAGTGTATTTAAGCTACATGAAGGTGTCAATTAGACAATGCGTTCTCTAAATGTTCTGATAGCAGTGTCGCCGTTTGTGTTTATGTATATAAAAGCAAACTACAGTGCACTCGCGATAATATGAACACCCCAAAATATGAACACTTTTTACTTCCATAGGGTGCTCTAAAATATGAACTTAGTGAAGCAAGCTGTTCATATTTTAAAGCTTTTTAACATGTGAACTACTTATTTTTGTTTTTTTTAACTTATTTTATCTATCTACACAGAGTTGAAATCTAAATCAACAGGGTAGTGGCTAAATTCTAATTCAACTGCTTAATAATTTTTGGATTTCCTTAGCTGTAGATGGGAATTAGATGCCATTCGCAAATATGAACAATCTTGCAAAAGTGAATTGGCCTGGTTTTAATTAGTTCATATTATCGCGAGTGCACTGTATGTACAATGGTATGAAGTATTCATTTATATGAATAGTGCAATGATGATGACATACAATATAGTATATATACTCGTACATATGTATGTAAAGTATTGTAGTTTAAAATGCAAGTTTCCGCAGCTACTTTATGTGTATGTATACAATAAATACACTTGTTCATTCATACCTCCTCTCTGTTGTTCTTCTACTATTCATGTTGTTAATATTTTTGCTGCTATTGTTTTTGTTGTTATTGCAGCCGACATCATCACTTGTTCTGAACATATTTACATATACATATGTACACAACTGCTCACAATAATACACCTTATCGGATAATATTAAAGTGATGTTAACTATGAAAATTCCCTCCCCTGTGGCAACATCTCTAAAAAGAAGAATGTGCCAAGTATTTAAACTACAAAGAATTTTTAATCATAATCAGGCAACCGTATTGCGATCAGCAGTTAAGCAAGTAGTGTGAAGTCAATTGGTTACTTTATACATCCCATGTAATCTAGCGTGAAGACAATTGCCACTTAAGTGTCTCAAAGTAATCTAGAGTGTAAATTAAAATTAAACGTTTATTTTGTACTGCACTTTTTTTTAGCCACCAGAAGTAATTTATTGGAGAGTTGTAGGAGGAAGGTTTGTTTACATGTCTTTTTAACTGACATTTGATGTCAATTAGCACCCGAACATGTTACGTTAACTAGTTATGTAACTGATCAAATAACCCTTCACCTTCGTGAGAAGGGTGTATATAAGTTTGTTATTCCGTTTGTAATTTCCACAATATAATTTTCCGACCCTATAACTTAAATACACGATTCATACATCAATATCTCCGGAATTCTTCTGGCTCTGTTGCTATTTAAAATCAACAAAAATCGGTCCACAAATGGCTGAGATATAAGGAAAAAACCAGGACAACCTCGACCTATTTTTGACCTACATATATTTGGATTACTAAGTCATTAATATAGACAATATGAATATCTAATGATAGATATTTCAAAGACCTTTGCATCGACGTATATAAGACCATAGTAAGTTGAACATACAATGGGTCAAAATCGGAAAAAATATTTTTTAACCCGATTTTTTTTTTCATCAAGTTTTTTTTCGCTAAATATTCAAAAAGAACTTTCAACAAAAACAAAAAAAAATTAAATTTTAAAACACATTTCGAAATTTTTTTTTTCCAAAAAATGAAAAAAAAATTGGAAAAAAAATAAATTTTGTTTACCTAAAAATATTTAAAATTTTTGTATGGAAGTATAATTTAGGGAAGGGTATATAATATTCGGCACAGCCGAATATAGCTCTCTTACTTGTTTTTGTATCACGTTGCCTTTGAAAAGTATGTCAGTTATTATGTTTAATGTCAATTATTATGTTTGCCGTCAAATTGTTTCCAATGTTCTCCCAGTCCCGATATTGGGAGAACTTGTGGTTTGATAGAAAACCTGATTCAGGTAGAAGGAATGGTTCACATTATGTTTCTAAAGCCAAGAAAGCATTTTCAAAAGAGCTCCCAACACATCCGGTAGGAAAGCAGTCCGGTTAGCTCAGTACTCGGACTATGTGGTACGAAATGTTAAAACCAATGCAGGTTTCAAAACATACAAAGCTCAAAAAGTTCTGCTAAAAATTTAGAGGCCAAAGACAGAGCACGGAAATTGAAGTCAAATTTTATAAAAAAAAATATACCTGCTGCATAATGGATGACGAAACGTTTGTTATGGAAATTTTTTCGCAGCTTCCGGGTCAATATTTTTATGTTGCTGATGCTCGGGGTAAAGTTGTAGAAAAGTTTAAGACCCAATACCGAAATTTACACCAAGGAATGTTTACAAAAGAAGATGGTTTCAATGATAAGACTTCTTAACGTGTCGACTTATTTTTGACATGATTTGGCATCCTGTCACTATGGTAAGCAAGGTCTTGAGTGGTACAAGAACAATAATGTGGTATTTCTACCAAGAGAGGCAAATCCTCCAAACTGCCTGGAAAGTGGAGAGATATTGGGCTCTTGTTAAAAGAGAATGGAAGAGCACCAAAAAGGTGTCCAAAAGTGTGGTAGATTTTAAACGTAGATGGACTACCTGTTAGAACAATGTGACATAAAGAACTATAAAAAACCTTAATGGAAGAGTTTCCGGAAAAGGTTCTTAAAATAATATTTTTTGCGAGTTGTAATAATAATAATTTCAATCAAATAAAATAAATCAAAACCTTAGGTTTCTTTCTTAGTAACATTTATGTGAGTTAAGATTTTTTCGATTTCACTCCTTAGTAAGGTAACTGAATCTATATAACCGGTATGTGAATCCAATGCGTTGACTACTTTAAACCTGCTACCAGACAGGTCAATTGACTGACGCCCTGCTTAGGACATTATAGGTAAAATCAATAGTTCGAGACAGTCGCTTACAACTGCTGGGACTTAGGTGTAACTATTATTTTGAGCATATGTGTGCATACATATACATACACTTATAAATATATTTGTATCTGTATGTGTATGTATGAAGAATTGTATGTATTTCAGTGTACATACAATAGTACTGCTTTACAATACACACTTAAGTCAACAACATGCATACGTACGTACCGACAGACAGTCAGACGTACAGTCGGTCAGGCATTCGAGTACAAACAAACGCTAAGTACGTTATACATGTAATCAATGTATTGTACATTCATACATTTATGCATGTATATACATTATCTTAAATACATATATGTATGTATGTATCAGCGTTGCCGCTTTGGTCCAATTGAACCAAAATTGGTAGTTTCAAGTTAACAAATTAACTAGTATGTATGGATGTATATATTCTACCATTATACAAACCATCTCGTCTAAAATTTGAATTTAATCATGAACCCTTTTGTACAATATCTTTTTTATTATTTTATATATTAGCATCAACTTTATTAATGATGATCCCTCTGGGCCCTAATCTTTCGATTCAGGTTCTCCCTGGGACCTATCGTAAAATTAAGGCATTGTGTAAATATTTAACCTTGAATCAAATTTATTAGCGTTGGAAAAATTCGATAATCTGTTATCGTCAATCTGTTGTGTCTTGATCTCTCAACTATTAGGGCATCTTGCCATTAATTTGGAAAGGTACTAAATCCAATTTGTAGCCGTGAGATATCTTAGTAGGTCATTAAGTCTAGATCCAGATAACTCACCAATTTTAGTTAGTATGTAATTTCCCATAAAGCTATGTTACCTAATCGTTAGGGCAAGGCATTCCCATAGATCCCTTAGTTAGGATCATTGTCCACAGAGAGTACAAGGCAATGAACAAGCAGTGGAATGGACCAGAAGTAAGGAGCATGTTGGAGTATCGTTTGAAAGTCGAAGCATTAATCACTATGTTCAGCAGGCAATTTCAACTTGAAACGGTGTATTCGTGAGTACTAATCCTCCTACTTTTACGAGGATACCTCGATATCGCAAGGAAAACAATGCAAACAAAAGTTAGTGCACGAAATCAACAGAAGTTTGATTGCTCTAGCTGAGACTATTAAGGGTTAAGCTTCCTATCTTTAATCCTATCATCGTTATATTCGCTTGAAATACATATTGAGGCCTTATGTATTGAATATAAGCCGACTTCGCGGAGTGGAGCGCATCCGAAATGTCTAATTTTCCATGACTCTGGTGCTTATATAAAGATGATTTTTACCGATGACATCAGTTATGTTGGCTTAGAGGGCCGCATAGACCTACAACTTAAGAAAACCCCACAATCGCTCGTGAAGAATGTGCCATGAGCTGTGTGGAAAGTAGCACCATCCTGTTGAAACTACTTGTCGTTGTTGTCCATATCATTCAATTCAGGCCAAAAGAAATTGGTAATCATCCACCTACAGCGCTTGTAGTGACTTTTTCTCATGTGGATTGGTGTCGTCCCAAATTTGAAAATTTTGTTTGTTGACGTACCAATTGTTCCTGAAATAAACATCATCGCTGATGATGTTTATTTTTGACGAAAATTAGGGTCAGAACAGAATATCTATTTTGATAAAACAATTATTTGTACGTGTTGTTAAACTCCATATCCGTCCATGGTCAGTTGGCAAAACAAACTGAATAAATGACAGTCAATTCGTCATATGTAGCTTCAACAATATGGCAGCATTCAACTGTCAAACTCCATATTGAAAAACCCTTTATATGTCTATTTACGTTTTCAGAGTAAAAACAAAGAGCAAACAATTTTTATGAAATCACTTCCGAAATTTTATCGTTTAAAATTTTGAAAAAGGCTGTTAAATTCCAAAGTTTCTTATTAAACTTAACAATGTTGTTATAACTATAAAACGCACTGTATTTATTATATTTTTGTTGTTTCTTATTGGATTGTTATGTTAAAAATGTCAGTTGTTGTTGCTGGCAATTCAGCTACAACATTATGTACAATACAATAACAACTTTTCGTTCTGTCCACAAACATTTTCGGGATTTTTACCCCCATTTTACTTGAAGTTATTTTTTTTTTACTCCAGGATCGATTAAACAAGAGAAAAATGGAAAAAAGTGTATGTTATTGTTTTCGAGAATAAATTTTTGTATTGCTATGGAAAATAATGGATTTTTAAAAATGTTTAAAATACCGAATTTTTCATTTAACAAAATTGCAGCTGTTTATTTGCTAAAGTTTGGGTAAATAAAAAACTTAAACGATTACGCCTTGTACGTTTTTCAAGAAATGACAAACCCAGATAGTAACAATATTTTATCAAATGGGCCAGTAGACATTTGGTATGATTCACTGGAAATTAAATGTTTTTTTTTTTTAGCTTGGCATTAGATTGAAAACTACAATACAATATAAAATCGTACTAATTTTATAAATTTTAAAATAACAACTTTTTAACACAAATAAGTAACAAACTAAATATAATAAATACAAATAAATAAAAGCTTATCAGTGACAACAGTATGTATTATGTATTTTTAATACATGGAAAGCAAACTGAAAAGTCTTCTTTCAAAACAACCGAAAAAAGCTGAATTTTAAATTTGGTGTTTTTTTACATTTCCAGGATTTGCAAAAATAAAAGTAACTGAACAATACGAAACAAACACTGGCTGAAATTCCACAAAATACTCTTTGGTGAAAACGTCCATGATTTCACCTAGCCCCCCATACAAATGTTCCCCCGGAATACTGTTTGTGCAGTTACAAGTATGTTAATTATGCGGCTATCCTGATAAAATTTTGCACAAATTAGTTCTAAGTACTGTGATATTATAATGTAAAGTATGGGGCGAATATCGGGAAACACATGTCTCTAATCGCCATACAAGGTCCCCCTCAGAATATGACTTGAACATTCATAATTGTCTTATAATAACACTGTGCACGAAATTAACACTTTTTTCTGTCAAGAAGGGCACCCAGTGGGTTAAACTAATTCGGGTACGCTGAATTCAGTGGTGCTAACCATTTTTTTAGATTAGCTCGTATTTTCGAGATATACCGTTATTTCGAAAATGGAGGAGGATGCACAACATATGTTCGCGTAAATGAAAAATGGTTTAATTTCTTGAATAAACATAAAAAACCGAAATTACCTTTAAGTAAGGCTTAACACGTTTTTAACCTTCGCAGTCGTTATAGCAATATAATTTTGTTTGGCAAACAAAAATAATTTTTTAGAAAAATTTAGAAATTTTTTAAACGGCATTAAAAATTGGAAATGCATATACGCTCTTAATTTTTTCACAAATATAGAAAGCGAAGTTCCAAATAAAACAAGCCCCAAACGATTAAAATCTGTCCACAACTTTTGATTTTAGATTAAATACATAACTCGTAGTAATTAGCTACATCATGCAGTGTTCTTCTATGTTTAGTACTGCAATAGTCGGCAATGCTGTTTGTTGTTGATTTTAAATCCATAAATTTGACTAATGGAAAAGATAAGATATTGTTACGTTTTAACCTTTTTAAAACGCTGGTTTATTTCCTATAAATAAACCGGATACTTTTGTTTGCAAATAAAAGCCGTTTAGTAGTTTAAAAATTGTAACAACTCTTTATTTATTTAAAATGTACAACAACATAATTAAATAGTCACTCAATGTTTTTTATACACGTTTATAAATTCTCAGAAATACAGACACAATTTATAATGTATACGAATTCACTTGAAAAATACAGCACACTTTAAGACACTCAGTTGATGTTTATTCAAATAGCGTCTCTGATAAACTCACTCACTACTGCAACCTCTGCCACTATTTCTAACACTGCCATCTGCACTCTAGATTGCTCTTTAACTGTCAAAGTTCGAATATTCTAGATCATACGCCATCTGTGGTATACTTTCTACAATGTTCTTTAACTGAATATTCAAATTCAAACAGCGTTGCCAACTTACGATCAATGGTCAACTGAAATTTTATTTAATAATGCCCACAGATATGTTACAGTTTGCTATTACAGCAATGTTATTTGAAAGCATTATGCTACTTTTAAATCAGCCCTTAAAATCGTTATATTTGAATTCAAGTACAATTTCGTAACAATATATATATTATATACCAACGTATAGGAAATTGTTTCTTCTTTTTAAAATTGTATATAATTTTTAAGAATGTAAAAACTTATAGAAGACTGTTTGTAAAAATATGGGGAAAAATTTTAAAATGTTATTAGGGGATATTTGCCTTATCTTTTGTTTAGAAAATCAAAAGTTGTGGTCAGAGTTAAATCATTTAGAGCTTGTTTTGTTTTGAAATTTATTTTCTATATGCATAGAAAAAATTAACAGCTTAGCTTCATTTTCCAATTTTTCATGCCGTTTAAAAAAAAAAAATTTCGAAATTTTGCTAAAAAATAATTTCTAAAACGATTGCGAAGATTAAAAACATTTTAAGCCTTTCTTAAAGGTAATTCTATTGCAGAATTTCGGTTTTTTTAGTTTATTCAATAAATTAAACCGTTTTTGAGTTACACGAATGTTTTCGTGCAACCTCCTCCATTTTCGAAATAACGGTATATTTCGAAATTACGAGCTAACCTGAATAGCACCACAGAATTCAGCGTATCCAAATTAGTTTAACCCACCGGGTGCCCCGCTTGACAGTATATTCAACTAGCACAGTGTAATTAATATGAAATTTGACATAAACCAATTTAATATGAATCTTTATACTAACTTTAATGAGGATCGGTCAATAATTGACTCTGAAAAAAATTTTAAGGATCTTTATTTTTTCAGTCATGGTTGATATATTCAGGGAATTGTTCATATGTTAGATCAGTGAATGGATGTTAGCATATGGGCAATTCCACGAGAATTACTACCACGACTGAAAACCCAAAAACCCTTGAAACTTTTTTTCAAGATGATTTGAATAGGAGAAAACACTAAAATATTACTATGTGTAAGTATTTAGATCTTATTACATTTTATTGGGAAAAATAATAGCTTAAACTCAAACACTAAAGTCGGTTCTTTTTAAAAACAACTTTAAATTAAAAACCCGCAATATATTATTTCCCAACTAGTCAAAATTAAAGTATGTTTTAAATTGAAACGACTTTAACTGGGTGCCACGTCAAATGTAGAAAATGTTTTCATACAATATACAACAAAATACAGACAAGTGGCACCGCTGAACAGCTGACATAGAAATTTAAAACAAAAACCAAAAAAGGTAAACAATAAAAGTAACCGGGACAACTAAAGAAAAAAGCTTTTTGTGGTAGAAAAATGGAAAAGATAAGATTAATATCATATTTAGAATATTTTGGTACTAATTTTATTGATAACTGTTCAATAATTGCAAAATCTCTCCCAAATTCTTGTAACAATTTTTTTTTTTACTTTTTGCCGAACTTTTTTACATGACGAAGAACAGCTGATGCTGTTGTTAAATGAGTTAATAACAGCTTCAGCTTGTTTTATATTTACAGTCGACTGTAACGTCAAAAATATACTTTAACTTGTCTATGGTAGACCTAAAGTCCACTCTTAAGTAAAGACGACTTTATTTCTATTAAAATATACTTTATTTCTGACTATGATTATGGGCCACTATATTTAATTTTTTAATTTAATTGACATGTTTTATGAAATGAATTTGACTCTTATTGTTTATTTGCTATTATAAAATTGATTATTGAAACCGAATGTATATTTTCCATTAATTTTTTTTAGTTTTTGTATACATATATTTACAGAATATATAATGTTTTATTATAAAAGAAAAATCTATCACGTACGGTATGTCACGTACGATATTAAATTTTATTTATTATAAAATCATTCAAAGATTCTTTTTATTTAAATATGACGGATTATAAAGGAAAAATATTTCGTTTAGTGTAAGAAATTAAAAGAAAACATAACGCCTCTCACGATTGGAAACCTCCGTTTTATGTCACGTATGATATACCCTTATTTCGCTCGATATTTTGGACAACAATATTTCGTAAGAACTTTTTATTATTTTCAAATATAGTACCTTCTGAATGGAACATAAAGACCAAATTATTTTTCAGATACTTTTATTTTTGCAAAATCTATTCCATTCTATAGGCGTACAAATGTCACGTACGATGATATGGAATTGCCCATATATCGAAAATCTTCTTTCAAAATTCTTCTGGCGCCATTTCCAAGATTATTTAGCAACTTATGAGATTACCTTCGTAAAATATAAGTATTCGTACATCCATACATTCATATAATTTGTTTTTATTTATGAAACAAAAATATACTAATTTTAAACACATTTTTATGTATATTATAGTAAGCAAATGATATAAATAAATTAAATATTTGTAAACAAGTTCATACTTTTAAACAGTTTTTGTTACATTACATAGAAATAATCAAGAAAAAGTATTAAAAGTAAATGTATTAAAATTGTATATCTGCCGAAAATGTATTTAATTAATTAAGTACATATTTCAATAAAAATAGGTATCAAAAAATTTATATATTTTCAGTAAAATTAAAAAAAAGAGAGAAACAATAAAAACAAAAATTATTGCTGCTTAGTTCAAGGTTAATAACCCAATACATACAACAGGCGTCCGTCCATCGTCATCGTTTAATTTAAATAAAAACGCAAGGCCGTACATTAAACAGGGAAAGAGAGATAGAGTGAAAAAGAGAGAAACGAACAAAACCTGCGAGCGAACGCACGAATGAAGCACTGAATAATTTACATTTTGCATTGAAGTTTTTAATTCGAAAAGAAAATAAATATTGAATTATTATGAATTTTAGAAAATAAACATTTAAATACTAGCATGAATTTTATTTTGTTTAACAATAAATTTGTGCAAATAAGTCAAGAGACAGAATAGTAAAAGAATGCAATCGATGGGGGATATTTGTTCCGTTAACTGAAATAGTTTAAAATCAATGCTACTTCATACCTTCTGCATTACATAGAAGTAGTCAAATAATGTCTTATTTATTATATAGCTGCATATTTTCTAATTATTTGCATGTTTGTACTAATAAATACTTTTTTGTGGGTTCCTATGATCAATGATTTATTAAGGTCATTACTTGTAACATGTTTTAAGGTGACTTTAGACGATACGATTACGTACGACTTTACGAAGAGAAAATAATATAAAAATTCATACGTATGCTAAAAAAATGTGACTTTGAAGTTTGACTATTGCTTTTTGTTTTACACCATCCGTATGAAGTGAAATGATAACAGTTGTTAGTGTTTTTTGGCTATGTTTACATATAAATACGACCGACCCTGATCTTCTAAAAAATTAAGAAAAATTTTCATCCTTATTTTCTCTCAATATCAGATAGATTCATTACAAATTACGTTTAGACGATCGCATTCGTACTCTTCTATACAAAATGTTGACAGTTCATAAGGAGTGAGATCGAAAAAAAAAACCTTAAACCTTTTTCCTTAAAACATTTTAACCCAAGTATTACTTGATTTTTTTTTTTTTTTTGATCATGTTACCTTTAAAAGGAATGTCATTTATTATGTTTAATGTCAATTATGTTCATTTGTTGTTAATCTGATTAAAATGAGTGACGAGAAAAAGGTGCGTACTAAAATTATTAAATATTTTCAACAAAACCCAACTTGGTCCTACAAAATTTTGGTTAAATAATCAAACGACTGCCGTCAAACTGTTTCCAATGTTATTAAACATTATCGGGAGAACTTATTAAACATTATCGGTTAGCTCAGTACTCGGACTATTTCGTACGAAAAGTTAATGCCAATGCAGGTTTAAAAACATACAAGGCTCAAAAAGTTCCAGACAGGAAGCTGCTAAAAATTTAGAGGCCAAAGACAGAGCACGGAAATTGAAGTCAAGTTTTATAAAAATATATAAATGCTGCATAATGAATGACGAAACGTATGTTCTGGAAATTTTTTCCCATTTTCCGCATCAATACTTTTATATTGCTGATACTCAAGGGAATGTTGTAGAAAAGCAGACCCAAAAGCAGGACATTTTCCCAAAAAGTTCTTGGTATGGCAAGCAATATGCAATCAAGAAATTTTCTCAATCAGACAAAATTTTGTTTGAATTAAGACCTATCACAAAATTTGTAAATTCAAACAAGAAATTTTGCAAAAATTTAATTGAAAAAAAAAACAATATTTTTTTAATTAGAAAAATATGATATTAAATAAAAAAGTTGTTTGAATTTACAACACAATTTCAAAAAAAATTTTTTTAAAACAGTAAAATTTTTGTCTGATCCAAAAAAAAATGTTTTTAAACAAAATTGGTATTGAACCAATTAAAAAATTTGGTAAAAATAAAAATTTCAGAAAATAAAAATATGAGAAATCAAAAATAGGTAAATATAGAACAAAAAACTACAAATAAGAAAATAATGAAAAGAAAAAATATTATACAATGTTTTTAGCTGTTTATCATACAATTCACATAATTTTCAAAGCTTTTGACAAAAACAAAACTACTTATTTAAAAAATAGTTTTGACCAAATGAGAATTATATCAACTCATAATAAAAATACACGTGCAGACGTAATTACCGAATGTGAGTAAGATGCGCATGATAACAACAAACACATTTATTTAAATACTTGTTTTGTTGTTTTATCCCAAGTATTGTATTCAAATAAAAATCGAACAAAAACATTAATAGAATCTATAAAAATATTTATAGAAAATAAAATTAGTTTCAGACAGGCGATTGTTTGAAAATATTTTAGCAATAATTCTTTCTGTGTACAAGGGCTCTGAAATTTACATCAAAGAATGAGGCTTCTTAATCCTGTTATTATGGCAAGCAAGGTCTTGAGTGGTACAAGAACAATAATGTGGTATTGGTACCAAGAGAGGCAAATCCTCCAGACTGCCTGGAGCAAAGGCCAGTGGAAAGATATTGAGTTCTTGTTAAAAGAGAATTGAAGAGCACAAAAAAGGTATCCAAAAGTGTGATAGATTTTTAACGCAGATGGACTACCTGTTCCAACTAAGTGACAGAAAGCTCTATAAAAACCTTAATGGAGGGGTTTCCGGAAAAGGTTCATAAATTCATCACTATTGATTAGAACTATAAAAATTATATTTTTGGTAAGTTGTAATAATAATTTCAATAAAATAAAAAAAATCAAAACTGTTGGTTTAGTGATTTCTTTTTTTATTGACATTTATGTATGTTAAGATTTTCTCGATCTCACTCCTTAAATGGAGCATTTCTAAGGTTTTCAAATCCCACAACGTTTTCGGAGCCATTTTTATTAGATTTTAGGCAAACTCTCCATATATCTTTGAAAACTGATTTGCGACATTTCCTGACACATGTTATAATTTCTCTATATTTGGGTATTCTTAGCAACAATCTGTGTTAAAGTTTCATATTTTTTGTTTTTCGCACTATTAGTTTCGCAATATTTAATAACACTTTTGTTCCGATCGACGCCACAGTGGCATTTAAAGGGAATTATCAATGTTTTTGGCGTCAGCATATGCTAGAAGACTATTGTTGGAGTGTAGTGAGGGCAACAATTTATAAAAAGTAATAATTAACACTGTTTATTTTTAAAGTCGTCTTAAATAAACAAAAATCTCTTAAACCAGTGTTATTAAATTCGGCATTGTAGATAAAACTTACTTTTTGATAAAAATTTTGAAAATTTTGTTCGCTCACCTGAAATTAATGAAAAGAAAAAATTGGTTATTAAATTCTACATATTAAGTAAAAATAAAATTTAAAAATGGAAAGATTCTATCAATTTGCAAATAATTTTGTAGAATAAGTTTTTAAGATTAAATAAATGTAATAAATAAGTTGTACATATTTTCTTCAAATATATGCATCTATATTTGGTTGATTTTTTCAAGCAGTGTGGGACGGATTTGTGTGCAACTGCAATACAATTAAAAAATTTGGATTAAATCGTATAACGTTAAACTTAATGCAAAATGAAATGCTTCCAGTCTACTTATTACGGTCATTTGCATGTCTCCTAAATTACAATTTTAAAGACTACAGAATTCATAGGAAACTGTATTTATAATTAATATTCAAGACTTTAATTGTAATTGCACTATGAAAATCACAATGTAAGAAGTGCTTAAATAAATATGTATAAACGAGTACTAACTAACAAGTGTAATTTTTTGTAAATCATTATATTTTACAACTTAATAACAATTTTCTTCATATACAAAATCAGTTTTTGTGACTCTTGTGGCACACATTCGAGTAGTGATGTGCAACAAGCAAAATGTATAATAATTTAAAAATAATTAAACAATAAAGAGCAAAAAATATAAAGAAAAAAGTAACTGTGAAAAAAGTGAAATACCCAAAAGCAACAACCAACAACAAATTGCATGTAAAATCATGCAACTTTCGTACAAGTTGCAAGCAATTAATGTGCAGGCAGCAGCAAACAGCAGCAGCAGTATGTACATATTTATTATTTTTGCTGTTTGTTTAAGCTTTTGTGGTGTGTATAACATTTCAAAATCTTTTTATATTTATAGCATTGTAAATAGAGATATTGCTCCACCTAATATTAAACATACAAAAGCAACAGCAACAACAACAACTGCAACTGCAACAACCCAGAAAACGGTGGAGACGAAGAACAGCATGTGCGCAATAACATGCCAAAATCATAATATTAATAGGCAAGTCGATTTCTTTAGACCCCTTTTACGCTCTCATTATACATTCAATTATGGTAAAAAATATACCATTTTAAAGGGATTTCTTCACAGAAGTGCAGAATATATACTTTATTGAAATCGGTTCAGGTTTTTAGGAGTTATAAGCGTTTAAAGATGTTACTAATACATATGCAAAAACGTGTACATGTGAACCTTAAGCTAAAATGTAAACAAAACAATGCATATTTGTCCAATTTGTTGTTGTAAATAAATAAGAGTAACAAATAAACAGTATTGATTTCGCTCTGTTTAAAGTGAGAGTTGTTATAGAAAACAAAGAAGAAGACTTATTTATAAATATTAAAGTCAATTAAAAAACTATATTTTGAAGGTGTTTTTTTTGCTTGTTTTCTAACACCCATATGCATAAACAATTTTTAAATTTTTCAAAGGTTTATAAAACAAAATTTCCATTCAAAATTTGTTTTATAAACATTTGACAAATTTAAAAACTGTTTATGCATATGGGGGTAAATACTTCATACGAATCAATTTCTTATCACGGCATGAAGTTTAATAAAAAAATGAGACGGGTTGGAACAAATGGTGAGCCACCTCCCATACAAATTAAATAGTTATTTATAAATATTTTGTGAACTATAATTGCAAGATTCTCCAAACTTAGTCTAAATGGCTCATTTATAATTTTGCATAGTTTCGCTGAAATTGTTCGGAATTGGAATAGTGAACGTGGCCCTATACAAAGTAAATAATTAATTTCGAATATCTGTAGAACTATAATTGTAAAAGTGTTTAAACTTTTTACGAATTAATTTCTTATTACTGTGCGGAGTTTATCTGAATATAGACGGAATTGGATTAGAGGGAGTAGCACCTCCCATACAGAGTAAATATTGATTTCGAATATCTGGGGAACCAAAATGGGAGAGGTCGGAAAAGGAGGTGAGTCACCTTCCATACAAAGTAATAATTGGAAGGTTATTCAAAGTTTGTCCGCATAGCTCTCTTACCATTTTACAGAGATTGTCTGAAAATTGTCGGGATTGTAGTAGTTGTCGTGGCACAATGTAAATAATTAATTTTGAATATCTCGAGAACTATAATTCTAAAAATATTTAAACTCCGTATGAATCAATTTATTACCATTCTACGGAGGTTAGCCAAAAACGAATTTATTCCTGATCCCTGTACGAAGTTTAGCTAAGCGTGATCGGCGTAGTAGGATAACCCCTCTATTATAAAGGAAAGTTAAAGTAAAGCTTGATATGAGTTATTTTTTTACACAAAAGTTTTAAAAATGGGTGGGATCAGAACAGTGGAGTGGTATCTCCCATACCAAATTAGTTAGTTATATTTTACATGTGTTATTTTCTTACCATTGTACGTAGTTAGGTTGTATTAGAAATCATTCATATTTTTTAATTTTACTAGGGTAGGGGTAGCGAAGTGCCCGGGTTATGCTAGTACATATAAATATGCACAGCAACAGCAGGCAGCAAAGACAATAGCAACAACTACAAATACAACTACAACACTAAACCATTCAACCATTCCAAACTAACGATCGCCAGGCCGACTAAACGACAGACCAGCCAGCCTGCCAGCCTGCCAGCCAGCCATCCGTCCGTCTGTCCGTCCGCTTTTACCACCACAACAATATTAATTGAAATCTCTACAACTATCAAATAATCACAACAGCAATAGCAACACAATAGCAAGAACAACAACAACCAACAATAACATGAATATAATAGCAAAATCTACCATCCCCGTCCAATAAAACACGCACAAATAGTTTGCAGACATTTTTGTTCTTGTTGTAGTTGCTGTTACTAGTGTTGTTCTTGGAATATTTAATCAATTAAATGACCATCTAAAACAGGTTTAAAACATACAACAACATTTGAGAAATTATTACATACAAACATACATTTAAACATATAAACATACATTGAATCTTTCACTCACTCTCTTATGCTCTCTTTCTCCTTCCCCTATCATTTAATTTAAAAATACATTTTTCGATTTTTTCTTCTTTTTTTGTGCGAAAACATAAATATCGTACCATAAATTAATAGAAATTTGCAGTAAAAAATAATAAATGCAAAACAAAATCAACATTGACCCAAAAATTGCGAAAACAAATTTAATACATTTTAATTTTCTCTATAGAAAACGAGACAACGACAATATGTTGTTGCTGTTTTCATTTGTTTGTTTGGGAAATTATAATGGATTTTTCAAGTTTTTACTGTTTTTCAATTTCCAAAACACACACACACACCCTATTTACGCGTAATTGTTCAACACAGGCTGGCATATTTTAAAAGAAGCTTACAGCTAACGAAGGTCTTACAGAAAGGCCTTGGCTCCGCAAGGCTCCGTTCTTTCTCCTACTCTATTCATTATTTTTCTAAATGTACTTCTACTTTAAACTTTCAACGCTCTACTCTTTTGCAGATAACAGCAACATTTGTCATTCATATTCATTCAGTTACAGACCAAGCCTGTCGGAGATTAGGGCAATGAGGCAAAACATGAATGATTCCCTTAATCGGGACCTTCTGACAATCTCTGAATGGGGCCGTGGGAATAGGGTCGCTTTCAACGCTCGAAAGACTCAGTGTTGCATGTTGACACATAAATGAACGACAGACCATGTCGCTCCATCTGTATTTATGAGGGGTGTAAATATTGTGGATTCAGACACTCTTGATGTTCTGGGCATGAGAATACAATGTGATGTCCGCTAGTCTAAACACATTTTTCAAGTCTCGAAAGAAGCATTCAAGTGTCTCGGATTTCTGAAACGTTGCAGGAATTACTTCGCACCATCTGATCTCCTCACTATTTGCACCATCTATATCCGACCGGAAATCGAATACAACTCCCATGTATTGGCCGGTGCATCAAAGTCTATTTTGGAGCTTCTCGACCGCATACAGGAGAGGCCGAAGGTGATTATTGGTGACAGTAGAGTTTCCAACTCTATTGATTCGCTGGAGCACCGTCGCAATGTGAGCTGCGTTTCAGTGTTCTCTCGGTACTACAATGGAATGTGTTCTGATGAAATTAGGGTACTTGTTCCTGATACCCGCCGATTTTTACGCAATACACGTTTTTCATCAAGAACTCATCCGTTTGTGGTCGATTGGCCACTCTACAGGGAAAATTAGTTCCTTAGCAGTACTGTACGTGTGTAGAACAAAATTTCCGCTGGAGTGTTTCCTGTCATTTTCAATGAATGAAAATTCAAATCAAATGTCCACAAACACTACACACTACACAAACTCCATCTTTCCTCACTCCCATAACCTATTTCCCGAGTGCTGGTTCAAGAAAAAAAAATATTCCAAAGAAAGCAGACATCACTGACAGCAGGAACTGGGAACTGGATAACTCTCTTTAGTATGGTGAATAATATCAAGTTCAGAGTTCCCCAGGGGTGCTCACTATCCCCATTGCTTGTCATTGATAAACTCATGGCGAAATTCACATCATGGTGCTTAAATGTAGACCTGGACTTAGCGGACAACATACGGTTTCAGTTATCAGTTAGCTTTACGATGAAATAGCTAAATGGGCTTCCGCATCCGATCTAGGTGCTGGTACTGCCAGACTTGTGTGGAGTTTTTCAAAGAGTATGGTCATTTTCAACCTTCTACTTCCTGAGACGCTAACTTGAAGTCTAACCCGCTATAAGCTAATTTCAGGGACAACCTTTTCTTAGCTGAGAAGTTAGATTAATATTTGACAATTAAGGTTTCTTAGACGCCTTCCCACTCTAGCTGGCAATGAACGGATATTCAAATGTCATTGCCAGGAGAATACCTAGCATAAGCCGGAGGTAGTGGCTGGTTTGACAGTTCAACAAAGGAATCATCCCTGCTCAATCCCAAGTGAGTGGACATCAAAAACTTTTGATAGTTTCTTGAAGCTGTCCATCCCCATCATATCTATGTTTACTATCATATAAATTTAATAATATGCAGGATATTTATTTCTAGCTACATCAAGATAAGACAAAACACGTCCAAACGTTCATTTACTTGGACAGCAGGGACAACTAAATTACGTGTGGAATTCGAAACATATCTCCAGACACACCAAAACTGAACATATGCAAAAGTTTTGTGAAATCTGTTGTCTTGTACGGATGTGAATCATGGAATGCAGCTTGTTGTGATCTCAAAGCAGTGCAACTTAAAATAAATCATTGCCTCCGACGAATTCTAAAAGTTTTTTGGCCAAATACTATCAGCAATAAACAACCATACAAACAACAATTGAATGTGAAATCTGAAGACGACAATGATAATGGATCGAGCATGCTTTGCGTAGACCACAATTCCACATTACCGGAAACGAAATAGTCTAGAATCCACAAGGCAGCCGGACCCTCGCCAATCCATACATGTCGTCGACAGTTGGATATAAGGAGTGAGATCGAAAAAATCTCAACACACGTTTTTCCTTAAAACTTTTAACCCAAGTATTATTTAATTTTTTTTTATCAAATTACACTTGAAAAGTATGTTATATGTTTAATGTCAATTATGTTCAATTGTTGTTAAGCTGATTAAAATGAGTGACGAGAAAAAGGTGCGTACTAAAATTATTAAATATTTTCAACAAAACCCAACTTGGTCCTACAAAAGGTTGGATAAACAATCAAAGGTCTGCCGTCAAACTGATTCCAATGTTATGAAACAGTATCGGGAGAACTTGTCCATTGATAGAAAACCAAGTTCAGGTAGAAGGAATGGTCCACATAATGTTTCTAAAGCCAATAAATAGAAAGCATTTTCAAAAGAGCTCCCAACACATCCCGTAGGAAAGCAGTCCGGTTAGCTCAGTGCAATGCAGGTTTAAAAACATACAAGGCTCAAAAGTTACTGACAGGAACTCTGCTAAAAATTTAGAGGCCAAAGACAGAACACGGAAATTGAAGTCAAATTTTATAAAAAAAAAAACAAGTAAGAGAACTATATTCGTCTGTGCCAAATCTTATATACCCTTCACCATATTGAACTTTAAAATATTTTTTAAATATTTTTAGGTAAACAATTTTTTTTAAATTGTTTTTCAAAATCTTTTAAAATTTCTAGGTTGTCCAGGCTTTTTGTTCATATCTCCGTTATTTATAGACGGATTTTGCTGATTTTAAATAGAAAAGTTCTCGAAAGCACGTCTGGCAGAATTATTGAAGATTTGGATCCCGAAGATATCTGGGGTCTTCAGAAAATTGATTTCAACAGACAGACAGAAGGTTTTGAGTGGTAAAAGGACAATAATGTGGTATTTGTACCAGGAAAGGCCAATTCTCCAAACTGCCTGGAGCTAAGTTCAGTGGAGAGATATTGGGCTCTTGTTAAAAGAGAATTGAAGAGCACAAAAAAGTTGTCCAAAAGTGTGGTAGATTTTAAACGGAGATGGACTCCTGTTAGAACAATGTGTCAGAAAGCACTATAAAAACCTTAATGGAAGGGTTTACAGAAAAGGTTCGAAAATCATCACTAGTGATTATAACTATAACTATGTTTGTAAGTTTAGTGGTTTAATTTTTATTAACATTTATGGATGTTAAGAATTTTTCGATCTCAGTTCTTAATCGACTTCCAAAATCAAAATGATTGAAAAATCGATTATCAATTATATTCCTTTCAAAACTAAGGTCTTTAAGTAATTTTTGTTAAAAGATTCCACCTACACAAAACTGTTTCTTTAAAATTCTTATTTTTGTATAGCAATGTTTCCATTTAATAATGTCTCCTCTGTTTAAATGTGTTTGGTTTATATTTCATAAATAAAGAGACTGTATTTGACAGTCTTTGTTTATTTTACTTTTTCTTTTATATTTATATAAAATGGTTTAAAAGCAAATACTTGTACAATTTTTACTTGTTTTTTTGTTTGTCTTCTCATTTCTGTTGTTTTCTTCAATTTACTTTTAGTAAAAGCGAGTAGAAGCAAAGAAAAAAAGGACAAAACCACCCACATACTTTTCGATTATTAATCCTTTAGGGGCTATATTACTTCTTCTTTTCTTTTTTTGTTTGTTTGTTTTAAAGTAAAAATGTATCTTTGGCAATACACTGCCAAAAATAAGAGAGGATATTAGAGATTTATAGCATTATATTGGGAATTTAAGAATTTCCAATAAGATAAACTCGACACACAGTTATCACTTTTTTAATATTGTTATGATTGATTAAATGTCATGTCTCATAATAATGTCTTAAAATATGTATGCCTCATTAAGTTTTATAATCTTTTAATATCCTTTTGTGGTGTGTATAAAACTTGAAAGTTTAACTTTATTTTTGAAATAAAATCAAGGTTAAATGTTAATTCTTTTAACATCCTGCTTGTAAATAACTTTTTCTTGTTTTGTTTTATAAAAGAGGGTTAAAAACAAATAACTCCAAGTTGATAAAACCAAACATGTCTATATATTTTGTATATATTTTTAACTGCTCTTGTTTTTGTGTATGTTTTTTCTTTAATAAAATAGAAATACAGTTGGTTTTGTAAAAATATGAGAAAAGAAGTGTTTACCCACAGAAATTTATACATCTCCTTGCCGTTCACTCTCTTGCTGTACATCTCATTGATTTTTTCACATTTTTTTTTTTTTTGTTTGCCAACCACCCACTTTAAAATAAAACCCTGCTGCCCCTTTAAGTTCAAATATTGCGTGTTTTTGTTCATGTTTTCATTTTTCGACTGCTGCCATCACTGATGGTTTTTTTTTCTGGATTTGTCTGTTACTTTTTTCAACATTTTAAATTACTTTTTTCTAAAGTTATTGTTGGATTTTTTTCTTAAATTTTTTTTTTGCGGAATATAAAAAAGAACATAAATGGCAGTAGTCATGAATAGAATTTTAAGTCCTGTGGCAGGTTTTTTTTGTGTTCAAGGACTGTAATTAGTAAAAATGGTGAATGTGTTTTAATGATTTGAATTTTTTGATGATTTAACAGTATAAAGTACGACAAGTATCATTGTCGTTCGATATAATAGAAGGATAAAGCCAATGGTTTTGGAAACTCGATGTTTAGAGATAACTTTTCTCCACTCTTCCAAAATATCATTCGGGACATCGGCAGTTTCGCGTTTGATATTCCTATTACGTTGTTTGCATAAAACCGCATCTTAACATAACCCAAATAAAAATAAGATTTTTCGATCGGTTTGGATTATTACATCAATAACAAAAACTCTTTATCAAAGAATTGTAATTTCGGTGTCCCGATTTTTACCAATTCCAAATGTAGAATGTCTCGGCACAAGACAAGATTGAATGTCGTGTAAAAATCCATAACAGGTTTCAGGGCGTCTGAAGGCGCTGAGTTCTCAGCATGAAGAACACTACAGTGGTATTGTAGTCTAAAAGGCACAATATAAAAAACTCCCACATCCCAGAAGATCTCAAATGGGTTTCCATGGAGGGATTTTGTACCTATACTACTGCCATTAGTGATCGACTGACGTGACTAAGATTTCGTGCATACCTGCATTAACGGCCTATACTCTCGGTGCTCTAAATAATAGGTAGGAACAATGTGTTTACCACCGCCATTGTGTGATTTGCCAGGAACACACAATTGGCAATTCTTTGGACAATGACTGTATGGATCAATGTATAAGCCTGTCGCAGAAGAACTTGCTAGTCACTCTGTAAAGACAGGGATAATTAATGAAAACGCAACATCAGGTGTGGTAATCCAACCCGACATATGATCTGCGACTTCAAGGACTCCCAGCCGATGAAGGTATGTGGATTCACGCCAAGATCATGCCACTAACACCACCACTACAATACATTTCTCAAGCACGAGCCAATTGTTATGGCAATTGGCCGAAATTTGCCATTTGACCAACATCCGTCAATAACAGTCCTGGGATTCACTGATTTTCCGTAGTTTTAGATAAGTCTCTGGTTCCTTCCAGGAATCCTTCCAGACAGCCTTATATAGTTCCATCACCGAAGTTCCTCATGTTGCAAACGTCAGTACTGATCTTATGACAGTGTTGATATCAACTTTCCTGGATATATGCCAGTTCAGAACGGCAAAGAGTGCCTTGTAATGTGTACGTACCAAACAAGAGCACCACAATTAGTATGGTCTTAATCACCATGTCGAAAATGCTTTGAAGATGTATTTGGCCGATTTCTGATTCCAGGATAGCTTCCAATCTGGAATAACACACAGATATTTTGCGATATTGGTTAAAGTTAGTTTCGCGTCATTCAGAAGGAGGATATTTTATTTACTCGAGAAGAGTACAATATGAGTATTCGTGAGATTTACACTAACTCCACTTCTGGTGCTCCAAGCACTGAGTGTTCGAAGTGCGGATACCATTCGATGTGAGACTTCATCTGCATAATCCAAAGTCTTATTCGCAATATAATCGATTTCAACTAGTACTGAATTTATGTGAGATATTATCGAATCTGCCATGACATTATTAAGGCTCTGTCTATGTCAAAGACAACCACTAATGTATGTCAAGAGTCGTCTTAATGTAACTGTTGTGCCGTCTCAAAAGATTTTCCTTCATATAGGCATGTTGAGATGCAGTTAGAAGATTGGGTCTAATCTACATTCTTAGATGAACATCAATCATTCTCTCCAGAGTTTTAAAAGGATTCCTTCGATTTCATATGAGATGAACAACATAATACGGAATATTCCGGAATTCAATGCAAACATTTCGATTTTATCAGGTCCAAATCAAACCTAATTTGCGACAAAAAAAAAAACCATTAGTCGGCCTTTGAAACTTTTCACATGAGAAGCCGCAGAACAAAAGGAATTTTTTTACAAATTGAGTTTTTTGTATTTTTATATTTGATTTGAAATCTTCTAGAAAAAATCAATTTGCCAAAATTTTAAAATTTTCAAAAAAGTACTTTTTGTTTTGCGGCTCCTCAAATGTAGTATTAATTTCCAAAATAATATGAGTATTTTAATTTTTAAACTCATTTTTAGGTGCTATACAGCACTCCCTTTGGATTATGGACTCCATTATTCTTGTTTTATCATCTTGAATTGAAAAGTTTTTTTGAGGGAACAACCTTCACCTTCGTGAGAAGGGTATATATAAGTTAGTCATTCCGTTTGTAATTTCTACAATATAATTTTCCGACCCTATAAAGTATATATGTATATATATGTGTTTTCTGGATCCTTATAGATAGCGGAGTAGATTAAGCCAAGTCCGTCTGTCTGTTGAAATCAACTTTCCGAAGCCCCCAAATAACTTACATTTATATTTATTTATTTATACATCAATATCTCCGCAATTCTTCCGGCTCGGTTGCTATTTAAAATCGAGAAAATCGGTCCTCAAATAACTGAGATATGAGAACAACCTCGATTTTTGACCTATATCTGGATTACTAAGTCATTAATATAGACAATATGGATATCTAATGATAGATATACAGTGGTGGCCAGGTAATTAAGACAAAAATTGTTTGCTAAATTCCATGTAATTGTCAATTATTTTTTCAAATATTTCCACAAATATGTATGCATTAGGACTGTTTTAACACACAAGTATGTTTTATTCGACTGTATCAATTCATACATATTCACCACGAACTCATAAGAATTTTCTACAACTTGACCAACAAATTTTTTTTTTAAATGAACATATTTTCTCACATTTATATCATTATATTTTTATTATTATAAAATATTTCGACCAAATTTCTTATTTTTAGTTCCATTAGTTTCGGTCATATCATGTTATAAACAGCGGATGTTCGCTGAGGTGGGTCAACGTATTTCCACATATCTTTGTCCATATATGTTTTACCGATTTTTCCAAACATTTTTGAAAAACTAGAAACATTAATAATAAATTTCATACCCTTAGAGGTCCTTTTATTTTGGCTCTAACGCACTTAAAATTCAGTTGATGAAAAAAATTCAAGTATTTGTCTTAAATTGGTGGCCACCACTGTAGATAAGACCTTTGGACCTACAATGGGTCAAAATCGGAAAAAATATTTTTTAACCCAATTTTTTTTTCACCAAAAGTTTTTTTTCCTAAATATTAAAAAAAAAATTAAAAAACAAACAAAAAATTTAAAAAAAAAAATTTTGAAAAAACAATTCAAAAAAATTTGTTTCCAAAAAATGAAAAGAACTTGTACTTTGGAAAAAAATAAATTTTATTTACCTAAAAATATTTACAATTTTTATTTTGAAGTATAATTTGGTGAAGGGTATATAAGATTCGGCACAGCCGAATATAGCTCTCTTACTTGTTATTCTATTTATTTTGTTTAAAACTTTGTTCACCTTTAAGATTCCATAATCTTTGTTTTTCCTATATAAAAGTTGCGGATTCAGTACTGTTTTTGGCTTAGGCAGTTTAACTGCTATCAGTCCTTTTAGGTCTTGTTGTTTGCTAAAAAATAAAATTCACATGAATATAAGGGTTGCATTGCAACAACAACACTAACAATGTTTTTTTTTTGTTTGTATTCATTTTGTTGGTAAAATCAATTTCCTTTTGCTTTTAAGACAAAAAAAAATAGAACTAAACTTTAGCACTTGTTTAATACATACATACATATTTATATTAAAAGAGTAAAAAATAAATAAAATATTGTTACTAATATTTATATTCAGATTGCAAATATGCCTATTGATACAGTTCCGTTTCCGTTTTGCATACATACACTCACATGGCCATTAAGGATGCATATGATGATGTGCATAATACCCCTAAAATATGTATAAATGTAACGACGACCAGAATTTGTCGACAAATGTTGAACAAATAACATGAAAATTTATTTCACAACTATACTGTCAAAATAGTTCTCATTTGCACATACACACACGTACACTCGTACACTCGCACACCTACACACTTGGCACTTCCACAAACAGAAACTGAAATAGAAACAGAAACTACTCCCTAAACAACACACTCTAGGGGTCCTTATACAAAATACTATGACCAAACACAAACAAAATCTAACCAAACAAATAGCTCCATCACCGACACCACCATCATCCTCGTTAACGACATCTAGGAACCCCATCGCTCATACCCAACTACTCCAGCCTACTCTATTCTACTCTGCAACATCCTCGTCATCTCAACCACACATAATCTACACGTGCACCTCCTAGACCTCCAACTCATGCTAAAAACGTCACTTCCTTCGTCCTCCATTGTCTCTCTCTCTTTAGAAGACCAAATGTTAGTTATTTGTATTTAAAGAGCCTATTTGTATGTGTATACATGCGTATGTGTTAGTTAAAGTTTGTGTGTGTGTATGTATGTGTGTGTGTGTGTGCATATTGTATGAATGTGTAAAGAATTTTGTATTGAATAGATTCCGTTGAAACTGTTGTTAGAATTCATAGGTTTGTTTCATTGGTTTACATTGTATATCTGTGTGTATGTGTGTGTGTGTATGTGTGTGTGTGTATGTGTGTGTGTGTATCTGTGTATTCGTGTAGCTACATGTCCGTAGTTGTTGTTATTGTTGGTTGCTTTATGGCGATTGCCATCATATGCTGCCACTGTTAATAACACCCCGCTCCCCCTTCAACCACTGCTGCTCCATCTAACTGCATCATACCAACAACCAACAAAACGAACCGAAAAAAACAAAAATTTCGTTAATATAACCCGCTAACATCCGTTGCGAACTAAGCAACTAAACAACCAAACAACCCCCAACCACCCACGATCCACTCACTCACCGTCCCTCTAAATGTTATATAAAATGCCAGGTTATACATATATATTTGTATATTTGTAGTTATGTATGTATAGATTTCTATATACATATATACAGACATTTTATGCACATACAATACAACAACAATAACAACAACCAAAAACACAAACAGTGGGAGGAAATGCAGGGATTTGATTGAAATGTTCAAATTTAAGATTTTAACTTTAATTATTTACAAGGATAGATTTGACAAGAATCTTAAATTTATTTCGTATATAAGAAACAAACTTATGTGTAGAGCAAATTTAAAGCATCATTTAGCTTATTGATTCTTTCATTTAGAAATTTATTTTTAAAGTTTAATTAGAAAACTAAACATTATCCGTTATTGATTAATTAGATGAAAACTTATAATTCCTTCATTAATATAAACAATATGTATTGAAATTTATTTTAAATCAATCTACGATATAACATGGCATCCCCCTTAAATCTTATGAAATTCTTATCCAATTTAGCAATTTCCACCCGTCTGTCTGCGTAAAACAAGACCATGTCAAAAATACACAATCTAAATTAATAAAATAAGAAACCAAAATTCATTTCCTTGTTTGCACAACAATATCACGAACTACAATAACACTTCCCTTTATCTTTCCTTTGACAATAGGCCAATATTGTGCAATTGGTCGAAGCTGGGTTCATATATTTTTCTATGACCACCTGATTTCTTCGATACCAAACAAATGCAGATAGTGGTGACGTCTAATAAGAGGCAACAAATCTTCTGCACGCATTATTTTATAAAAAATAGCCAAAGTCAAAGCTGAAGAGGCGACAGACCATCATTGTCTTATTACCGAATTTATCCATTTTTGAATATTTATACACACAGTTACTTTTTTAAAATCTGGGCCTTTTTTAAAAATCTATATATTAAAAAATACAAGGCCTGACTCATTTATTCACTCACTCATTCATGACTAATAATGCCAATAAATACAAAGCATTTTCGAAAGAGCTCTCAACACATCCGGTAGGAAAGCAGCCCGGTTAGCTCAGTACTTGGACTATTTGGAATTTAGAGGCCAAAGTGAGAGCACGGAAATTGAAGTCAAATTTATAAAAAAAAATATTCCTGATGCATAATGGATGACGAAATGTATGTTCTAGAAATTTTTTCCCAGCTTCCGGGTCAATATTTTTATGTTGCTGATTGTCGAGGGAATGTTGTAGAAAAGTTTAGGACCCAAAAGCAAACATTTTCCCAAAAATTTCTTGGCATTACAAGCAATATGCAGTTGTGGCAAAAGAAGCCAAACATTTGTTACAAAGGGTTCAATAAATATCGAAATTTACATCAAGGAATGTTTACAAAAGAGGATGCTTCCATTCATAAGACTTCTTAATGTGTCCACTTATTTTTGGCCTGATTTGGCATCCTGTAGCTATGGTAAGCAAGTTCATAAATTCATCACCTTCATCACTATTGATTAGAACTATAAAAATAATTATTTTTGTAAGTCGTAATAATAACTTCAATCAAATAAAAAAAAAATCAAAACTGTTCTTGTTTATTAACATTTATGCATGTTAAGATTTTTGGGATCTCACTCCTTACCAACCAAGAGAGATCAAGGAAATGGGGCCTAACTGGAGGCCTGGAGGATCTAGATTATGCCGACGAGAATGTCTCCTAGACCACACATTCAACGTTATGGCAGCCAAACTAGGGGAAATCAGACCACGACAAGTGATGCAGGTTTACATATTAACATAGGAAAGACCAAGGTCATGGGTTTAACTACTAAAAGTTTCAAATAGACAACGTAGATCTTGAATATGTCCAATCGTTTATATATATCGGGGTAGTGTCATATCAGCAACAGGCGGCTCGCGAGAAGATATTACAAATCGCATCAAAAAGGCAACAAGTATGAAAATCACCCTAAATTCATCTGAATACCAAGCTTCTCATCTAACGTGCGTTCCGTTGTTGTTGTTGTAGCAGCAGTGATTGCTGAGTTGACAGCCCTTGGCCGAGAGAACTCGGGTCATTCCGGTGCGTAGAACCGGCTCGAGGGAATGTTCGTTCCGTCCTATTGTATGGCTTTGAATCCTGGAACACCACAGCTAGAGACTTGCAATCCTTGCATGTATTCATTAATAGATCGTTACGAAAACTGCTCAAGATATTCTGGCCGAATGTTCACCCCTATCGTGAAAAACATGTGAAATTTATGTTCCCACGAAATATCCATTTCCCTCGAAGGGAAAATTGCTATCGTGATATTCCCCTAAACTTTTCATTCACAATAGTTGATTTTGTTCGTAACAGCTGTTTAATTTTTACAAAATTCCATCTAAAAATTTCACAACATGGGGAATTTTTTCACATGAACAAAGTTTATGAACGAAAAATGGGAAAAGGGAACATATTTCATGTGTAATATTGATTCGCGATAAACTATCTCAAACTGGGACTTGTGGGAGAGAGCAGGTGAAACACCAATACGATACCAGATAATCAATCGTAAATGGAGTTGGATTGGCCATGTAGCTAAAATGGCAATTGAATGGAACCCCCAAGGCAGTAGAAGAAGAAGCTAACACCTGGATGAAACAAATCGTGACTGAAACAAACTCAAGCTGATAGCACGGGATAAATCATGGAAAAACTTTGTTGTGACGGTTTGTTCCACCTTGGAATCATAGGAATCAATATAAGTGAGATCAAGAGATTTATCCTTAACTTAGGCATGTTGAGTGTTATTACAAAGATTCGGTTCTGACGAATGTGGCATTTAACTTGTTTAACCCTTAAATGCATGATTTTTACTTTTATTTTTCTATAAAGTATGAAATATTTATTTGATTTTTATTTATTATATTTCCTTTAGCTTTAGTTTGATTTAGAATTTCTTTAGCTGAAACTTTTCGTACTCCATTTGATTTTTCGGAATTAGAATCTGAATTAGTATCAAGCTTATATTCGTCTAAAAAGGGTTAACTTGCGATTTTTTATTTCTCCCATTTGTGCTCACTTGCCCGTCGCTGAGGTATTTGGCTATACAGTTTTTGATATCGTTGAGCTGAATAGAGTTCGTAATATCTTCGGTCTGTGTGTTTTGGCAGGTAGAATGTGCTTTGATCATTGCTCCTAAGACAGTTGCTACAATATAGAAATCAGACCTTAAATCACAAGCTTTCAGATATTGGAAATTAGCTTTAAGAATCCAACGTTTGCCTACTTAGGGCACAATGCAGTTCATGATGTCTTTGAGCAATATGTAGTGGTCAACAGTGTTAAACAGCTGACAAATCCGACAATTTGTTAAATCCAATATCAGCATAGTGTCTATGTTATGGTTTAAGCCTAGTACTCTATTCATATTTGCGAAAAATTATGGTTTTTTCATGCGAAAAAATTTACATGCTGTTTTGACAGTTTTAATTTCGTGCGAAAGAAGTGCAGCGTATGTTAGACCCCTTTCACACTAGGCAATTTAGTTGCGCAAGTCTCTTGTGTTTGTAGATGCCAGCCGTAATGTCGGGTTAAGGAGAAGAAAATATAGCATGCTGTTTTGTTGTTGGGCAAGAGACTTGCGCAACTAAATTGCCTAGTGTGAAAGGGGTCTTATTTCGTGTGGAAAAATAAGATTGCCAGATTTATTTCACATGTTTTTCACAATAAAAACAGAGTACTGCTTTTGCGAAATTATTTCGCATATATTTCATTCCAAATATTTTATATGTAGTTTGACAGCATTTCGCACGAAATTTTGAACAGAGTTTCAAGCTTTAATCTAAAAAGATTCCAAGCCGAAGAATTTGGTTTAGGGGATTTAACTGTTCATTACGGAAATATTCGTTCACCATACTATTAATCCAACCGTCAGTTGTATATTTCGCATGATGTGACAGAAGTGCAGCAATTTTGAGGTTCGACTTTGGATATTTCAGTCTTTGTGATTTCCACAATCTTGTTCCACAGACCATTTTTCTTTCTTTGAATTACGTCCTGAATTCTTAACTGAATTGAACATTTGAGATATCATTTCTATACAAAATTTAATAATGTTGAAAATTTAGAAAATATTTAAATTGTTTAAGCTTGTTTACACGTCTTTGAAATAATTGCGAAGAAAAATATGTGTTTAATCGTTTTAAATTGAAATTCATGTGTATCACTTACATTTATCCAAAAACTATTCTTTAACTCTCACTTACACTTTGAAAAAGTTAAACGAAATTTGTTTCAAAAAAAAAACATAATAAATAACGAAATACAACAAATCCACATGCTAGCAAAGAATGTAGCACATATTTGTATCTATGCTTTTAACGACAGCAACATAGAACTAAAATTCTATATAATACAATAATAAAACAGCCAGCCAGTCGTCTACTTCTCAACTTTCTGTTTAAACCAAAATTTTTTTTCTATTTTTTCTTTTTTGTTGGCTGCCTAGTTTGGCTGGGTAGTTTTGCCTGTCATACTGACATTATGTCTGACTGTTGTTTTGTTTTTTCAAAAAATCCAACTTCCACTGAAGAAAAAAATTGTCTACGACAAGACAACTTTTAGCTTACACGACAACAACTCTCAATAATTCTCAGTCTCTCCTTGTTGTACACTTGACTCTCATCGTACATATGTATGTAAATACATGTGGTGTACGTACCTATTTAGTAATTTATGTATGAACGTTTGGCAGCAACGTGTACTCACTTGCGTCTGTACTTACTACGTTTAGATATTTGTTTATTTAACATTTACATAAGTATAAAATTTAGCCAAAATATTTAACAAGCTTATATGTATTATTCTAACAGTCGTGGAGTTTAAGCCATTTTCTTAATGAAACAATCTATTGACATGAAAAACTGACTACGTATGAACGTTGTAGTCATCATCTGACTACGTCACTATAAGACACGCTTGTAGTTTATGCCTATGCATTGTCTAACATCTAAATATAACAAATACGCAAAGTTAAACCTAAAATTCCTAATGCAGAGGAGCATTGAATAGCAAGTGTAGCGCTATTTAGGGGTTTCCAGAAATGATTTTTATATTTTTAAAGTCTAAAGGAGGAGGATTTAGCAAAATATGTTTGTTACCTGTAATAATTTTAATCGATCAGTGGTGAATTAAGCTGCATCATTGTTTTCACATTCGTTGAGTGATGCCCAATGGAGAAATATTAAAAACTGTCAAAACGAAGCTTTAAGGACTATCACTGGCAATTTACCTTGAAACATCATAAATACGAGATAAGACGGATATCCTAATCATGGGATACAATGTCATGTTAGCAAGGAAGTTACTCGGAGTAGTCTTACGGAAACTCTGCATGAGATATTATAGAAGACACAGGGAAAAAGCTGTCGCTGGAAGCAACAATAGTTCTGGCACAACTATGGTTGGGATGCGCAACGGGATTAAAAGGCCTAATACTTTCAATTTATATCAAGCTTGTGGTCTGCCCTGCCAGCCAGCCATCTCTCCCTGTCAACATGTTGATACTGAGTTTGAAACAAAAAATTTCTGTGAAATTAATGCAGAACTTGATTGATATGATAAACATGTCAGTTTTTTCGATTTCGACTTAGTTCGGAACTGTTCGAAAATGGACTCTGTGGCTAATTTTGTACGTTCTTCATGCGTATACATTAGAGTGCTCCAAAAAAATAAAATTGCGAATTTTGACCGTCCCCCCCTCTAGAATTGTTCTATGTATTGTAGAAACACATTGTGTAAAATATTATAATGATAGGATAACGTTAACTGGTGGCGCAACGACGCTGAAGTTTTGAGGTGCATTTACAAGGGGAAAATAAGGATTAAAGTTTTCCGATTTTAGTAAAACTTTCAGACTATATTTAAAATTACCTGGACTATATTATTCTGAATAGCTTTTACTTAAAAATTATTACAGTAAGGAAATTCTGGTCATTCCCCAAAATATGGCCAAAAAATTAGTTTTTCTCGAAAATCGCAAAATTTATATCGCAGGTACGGAAAAACTATAGGAGGTATTGACATACATTTTTCACATTTTTATTCCCTATTATGTTGTCAATAAATCCCCATGTGATGATCAAAAAATTCTGAAATTTGTTTAACAAAATTTTTAAAAATTTGAAATTGGAATTTTGAAACTGCCGTTAAAAAAATTTAATTTTTTTGGTCATACCTCTGCGAATAGGTTAACGGTATCCTACGAGGACAAAAACTCATATACAAGTAAATATGGATACATTTTAAGTAAAAATAAGCTTTTATTTTAATATTTCTCAAAATATGTTAATTTTGTTCATACATTTCTTGTTCTAGTGGCCTGAGACACGTTAATGGCCTGGCGATTTTTTAATAACTTTAACATTTTTTCACCTATTTTTGTCTTTTATATCTTATTATAACGACAATTACGTACACATTTCGATTCTTTTAAATTAAATTGTAAAAGTCATTATTTAATGGCAAAATTTTTACAAAAACTGAAAAAATTGCATATTTTCCCCTTGTAAATGCACCTCAAAACTTCAGCGTCGTTGCGCCACCAGTTAACGTTATCCTATCATCCTAATATTTTACACAACGTGTTTCTACAATACATAGAACAATTCTATAGGGGGGGACGGCCTGTACCTAGAAAGTTTTTTTCGTCCATACAATCTTGGAGCACTCTAGTATACATATATAAAAAATAAATTTATCCTCATTTATATTTGCAAATATTTTCTTTTTTTTCATATAATTCTTTTAATTTTATTCGATTTCTTTGTTTATAATACTGGGGCCATAAGGTCCTCCCATACTTATGATCTAACAGCCATCCTGGACGTTCCTCCCTCACAAATTTTGATATTGTACAGCGTTACATCTCTAAAGGAACTCTTTAACATGAAGATGATTACCTGGTCATAAGGGAATTGCCATGGGTCATAGGATCGAACAGGACGATTGTTTGGAACCGAACATTTTCTTTGGCTCCTCTATAGATTAACGAATATTCATCGCTGCAATCAGAATTCACTAACAAGTGCACTGATGAGGTGATTAATCTGAGCTCAGGCAGGCCAAATGGTTATTACTCTGTTCTCCTGCTATTGGTACATCTAAGGATAAACATTGGCATTGCTCTATATTAGCATCATACAGTGGGGAGTTGTTGCCATGCTCTGTGAAGCTACCACATCCCTAACTATAATGTATTGTATATGAATATGAAAGTAAAAGTTCCAGGATTCGTAGAAAATAATTGGCAACAGAGTTAGAGTTAATTTTCCTTTTATAAATGAATAATATCTTCTATTTGTAGCAATTCTGGAAAATCAAACAATTTCTATTAGTACGAAATGGTTTTCATTGAGTCTATACATTAATAATGACAACTGGCTGGATCAGACAAATGGTAGAAAGGCATTTTTTATCACACAAGAAAAACCAGGACTTTTTTTTTTAGTTTACAATGATCTGGATCTGTTGTAACAGCATAAACAATTTTACAATATTTACTGCATGTAGATCAAGTCCAAGGAATTGTGCTACTTCTACTGGGTGAGTCCATAAATCCACTGGACATAGTGAAATATGGTTGGCTGGACAGTTGAATATGTGAAGGGTGTCATGAGGACCCTGACCACATGCTGGGCATAAGTTGAGGAAGGCGATGTCAACGTTGCTTCATCCTGATCTAAGTTGTGCCAGAACGACTCTTGTTTTACGCGGCAGAATCTTCTCGGCGTCTGCTATCGGTGCTCAGTGTCAGATTTCATTGTTTTAGCTGGATTTAATTAATAAAACAAAACTTCTTTTTAAAAAAAAAAATTATTGAGTACAATAAACAACAAACCCGGTATTTACAAAAACAAGTTTGAAAACAAAATATGTAAACAACAACAATATAATGGTATCAGAAAGTGAGATGTTTTATTTACCTTAAACATTTTTAATAGTTCTTGATAAAAATAATCAATGTTTGGATACGTTGCTTTTTGATATTTTTTAAATTTTTTTTTGAATATTAGACTACAATATTTTCACTACATAAAAGTTTCATTGCATTTTAAAACAAAGCCTGCTAAATTTGTTTGGCAGTGATATTCAAGACATTCATTTAAGGTATGATTTTGTTTTTAATTTTAAGTTTTCAATAGAAAAAAAGTTATAGAGTTCAGTTGAGTTCAGTGAAATTTTTTTTACTATAGTGTTTACCATCCTTTCTATTTCTAGAAACAGAAAAGAAAATCCACCCCAATTTACCCCCGGAAAACTTATTTGTGCTGAATTTGGTTTGGATATCTATATAACTAAGATATTTATGAGAGTTTAACCATTTTCAGATAGGGCAATCGTGTGGAGGCTAGGAGAAGTAATGGACCGATTCTAACGAAATTCAATAGGCTTTGTCCTTGGAACAAAAGAACAAAAGAAGAGCTACCAAATTTCATCGAAATATCTTTAAAATTGCGTCCTCTAGTTTGATTACAAGGTTTATATGGACGGACAGACGGACGGACGGACATCGCTAAATACACTCGGAAAGTGATGCTGAGCAGATTGGTATACTCTAAGATGGATGTTGGGACAATACTTTTTTACGTTACAAACATCAGCAACCATAACCCACTACACCCTCCCCACTATGGTGGTGTACGGTATAAATATCAAAGTTTTGATTTTAACATTTGTATGGGACGTAGGCGTAATATTGCCACGCCCACCTCAAATTTTTCTCCAAAAATTTATCAAATCGTAGGAAACCTCTGTTTCAAAAATCATTGAATTATCTTTACCCGTTTTTAAAATTCAGACTATAGTCCCTCTAGGTGCGATTACATGGACCCCCTGCACATACCTCTGTATGCACTCCTCATATTTTCTATTATGACAAGCCTCGGGGGAGACTCCAACTGTGTGATGTTGAAGTTTGGATGACTTTTCCGGTAACATCCCAGAAGGTACTGTTGCGTCAACATGACGTTATGTTTCCCGACCGGTAGAACCTTAGTTTGGTGGTGTTCGGAGGTAATTTGGAGACAGTCTGTATAGGCTCTTAAGACTACAATTTAACAGCTTTGAATATTTCTCCACTGAGTATCACTTAACTAAGGCGACCACACTGGTGCAGCATAGTTAACCACTGACCGCCCAATCGTCTTGTAGGTTGCTAGCAAGGTTTCTTGAGGACCTTGTTCCTATTTCGTAGTTTATGTGTGACTGCAGCGACGTATGCTGAGGAGGTAAAAAGACTATGAAAAGTTACAACCAAGATTTTCGGGTGGTTCACTGTCGGAAAAACCAGCAGCAACGGAACACCCACAACAACAACTGGTACATGTTAATTGGTTTCCTATCAGAAAATCTTGATATTTATTGCACTTGTGTCTATAAGGTTGTTTGACACATAGAGATAATACATAGAGTGGAAACTCTCCTGTCAAAGACCTAACTCAGTTCTCAAAAACCTAAGTGGTGAGAATGTATAAGTAAAAAAACCTATGTGAAAA
Source organism: Calliphora vicina (assembly GCF_958450345.1). Lineage (NCBI taxonomy): Eukaryota > Metazoa > Arthropoda > Insecta > Diptera > Calliphoridae > Calliphora > Calliphora vicina. The sequence goes on from NC_088782.1 coordinate 70,165,312, forward strand.
CAAAAACAACACTTGTATGAGTAATTTTTTTAATTAATTTTTTTGTTTGAGTTTTTATTAGTTTCCGCTCTATCTCTCTCTTTTCTCTATGATTTGACATTCTCAACAAAATTGTGCGATTTCTTGAGTTAAAATAATAGGAGCCTTAATATAAACGTTAATTACAATTTGCAGCGCTATTAGGTATATTGTATCATATTCACCACCACTTGCATATTTTCTATCTTTACACCTTTCGCCTATTAAAGTTTTGAATAATTTGTCTTAACGTGGCTTTTCTGCTATCAAGCGTATATTATATTCGAGCAATATAGTAAAATTAATCTTTTTTGAAAATGAATCTGTTTACGGCTTTCATCGACTCCAAAAAACATCGTAACATCTTTTATATGACAACAAATAAAAGCAAAATATGAAATTTTGCACACCAAAAGCATCTAAATTCATTTTACACCCTTTTAAGAATCACAGGCAACATTCTAGATTTTATACACTCGTAACCAAAACTGAAACACCCAAAAATGCTGCTGCAACAGTATTTTCAATACAGACATTGTGAAAGTTTCTCTGTCACCCAGTCCATCAGTCTGTCGTTTCGTCGTATTTCTCTCTCCTGTCTTTAAAATTCGTTGGCTGTAGTAGTTGTAACTGCCACTAGTTTTAGTTTTAGTTGGCTGGTAGTTGTGCAGTTATACATTCTTGTTTTTGTGTGTGTTTTTATGTATGTATATGGATTTTAGTTATGTTTTCAGTTATGTATTGTATTGTTTTGTTTAATTTAGTTTAGTTTTAGTGTTGTAATGCGATACAAAACAATTTCTGTTCCTTTAGCCATGTTTTCTGTGCATGGAGATCTGAAGCCAAATAACAGCAGCTTGTGCACTTGTACTCTCATATGGATGTTCGAGTGCAAACTTGTAGCTATAAAATATTTATTTTTTTGATTTATCTATAAAATATATGTATGTTATGTATCTATCTATCTACATTTGCAGTTGTCATCTTAAGTTTGCTGTTGTTATTATTTGTGCAGTATGCATACGAACATGCATAATGTTTCCTATCTAACTATACACGTTCGCACTTTGACCTGCTGGTCATTTTATTTACACACTCTTCTTAGCAAATAGCTGACTGTTTCTTTGGGTAGCAATCGTGTCTTTAGAGCAATATACAAATAGCAGATAGTAAACATGAAAAATCATTAACCAGCCTTTCGAGGTCTCAAACTTGTCAGTTCTTAAGGTCTTCCAACAGGGAAATGATGATATACTCGATCAATTATTTCTATTTCACACTATATTCATGTAAAACAATTCATTGAAAACCAGATTTTCAAAAATTTCTTGCAATTGTTCATTGATCATCAAGGAGAGTATTTTGAGAATATTTGTTTTCCCAAATCACGATGACTTTTTTAAATCGTATGGTTCCGGTGAGAAACATCGGGTACTTCGACAAATTTGATTATATACGTATGTGGTACATCTGTAAGAATGTTCAGATATCTTAATATATGTTCATGGAGTGCGGTGGAATCATATTTAAGATGTCTTGACAACTTCTGCAATAATTGTAATGAGATAAATTCATACTAACTGACATCTATTCAAACACAATTAGTATACGTTATTGTTATAGAGTTGCTACCTAGAGCTAAGAAAGTTCATTCCACATGTGGTATTCGTAGACCACTTCAGATCTTTGATTGGAGTTAGTCTGTGTATACATCAATAATCGCAGTCTCTAGATTTAATTATCCGATTCGTCTCCCGACTGCATCGATGGATTAAATTATCGACTGCAAAACGGTACATGTATCTGTTAATCTGAGAGAAACAAAGAAGCAGTATTAATCACAGAAAATTCCCATGGCAGTGCTTATTTGTCAGATGGTAACGTGACCAATTCAGTTTAGTCCACCTGACTATTTGAGTCTTAGAGTCGACTTTGAGGCATTTATCAAGGGCCATCGTTTTCAGTGAGGATCTGAGGATCTCATGAAACCAATAATAGCAAGACAGGCTACTCTCCAGAATAGAGTTGTGCTTTAGTAGCCAACGCTCTTCACCAAACAAAAGAACCATAGAACCCTAAGCATAAAGTTTCCACCAGAGTAGTCATCTACTCTATGATGGATAGTCATCTTGACGCCATGTGGACGCCATGTGCTGTAGGGGACAGTTTAATTTGAGTGATTCCAGGTGATCACACCGGGCCAGACTAGTCTGTATGCTACTAGTGTCGCAGGAGGTCAATCTTTTACAATCAGGTTGGCTGACTATTCAAGGCAATTCAAGGCAATAGGTGGTAGTGACCTAAGCGGCGAGGTACCTCTGGATTTCTCCCCAAGTACCTCCCAAGCTGCTAAATCCCAAGCCGTCAAAGCGGTTAAACCCCTGTCTCTAGTGATTCTAAGATGCCTCACACATGCCTACTGTGCGGTCAGGACTAGTGAAGGAACCCTCCTATCCTGAAGCCGCACCACCCCTTTATTGAGGCACTCGGCTCTAAAAAAAGTCGAGGATCTCACGAAGGAGCAACAAACTTTCCTCTCCTGGTCGAAAGCACCTATTGCTGGTCTCTTTATGCTTGAACAACGTTGGGAAACATTGCAAACTTATTTCCATAGTCAAGAGTCTCACCATGTCACACAGCTCATCTAACAATGGTTCTTTTGGCCGACTTGGAGTTGCGATTTCACACTTTTAGACGTGTTTGTGGTTACGTTTAAGACCGATGTTATACTATCAATCCAAAAATGATCCACAACCTTAAGGCTTATATCGTCTGAGCCAATCATGTCAAAGAAACAGAAATTGTCAACACACTCTGTGACATGAAAATATTTGTATACCCTTCACCTTCGTGAGAAGGTTATATATAAGTTAGCGGATCCATGTCCGTCTGTCTGTCCGTCCGTCTGTTGAAATCAATTTTATGAAGACCCCAGATATCTTCGGGATCCTGCTTCCGAGTAGTTTCCTATTTAAAATCAACAAAATCGGTCCACAAATGGCTGAGATATGAGGAAAAATCCAGGACAATCTCGATTTTTGACCTATTTTTGACTTATATCTGGATTACTAAGTCAGTAATATAGACAATATGGATATCTAATGATAGATATTTCAAAGACCTTTGCAGCGACGTATATCGGAAAAAATATTTTTTAACCCGAATTTTTTTTTTCACCAAACAAAATTTTTTTAAATTTAAAAAAAAAATTATTTAAAATTACAATTCGACAACTTTTTTTTTTCAAAAAATAAAATAAAAATATATTTTGTTTACCTAGAAATTTTTAAATTTTGTATTTTGAAGTATTATTTGGTGAAGGGTATATAAGATTCGGTACAGCGGAATATAGCTCTCTTACTTATTTATTTATAATAAAGCCTAAATAAATTAAGTTTACTTAATATTATTTAATTTTTAAAAATAAACTTGTATTTGGACACCAAACTATATACTCTAGTAAAATGTTCGGTCTTAGCCATGCTGATTTCCATAATGTTTTCAATAACCCCAATATTACGACTAAATGTGGAAGAATTCTTTCTTTAATAAGGAGAACAAATCTTCTCCGAATGACCTTCGACTAGCAATTTCTAATGTTTTGTACGAAAAAAATTCAAAACTCAAAAAATATGTATGAACCTGTACTAAAGACTTTACACGTGATTCTTTGCATTAATACAACGGAAATACCAGTAAATACACACTATATAAGACTTAATAGTAATACATACCTACTTATTTCTAAAAAAAATAAATAAAAATTAGAAATTATTATGTATTGAATTGAAAAAGAATGCACTTTGCATATAGTATGTATGTACCTATTTAGTTTTTTTATTAAAACGATAAACTAATACAACAAAAACGTACCTAAACTACAACACACAAACAATAAAGATTATTGACATCAATCCGTTTGTTATAAAAAATATTCATTGGCTCAATAATTTTTTTTCATTTCAATTTTTGTATTTTGCAAGTGCACTCGAAAAACTAATCGAGTAGAAACAAACCATAAAACAAAGAACAACAACAAACATGCAAAAAAAAATAAATATACACACACAGACACACTCTTTTAGAATCATGCACATAGAAAAAATGCAACAACGACAAACGAACTGATGCACCGACGGAATACAAAATGAAATAAAACGAAGAAGACAATAAAAGAAAGAATAAGAAATATGTAAATGTCCGTCTGTTAGTAAATGTTTGCATGTGTACGGCCAGAGAAAACACAATCAGCATCTAAATAATGCCACAACAATTGCCACAGTAAGAAATTAAAAAACTAAAAAAAAATGTTCAAGAAAACTGAAATTACACAATTTACTTAAAGTATATAGGGAACTTTTTATATAAACACATATATTATATACTACATACATATTTACATTGTCTGCATACTTACATGCACGAGCTGCAGACAATGTGATGAAATGTCTTGAACAAGTTTTATGTAAAATCCTAATTGCATCTCGGCTAATATTAATCGACTATGCCTCCATAAGAAAGCTAGTGACATCTCCTGCCTATCTGCTTTCATTAAGTTGATTGCTCTAAAAGTAGCTTGAAGAAATTATTTCATATTTCTTTCAAAGTGGTTAGAGATGATTAAACTTGCCTGAAAGCAATCACCTAATACCCGAACTCAGTTAAAAGAAGTTTTTGGTACCTCAACATCATTGAGCTGGGTAACTAATAGAGCTAGACTTAAAACAAGTGCATCAAACTTTTCCATACTGTTTGTTAAATATTTAGATTCGTACACAAGTCCCTATACGGAAGACATGTTTGACTTACATTTGAAAATAGGTAATCGGTACATTATTCGAATATCTGACTATCTCAAACGAATTTTAAATATTGGGATAGGATTGACTGACTGATAGCGCGCTATAGCGTTTGATGTCCTGTATGGATGGCTCAGGTCGCTTGTTCTTGTTATATCCTCTTCCATTTTCTACGTTATCTGTGTCAAATAACTACATCACTTTTTATTTGCGCCAATGTTCCACCATTACTTTATATTTTAAATACAACCGTATTTAAAATATAAAGTAAATTACTTACTGATCTATTGTCTAACAACACAAAAAGTATTTTATTATAAATATCATAATTCCGCTCGCTAACTTTGAAAAGCTTGCCCAACCGAAACTGATTGGGCTTCCGCAGATAGGACGCTACGGTTCAATGACATTTAAAGAACATTTATAAGGTAAAGTAGAAGACGGTGTCTCAACTATTCTGTCAATTTCCGGATTTGGTCACCATAAAGGAGTTTATATTTGGCGCCCCTTCCTTTGAAGAACTATAGAGGAACTGTCAAATGTGGGACCTGCTGTTTACCCCTTGACTATCACAGTGGGATCTTTGAATGGGATTTTTGATCTACATGTGAAGTATAAATATTAAGGAGAAAATGCCGATATGCAGGATTTCGGGATTCCAAATTTGTGTGAAAATTATCTATAAAACATACCACAATTAATCAAATCATACAGAATTAAACCAATAACAATTAGAACTTGAGCAAATTGCTTTTTAATCTGGTATGTGATGAGTTTGTTATATCCTCTTCCATTTTCTACGTTATGAAAGGTCCAGGGTTAATTTTTTTTGTGGATTCACATTTGAAGCTTTTTTAACACATCAAATGCTACACCCCACCATACCATCACAGAAGAAGCACACACTGTAGAAAACACTTCCGATGCTTGTCGAGATGGCGTAGACTTTAATTGAAAGATTCTGATCTGCGAATATGTTTTCATTTGCCTCTTGAGAACTTAGACTCCCAAGTCATTTTTAGTCTAATACTTTTGATATATCCATTTTATTTCGGGGTGAATTTATTCATTTCCTACTTTCGGGATGAATTTCTTCAAACTCGATACACCACAGCTTTGATAGCTCTAGGAGTTCGCAGACTGCTCGGATGACAGGATCTAGGACAAGATGTTTTTAATAGCTTACATATATCTCACTTTAAATGGTGCATATTAGTCATTTATTATCACTTAGATATTGAACTTTATTGTGTAAACAACAAAGTTTTTTTTTTGCTTTGAAAATGTACCAACGAATCGTTAAATGCAGAAAGTTTTGCTTTACGTTGAAAAAAGTGCCTGTAAAGTAGACCTATTGCTTTCCAAAGCCTATAGTGAATTTGTTTTTTTGGCCCAGGCCAGCCAAAAAAGTTTGAAGATCATGAATTGGAGGCAATACTCCATGAAGATTATTGTAAAACTCAATAAGAGCTTTCAAAATTATTGGGAGCAATTTCAAAACAGGATTCATCCAAAAACAGGGAAATTTGGTATCGGACGAATTATAGCCTAAAGAAGTTGAAGGACAATTTCGTAGCTCCAACTAAATACATTTACGATTACACTAATACCCCGGTTTGCGTCGGTAATTGGGACCGGAGAAACACGATGCAAAACGAAGAACGATTTTCCATACATTTGTTTTGATTTTCATTTAATTGGTTCCTAGATTCAAAATTTTTGCTGAAAATGTGGTTTTTCAATACAAACATTTTCATATTAACGACGCAAATCGAAATACTAACGACGCAAGTTCGAAGCCATGCGACGCAAACTGAAGAAAAAAAAACGATGCAAATCGACGCTACTTCGAAGCTATGCAACGCAAACTGGAACAAAATCAACACATCTTCGAAATCACAGAAATTTTAAAAGACGCAACTTCGAAACCGACGCATAACGAAGCGATGCACACTAGGGTATTAGTGTATACGAGTTTTGACCGTTAAGAACAAGCTAGGCTACTCAGATGCAGATGGCAGTGTGTATAAATTGTGAGTGCGGTTGCAGTAGTGTATGTGTCTAATTTGAAACATCGTGCATTACCCGTGTGTATACTTGTACATTATATAGTGTGTGTATTTCTGCGAATTTATAAACGTGGACATTTTAAATAAAGAGTTGTTACAATTTTAAACTACTAAACTGCTTTTTATTTGCAATCCGGTTTATTTAAAAGGTAAAAACGTAACGGTATTTAAAAATAAATGATTTTCATGTTCCAATGAATTCATTTCTTTAAATATCTGTCTTTATATACTAAATAGTTGTAGAATTTAATGATAAGAAGACTAATGAGTGGAACAATAATAAATTTTGAAAATAAACAAATAATAAACAAGTGCACAATTGTTGGTATTTTTATAAAAAAAATACATATAAAATTAACAAAAAAAGAAAATTTAAAGAGTTCTTAAAAAAGAATTATAAAAAAGCGTTAAAATACATAAATTTGTAAATTAGTCGACTTTTTTCAATTCAATTAAGAGTAAAGATTTGTATGGCATATTAGAAAACAAAGTACACGTAATTATTTTTCAAGTTTATCTGAACTAAATATCAGGTTTAAAACACAACTTTATTTTGTATGATTTAAATGTAAAACTAATTAGGTATAAAAAGTAATTATTAAAATTAGTACAGTTAAAAACAAAAAAATCAAAAACAATAATAATATACAGATTAAATTAAAAAAAAAGAGTTGGGGTCAATAAATTCAAACGTTTGAAACAACAAAAAAAGCAACACAAGAAGAAAATAACAGCAACAACAACAACAATGAATATAGATGACTAAATGAGTGAAAAAAATCAAACTACAACCAACAATTATGCGAATGCGACTTAAGTGTGTGTTTGTTTACTAGTGTGAGTGTTCATGTGTCGTGTCCAATATATAGACCTGAGGAAAGGAGAGTGGTTGGTTGGTTGATTGTTGGTATCTTTACTCGTAAAAATGAAAAATAAAACAACAGCAATAGTACATACACCAGATTATATACAAAACACTATACATACCTCTATACTACACTATACATCTGTACATACATTTTATTAAGTGGTGAGTGGAGAGAGAGGGGGTCATACAATAACAAGCATGTTTTTTTTTGCTGCTGCTACTTTTGTTTGAATATATCGATGCTGCTCTAGAAATTTCGAGGTTATGAAGGTATTTAAAATTTGTTTAAAAGAATTTTTTTTTTTAATTATCATCAAAACAATATGTACTATCTATATACAGTTTTAATTTATTTATTATGTTTGCATATCTTAATTCGGAAATAAAAAATATGAAATACCATTGCTATGTACATATCAGCAATAACCAATATTAAACACCCCCAGCCACCATTTTGACAAATGTAATTTTTGCTCTTTTTATGATGTTTATTACTTACTATTCCTCTTGTCAAAGAGAATAGAATAGTTATTAAAGTAAACTTACACGTTAGCATATTTTTTAACATGATGTTTTATTAAATCCCATTTTTTTTACATAAATTCTAGGCAAAGGAAACTTTGCATTGAAATATGTACATATTTGTAAATGGCACATTAAATCTGTTTGTTTTTTATACAGAAACTAGCTAAATTGTCGTACTAATAAATTAGTTGTAGTATAAATTTTTTATAATGAGGTAATATTGATTTCGGTTCTTTAGTTTTTTGTATTACAAATTGGAATGTTCATTAGGCTGAGTCGATTTGTATGGACGATCAAAAAGTAAAAAATCGTATAACAGAAACGCAATATACGGAAAATTCTAAGAAAATTTCCTCAAGAAATCATAGGTCTAGAATCAAATACTATCTTGCGCATTTTGTCTTTTATCTAATAAAAAAAACTATTAAAAAAATATATAATTATACTGAAATATCTTTGGATAAAAGACGAAATAAATGCGCAAGATAGGATTTGATTTTAGACCTATGGTTTCTTGGGGAAAATTGTTCATACTTTATTTAATTACAAACATAACTCCATTTTTATGAGGACATACAGTTACACAGATAATATAGTAGTACGTACCCCTTAAAAATTCTTCAATTTTCACAAATATTTATTTTAATATTTAAATTTAAAATTAAAATTAAAAACTTCAATTTTATAAAAAAAAAAAAACACAAAAGCCTATTTCAAAGCACAGATATTTATACGTACTCTAAAAAAGATTAATGTACACAAATAATTTCAGTTATTTATTATTTTATTAGTATTTTATTGCACTTAATTTTGCCTCAGTTACTGATCTCTATCGATTACTTATTGAAAATACCTGTTTTTTATTGTTGTCTCAGAAGTTATTTGATTCCACTTATACTTTAAATCATCTTTAAATTCTTGTTTGTTTCTGTAACTTTTTTCAAATGCCCATAAATGATCTATAGGATTCAGGTCTGGTGATTGGGGACGTTATAGAGCAGCCAATCTTTGACAAAATTCTAAGTCTGTTTCGGGTCGTTGTCCTGCTGGAAATACCAGGCGCCACTAAGACCCACATTTCAAACTGCTTTTCAAATGTCTAAATAAAGAAATCGTTCCATATTTGTTTCCACAAATCGCAGTTTTCCAACTTCATTCGCCGACATGCAGAACTAAACCATGACCAAACCACCAACTTAAATGTTGGAGTGAGGTTCTTCGGGAACAAATTTTTTGTTTCCCTTCACAACCGAATAAATTGTACATACTTGCTTTCATCATTAAAAAACACATTCGCCCAGAAATATTCTGATTTGTTCGCATACCTAAGTGCAAAGTCGAGTCGCTTTTTTCTCTTAATTTTTCATATTAATGGTTTTTTTCTTGGTACGCGGCTATGTAGTCCGTTTTTTCTCAAAGTACTTCGCACTGTTTCTGAATGGACATTAATATTCCACGGCTGTTGTTTTAGGATTTTTATTAACAACACTTTTTATAAATCGCTCAAATTGTGGGGAAATTTTTGGGTGGACGTCCAGCTTTTGGCTTACTTGCTAGGGATTGAGACTCAGACAAATTTTATATTACAGTCTGCACTGTAGACTAGGCACGTGCAACAATTTTAGCAATTGAACTCAAGGAATTCACCATTACAACAACAATTTTAAAAATTGCTCACGCATTTTGATACAAATGTCCATTGTTTTCTTACCCATTTTAACAAAAAAAAAAGTATTTTTTTCTTAATATGTATTACTGCAGTCTTTAAGAATTAGCCTTTTCTTTAAATCTACTTATTTTTAAAAAGTAACAATCTCTATTTGGTATCGTATAATTAACTGTACTGCCAGATTAAGTTTTAACTGTAAAAGTACAATAAGCGGAAAGTAAACCAGAGTTAGTAAGTTCTTGACAGTGTATCCATGCCTTGCAAAGGCAAGCAAAAATATCGATCAGAAATCCAGGGTAATTCTTAAACTCCAATTTTAGAGAAAGTGGTTACGCTTTTTGCGTCAAATATTTCAACTATGTGAAAGATCTTTTAAAAATCTTAAAGTATAATACAATTCACTTATCACAATTTTATTATGCAAAACGTAAGCACCATTTTTCATGCGGAATCCTTATTATACACATTAGGGTGGGTCAATTTGTTCGGGCTCAAAAAACGTGGTAAAGCGTATAGCAAATTCGTAATCTACGGAAAATTTTAAGAACTTTTCCCGAAGAAACCATGGTTCTAAAATCAAAATCGAGCTTCCGGTTTTTTACGAGAAGATTTGGATCTCAGGACCTCTTTTGCTAAGAGACCTCGGGTATGTTCAATTTTAAAAACAATATTTCTTCGTTTGTGTTCCGATCTCGTGGCTATCAATCATCTCTTATAACTTAAAAGATATTGGCATTTGAATAATACATGTTTAACATTTTTACCCACCCTACTCCAGTTTTTTGATGACCACGGTTGCAAATATTTATCGATTTTCTCCATTTTTACTTTATAGGACTAACAAGAAATGTATATATAAAAAAAGGAAGAAAAATCATGACTGAGTCCAAAGTTATGCATAAATTTAAAAATGGCTATTTTTCGTTATTTTTTTTGGGGAAAAAGTACTTTTTTCTTTTTAAGTTATCTAAAAAAATAAATAATGCAGAAACTATATATTTTTCAATATCTGTAAGTTTAGCACAAAACTATCATTAATCATTATATCTTACTCCATCATAATGGTGGTGTATCACATTGTGAGTCGATTAAACGATGGCTGGCTGTCAATGTAAACCTTGTGCGCAAAATTTTAATATTCAGTGATATTCTTGGAATTATTACAAATAAATTATAATAAAAATTAATTAAAGCCTAATTAAAATTTACTTTCAAATTTTGATAAAATTTATTTTACGAAAATAAATTACTAAAGTTTTAAAAGAAAAATATTTTTGCTTATTTACTTAGTGTATGGTATAACATGGTCGGGCTTGACCACCCTACTTTCTTACTTGTTTAAATTGCTTTAGCACTACGAATTTTACTAGTTTTGTATCTATGTTATCAGAAATATTGCATTTACAATCGAAAAGCAAAAATGTTCTATTTTATTGTATCAACCTTATCAGCTGTGTCAAACGAAAGCTTCCGACTATAGCCCTGACCTGTATTGTTTTCTATATTTAGAATCTAATTTTTGTGAATTCTGGGCAACTATGTAGAGACATTTGAATCAATAATCTTCAGATTTTCAAAGATTATATCATGATATACATACTTCTATTTAATTTATTTTTATGAATTCTTATTCTAAACGTTTTTTCACGTAGTAGTATACATTATTAGTATATAGTATACATAAGCATGCTTTGTTTTTAAAATTCGGCGTGTAATAAATTGTAAAGTATTATGAAATATTTGCGATAAAATTCGAATGAGTCATAACTTTTGTTTGAGCTAAAATTTTTCCGAAGTTTGTTACATTACGGTAGGGATTTGGCATTTTTATTTAAACCTAATAAGAATAGTTCAAGTGTTAGTTGAAGTTTTAAATTATTTATATTTTTATGCCTATATCAGATGTATGTATTTTCAATATTTTTGATTCATTGCGTAATGTACATATTAATGTAAATTAAAGAAAATATATTAAACCTGCACAAAATTTAATTCAATTTTCAATAATTAGAAAAAGTGCTGACCTAATATAATTTTCTAGTTGTAATTTATTTTTATTTAAACAAATATTTTTACAATTTGATCATTTAATATTTTCTGAGAATTTGTGAAATTTATGTAATAACATAATGAAATTAAAATTTGGATTATTGTTTAGTTTTAATCAGAATTTTAAAGAAAAGTGTTTCCAAAATAAATCTGTATAAAATCTTTATTAATTAATTAAGTACGAATATACTTTAAAAATAACTGATCTAAACATAAGTAAACTAAATTTAAACAATTCATGCATGCTTGGTTAGCTATATGAAATTAGGGCTTAAATATTCCAACCATATAATTTTTTTTCAACATTTTCTCACTAATAAAAATGATGCAAAAATATTGGGTAGGGACGTTTAAAATGTTAGATGTTATAGGTTTTTGAAAATCTGTAGTTTTCGAGGATCCTTTTTGAGAAATCAAAAAATCATACAAATGTGTTGACAAAATATACAGTGGTGGCCAGGAATTTAAGACAAAAATCGTTTGCTAAATTCCACGTGATTGTCAATTATTTTTTCAAATGTTTCCACAAATATGTATGCATGAGGACTGTTTTAACACACATGTGTGTTTTATTCGACTGTGTCAATTCATACATATCCACCACGAACACATACAATTTTTCTACAACTTGACCAAAAAAATTTTTTTTTAAATAAACATATTTTCTCACATTTATATCATTATATTTTTATTATTATAGAATATTAGGACCAAATTTCGTATTTTTAGTTCCATTAGTTTCGGTCATATCATGTTATTAACAGCGGATGTTCGCTGAGGTGGGTCAACGTATTTCCACATATCTTTGTCCATATATGTTTTACCGATTTTTCCAAACATTTTTCAGAAACTAGAAACATTAATAATAAATTTCATACCCTTAGAGGTCCTTTTATTTAGGCTATATCGCACTTAAAATTAAGTTGATGAAAAAAATTCAAGTATTTGTCTTAAATTGGTGGCCACCACTGTATCTCGCACACCCAGTTCAAAAGTGACACAACTCAAAATTAATTTTTCGGGTTATAGGTAGGTATAAACCCGAAAAATGAATTTTGAGCTTAAACTATGCACAATACACTTGTTTATCTATACAAAAAATATGAGTGTATTCTGTTGTTGTCAATTGTTACTAAAAAAACACTAATGTCTTTCATTATGTTTCAATTTGTATATTTTTATTTTCGATTTCTGAAAAATTAAAAATTTAAATATGTGTTGTCCATTTCTTCGACCCCGGATACTTATTACAAAAGATATTTAAGATTTTAAGTTAGTGAGGGTAGGAGCAAACTAGATTTTATTAAAAAATTATAAATATTAATCCATACATAAGTATTAATGTATAAAAGTTTTTCTTTAAACTAGCACAAACTTTACATTTAAACTCTTCTGTGAGTTTCTGATTTTTAATTAATGCTGTAAATCAAACATAAATGAAGAAAAAAAAATTAAACGTCAAAATACTTTGACGTTAACTGCCAAACAACAACTACAATCAGAGAGAGTCGTTATGGGGCACACAAAAAAACGTTAAAATTGAAAAAGAACGAAATAAAAACAAAACACACCATCAGAAAAAAGGAATTAAACAGAAAGCGCCAAACGTAAGTTTGTGTGTGAGTATTAACGAAACAGCGCAGTTCAAATAGACCGGTTCAAAACACATTAAATGAGCGAAAAAGCAAAAAATTTAAATAAAAAAAAGGGAGGAGGGGTTGATTGTCTGTCTATCTATAAAAAAAAATGAATGAAAATTTACAAAAGAATATTATTTAATAACTTAACAAAACGCAAATTAATGGAGACGCATTGTTTATAAAAATGTATCTATTTTATTTAACAAGCAGTAATCACAAAACTCACTCTACTTACCCTGTTTAAATAAATATATTTTTTAAAGATAAAAATCCGCTTTTTGTTTTTTTGCTGTCGTCACACACACCAATTTGCTTTTGTGGCCAATTAAACAGGTTAGTTATTTGTTAGTCGGTTCAATAAATCTTTTTGCTGGTAAAAATTAACCGCTTTATTAAATATTACAACAATTTTGTTTTATTTATTGTTTTTTCTGTTTTATGAAATTTCATCTATTTTTTTGTTTGAAACACTTTTTTAATTAATTATATTTTGATTTTTATTTCCTTTTTGCCTTTATTCTTTTGCTTTACTATTTCTTTTTAAATATTTTTTATTGCTCTTTCACTTCTTTTTTTTCTCACTCACACATACACTCTCTCCCTCACACTGTTACACGGATATACTAAAATTTTTTGCACTTTTTTTGTAAAAGACAAAAAACGAAATTTTCTTCTTTTTTCTTGGTTGCCTTTTTTATTATCAATTTTTTAATATATTTGTTTTATTATTATTATAAATACTTTTTGCGGGGAGTGCGGCCTTTTGTGAATGTTTGATTTTATACCGTATTGTTTGGTAATAAAACAACAAACTTTGTTTATATTATTAAACAAAATTATAAAAATGAAAAAAATTCACACCGTCAGCGAATGTGTACGTGAATTTTCTTCGACGAATAAAACTCGACTGCGATTTCTTTTTACAGCAATACTCAGTGTTGCATTTTTCTAGTAGTACACACAAATAAAACAGCAAAATTTACACTGAAATTTCATTAAAAATTATTGTTTTTTATTAGATAAATATTTATAATCTATTTAAATGCCTGTCTTTTACATTTAATTAATGTCAAATTGAAGAAAATTGTAAATTAATTTTTGTGAAGCAATATTTTTACAACGCTGTCATCATTAATATAGTTGGCTTTGTTTTTCTCTTACGTCTTACATTCGTAGTCTCTTTCTTGTAAACATGGCGGCAAGTTTTTGACAGTTAATAATGCAGGGATGCCAGATTTTGAAAAGTATTGGTTGGTACTTTTTCTTTAAAAAAAAAATGTATTAAAAAAAGAAAAACAGAGTAACTTTCTTCTAGTTACTTTTTCTAAAAAAAAAGGATTTATACAGTAGTTTTTAAGATGCCTTTGTTTTTAAAAATAAAAGTATTTATATCCAGTACAGTGTTTATCAACGAAAACGGTATTATCTTTCAGACTTGATTTTTATTACCTATAACCTGTATTATCTTTATTGGTAATACCGGTATACTCTGCCTTACCTTGCAGAGTTGTATTTCGAGACTGTTTGGGTTGAGAAATCAAGAAGCTTTTATTTAGGTCTCGTTTTACACGAATATTGACATTTTTAGACGAAGTTTACACGTCACAACACTTCATCGTTCCCATTGAAAAGTGAAACGTCGTATTGAAAAGCGGCAGTGTAGTAAAAAGTGGATACAATCAAGACTGATTTCTAATAATTTAAGAAATATTAAATAAATTTTAACAAAAATGTAAGTCATTACTAAAAGTATTAATAAAAAACTTTATGAAAAGTTAGTTATTAGACAAAAGCCAAAATAATTAAATAAATAAACAGTTAAAATGAAAGTCTGTCTCCACGTCAACAAATCTTGCGGCATCTAATAGACTATTTTTCATTGTGACACGCAGAAGTGTTTCTTCAAATTTAATCTAATTATATTTGTTTTATTTACTATTGCAGCATGTTCAAAACCTTATTAGTTGCTTGCGCCTTGTTGGCAGCCGTCAATGTGTGCTTATCTGATGAAGAAACCTCCGCCCGTTTGTTGGTATCCAAACAGATCTTAAACAAATATTTGGTTGAGAAGAGCGACCTGTTGGTTCGTTACACTATTTTCAATGTAGGCAACGGTGCTGCCACCAACATCAAGTTGGTCGATAACGGTTTCCACCCTGAAGCCTTCGATATTGTAGGCGGTCAACCCACTGCTACCGTTGAACGTATTGCTCCTCAAGCCAACTACACCCATGTCTTGGTTGTGCGTCCCAAATCTCACGGTTATTTCAATTTCACTGCTGCCGAGATCTCTTACAAGCCAGTAGAAGAAGCTGAAAAGGTATTAAAAAATCAACATATTTAATTTACGATATTTACTTACTCATTCTCCAATTTTACTTCACTTTTTTTAGTTGCAATTGGCCATTAGCTCTGAACCCGGTGAGGGTGGTATTGTCAACTTGAGCGAATTCAACAAGCGTTTCTCCTCTCACTTCTTCGATTGGGTCGCTTTTGCCATCATGACCTTGCCTTCCTTGGCCATTCCTTTGGCTTTGTGGCACTCATCCAAAAGCAAATACGAACGTTATGGCAAGAACAAAAAACATTAAATGCTATTTGTTTAAGCTTTTAGGAACGTAATTTTTTTATACATTTCAAAATTTATAAAATTCCCTCCCTTTTCCGATTTTGGTTCCATTATTAATTATTTTTCCTGCTACATACGAAGAACAACACACAGTGCATCATATTACAAATTTCTTTCGGGTCACGAGAAAGGAAAGATTTTTTTTAGTTTTAGCATGAAAAAATCGTTTTAGATTTATTAGAAAAACTGAAGAAGGAACGATGCGTCTTTCGATTTATAATATAATGATCTATGTTAAAAAAAAATAATTGTTAAATCTTCATCTTAAAAAAGCACTTTTCAGTTGATAGATAATAACATCAGTTGATACTATCACACATTTCTACATAATTTATTTAAAGTGCGTCAATTGTCAATGTGAGATTTTTTTCTAATAAAAAAAAATATTGAAAAAATAAAATTTGTTGTATCATTTAAATTAAATTTTGGTTAAACTTTGAAGCCGTTTTTATATAAATACATAATTATATACCAGAATATAAGGGTTCGGTTCAGAATGACTTGTATATGGTTTAATTTGAACAGGAAGGTCAAAGCAATATTTATCTAAAAGTATTTTACATTTTATTTTTTAAGATAAATGTAAATTTGGGTGAAATACATAATACAATAATTGTAGAATGTAGAATCACTAGGGAGAGTTTTCAATATTTAGCCCTATAACGTCAAACTTTGATTTTGCTTTTTTTCATATTTTTTTATATTTGCTTTTGTTTGGCGTTACAAGAATTGTATAATTGAGAATTTATTTTCTACTGGGTGTACCTTATGTTGTTGTATCATGGGTGAAATATATAAACATAAAATGGGTGATATCTTGAAAATCAATTTATAATATTTGATCAGATTCGTGATCTGCATGCCCAAATTAATAAGAAAACTTATTTTATAAGAGGAAATTAAACAAAATAATGGTATTGAAAAGTAATTATTCAAGAAGATGGAGGATTTTGCCATAGAGAAATATACATAGAGCGGGTAATACAATAACAAAATATGTTCATGGCAATGCATTCTCATGAATTAGGTTTTTGGCTCTCAGTTACCTATCTAGTTGTAATCTATGGATTTTGCATTCAAAATCGTAAATGCAGTAAATTTGTGCATCACTGATGCCACGACCTGCAAACTTTTGCAACATATAACTTAATGATGCATTGGTTGCACAAATTTGCGGCATCACTGCCAACAATTTGCATTAACAAATGTTTGACGTAAAGCAATAATCGCAAATATGCTTTTTCGAACGCTAAACTTTTAATTTGCTGCAGTGATGCAATCATACTGAATTTACGAACACAACCAAGATTTCTTCTTTGAAATTTCTACTTGATTGATGAATATTTTGCAATCAAAAACTAATTTTCAGGAAAATCCAAGATAGAGGGTATTGAATATAGTTCCTCGATATACAATTTAATTAATTTAAGCTTTTAAATTTGATTTTCCTTTTGTTTTTTGTGCATATTTAGGGCCTCATTTTATAAAACGAAGCGTTCAGAAACGTAAGCAATTTGTATGCAGAATACTGGGAAAAAGGTTTTAAACTTGAATATTTATATATCTACAGCTAAACTTTGTCAATAAGATTTTATTGAATGAAAAATAATCATATGATTTACATAAATCGAACCAATCCTCATCATCAGTTGAACCCCAGCTTGGACGGACTACTTCCTTGTCATTATTTTGCTGTGGAGTTATAAGAGTCTTGCACTACTTGGGCGATATGTAACAGAAATTTGTTTATTATTTAATAAGAAATTAAATTTTAAATAAATAAAACACCATAAACTTTTGCAAAATAAGAAACGGTTTTCATTTATTAAATATAAATTACAAATCATTACTTTTATTAACAAATAAAAAAATAAAACTTCTTAAAATTAATAATGTTAATACACATGAATAATAATGAATGTATGTATTTATTATAGAATTGTTTTCTATGCTTAAAATAACCACATTTTATTTTTGTTTGTATCACATAAAATACTATTTTGTTTAGATATTTTCATAAAAATCTATATTTTTGTTTGTATGTATGAATTGAAAATTTAAACAAAGATGTAGATAATAAAATAGTCATGAATGAAATGCTGCTCTGTACTACAAATTGTGCATATAAAAAGTATAAAGTTTGTTTTCTTCTGATTTTGTTTTTAAATATAAATGCTTGTGTTACTTTTTCTAATGTACATTTAATTAATACATAAATCTTTTGTTGTTTTAATTACATATTTATTAAATTGTTTTGTTTAAGAGCATAGACTTATAGCAATAATTTGGCCACGGATTAAATATTTATATTGGCTTGATCGACAATTGAAGAAAATGTAGTAGAAATAGTTAAAACTTATAAAAATAATAGCATTAAAATAAAGTAAGTTGAAAAAAAGAGATCTTTAAAAGTTGCTTAATTATACTATCATCCGATAAATTGAAATTTTTGGATGTGCACAATTTAAGCATAGTGTATAACAGGCGCGTTTCCATAACGTGGAATATAAAATTACGTTTACTACTACAACAAGAAAAGCTTGAGCGGATTACACGCCTGTTAAATAGTAAAATAAGTTGCCGAGTATTAGGTGGATAGATAAAGATAGCGTCGTGTTATTTTTTTTTTTGTAGAGTATGATTATGCAGACGATAACAATTGCTTAATTTGTATATAAAGGTAGACAAGAGGTTTTTATCAGAATTCAGCTGAATTCTATTCATAAAACACTTATGTAGAGGTTACTCCCTTACGAGCCACCAACATATTTAATACTGGATGTTTCCGTATATAACTTACGGCCTTTTTATGAGTGACCATGGTAAAATCATAGCCATTACACTGTAAAATCTTATCGTGTATACGCAAACCTGCACGTGCAGCTGGGCTACCATCATGAACTTCAGTGACATAAATACCCTGGTTATGGACAAAATAAGTTTTAAAATTAATAACCAAATCCCATGTTTTTATAAAAAAAACACCTACATAATCTGTATAACCTTGTGGACTTTTCTTATAATCTTGATCGATGCCTCCACCAATTTTGAACCCACATTTTAAGATCTCTCTGCCCTCCTGATCGTAATCCTGCTCTTTGTGTAGCGTTATTGGAATCTATAGAGGATTAAAAATCATTGCCACTATCATTAACTCCACCCATGATGTCATTGAATATTACTTACGCTCAAACACTCCATGGCCGTGCCGGCCTGATGCTGAAATGCCATTTTAGCCATGTTTATAGATTTTTTATAGTTATTTGTTGTTTAAAAAGAATTTGAGTTAAATTAAATAGACTTGTTTGCTATTTAGAAAGTTTTAATATCGAAATTTGTGTTTTATTGTTGTACACCTTAGAAAATCGGTCAATTGCTGTAATTGTCAAATTAAAAAGTGGGTGTATAAGTTACAGCATTTGTATACATAACAAAAAAAATCGGGAAAAGTATCTTTTTGGGAATTCAAGTAGATTGAATAAAAATAATGGAATAATGCGAAGAATTATTACTAATGAATACAATAATTTGAAATACATAAATACAAAAATAAAATCATTGATTAAAACATAAAAAATTGGAGTTTATTCTTAGGCATGTCAGGAAGACCTTGATTTGTTCGTAAATATTTTTTAAAGAAAGTTTCTTTTGAATGAACTCTACTCTTCTCTTCTTTACCCATCAGAAATTTATTTAATCAATATTATTTATAGAAAATCGGTAAAAATATTTAGGATTATATCGGTTACTTTCGATTATTGCATTATAAAAATTTGAATTTTCAAAAAATTTGTTAAAATTATTTTTTCTTATTTTTGGAAAAAAATCTTTGAATTTAATAATTCATAGAGCAAATAAATGTTTCTGTGGTCCACACATGAACATATGGTGTTGTCAATAGAATTTCTCAGTTGTGTACATAATTATTTATTTATTTGTTAATCCATATTGTAATAGAAATGCCACCCAGGCCAAAAAACGTAATACACAGCAATACAATCCTGAGTATAGTTATTTTTATTTTTCATTAAGCTTATTGAGCATAGAATCCTCATGTTTTGTGAACAACTTTTTGCAGTAGAGTGATAATCATAGTATTATCATGATAATCGAGTGTATCACTGCGTTTACATGATGATTTTTACAACGTTGCTTTTGCAATGTCTCTTTTTGTTTGTAGGCGATCGGTATAGAGAAGCTTGGGGGGTAAACAAATAGACTCGATTTGTGTCATGGCGTAAGGATTATAAGGTGTATGCCAAGGCAAATTCATACAAGGTGGTGTCAGTTCTACAAAAACAACGATTGGTCTTAACAAATGTCAAAAAACCAAAGTTAAAAATTAAACAAATAAGTATTTAAACTTAATATAGTGTAGATAATTGAATAGTGAGGGCTTTACTTATTTATGTAAACAATAAATATTATGTTAATAAGCTTAGAATATGTAGATATTTAAATATAAAAACAAGCTTTGACAGTTGTTAGAACCAAAAAAATTATCAGCTGTTTGACTGACTCCACCTTGTATAAATTCGCCTTGGTGTATGCGTTACCGCAACAAATACAACAATACAAAAACAAATAACTTTTATAGTGTCAAAAACAGCTGACATAATGCATAGAAACTACAGCAAAAAAAAAATTTGACAAGATTAAAGTTGTAAACAAACTCGAGCAAAAAAATAATCAGCTGTTTGATTAATGTCACCTTGTATATCATTACACCATGATTTGTGTTTTTCGTGTCTTTTTCAGATTTCTCTTTATACTAATTTCTTTTCTTCTTATTCCGTTTTATTCTTTTCCTGATTTTGAAGTTTAATAAAGAAGATTAACCGATTAAACAATAAAAATCAACCCTGGCTGCAAAAAAGGAATGAAACCAAAATTCATCGTATAAACGCAACATGATTTTGGAAGCAACTTCAAAAGGGAATTAAGAAAAAACGACGTTGTAAAAATCATGGTGTAAACCTAGCCTATGTGAAAAACATATAAAGTAGGGTTCTATGAGTCGATTGTTCGACTGTTCGAAGAATCGACTTTTTGCTGAAAAAAGTCGAATAATCGATTAAGTTATCTCAAAAATTGAACAGTCGATAAAAGTGTAAAAAATCGATAAAAGTCGAAAATAGTCGATAAAAGTCGGCTTTTTAGATTGTTATACAAATATTTAATTGCAATATTATACTAAAACTAAATATGCATACTATTGCATACACATTCAAGACAGCAGTCTACCAACTTCAATCTGTCAAAAATAAAATGCAAACGTTTATATGAAGACGATTATTTTGACGACAGCAGAGCTACATGGCCACACGACTACTCATGCTGATGTAGCCGAATTATGCATTAAACACATTCAAGACAACAGGCTACATGACTACACGAACACAAATTCTGCTGGCTGCAGTTGTAGTCGTGTGGCAGCTACTGAATTATTTTAAAGACGACAGCTACAAAGTAAACAGCTGATTTATAATTCAGTGGTGCCACTTTAATAAAAAATAACCGTACAAAATTCCGAAGTAATTAAGATTGAAACAATTATTTTGAGTAATAATATATATATGGTTATAATTAATTTTGTACCTGTTATTAATTTATTTCAACATGGTTATCAGAAACTTCTCTTAATTAAGTAAAAAAATATATTTTTTAAGCACTAATTTGATTTACATTTTTTTATATTAGCAATACTATTTCTGTTTTGTAGTTGACAACAATAGAAATTAACCATATTGAAATAAATTAATAACAGGTACGTAATTAATTACAACCATATATATATATTATTACTCAAAATAATTGTTTCAATCTTAATTACTTCGGAATTTTGTACGGTTATTTTTTATTAAAGTGGCACCACTGAATTATAAATCAGCTGTTTACTTTGTAGCTGTCGTCTTTAAAATAATTCAGTAGCTGCCACACGACTACAACTGCAGCCAGCAGAATTTGTGTTCGTGTGGTCGTGTAGCCTGTTGTTTTGAATGTGTTTAATGCATATAACATAAATACATGAATTTCGGAAACTTTTAGAAAAGTGTTTTGCCATGTTTCCACGGCAGTCTGAATTACTTAATTCGTGTTTTGAATTACGATTGCGAATCAACCTGTTTACACGACAACATTCGTAATTCAGTTTGGACAGCTGATTTTGATACATAAATAATCGATAAAAATTAGAGATGACAGTCATTCGTTCGTAATTCATAAGGTAATTCAAACTAAATTACGTACGACAAGGTAATTCGCATTTGAAATTTTGTATGGCGAATCATGTAATTCAGTTCGTAATTGGGGGTTGAATGACGAATGAGAACGTGAATGAAGAATAATGCCGTCGTGTGAACATGGTATTTGATAATAAATTTGCCAAATTAGTAATGTAAGTTTGTTTCCTAGTTTATAAATTTAAATATAACTATTAGAAACAAAAGTGATAATATTATTTAATAAATTATGGCCTTGATACATTTAATTATTATTGCTAAACATTAGAAAAGGCACATCAATAAATGAATTTTTTACGAGAAATGGTAAAAAGTTGAAAATAGTCCGAATAGTCGGCATAACTAAAAAGTTAAATCGAAAAGACGACTCTTCATAAATTACCAAAAGTCGAAAGTTCGAAAAGTCGACTTATAAAAAACGAGAAAACTCGAAAAATCGACTTTTTGTTTCAACTATAGAATCCTAAAATAAAGTCGATTTTTTTCAGCAAAAAGTCGATTGTTCGAACAATCGATTATAGAACCTAATATAAAGTGTTTAAAATTTATAATTTTTCTGAGTGCACCCATTAGTGTCATCACTAATTGTGAATGTTTTAATTGTCATCTCTACTTGCATTTAGATAACTGTTATACAAAGCAAAAACAACTTAAAAGAAAACATTGAATTACAATTAGCTTACTATTTAAAAAATTGAGTCATTAATAGATAATTTGATAAGAATTAAAAGAAAATCAAGAATAAATAAAACAACGAAAAATGTCTCAATCGACTAAAGAGCTTCAACCACCATCATACGAAGAGGCCATGTATGCTTCCACAGAGGCACCAGAAGTTGGTAAGTAAATTGTTAAATTATTGGATAGGCTATGTAAATAAATATGTACATGTACAGAATTTACGATAATAAACTTATTTTATCTATGCACGAAGGCTTCAAATATCCCAATCCAAATATTGGTGTCACACAAACATCTACGCCTTATATTCCACAACAGCAGACTCAAGCCCAAAACGTACCAATACACGGAAATCCTAGTGCACCGCCACAACCTTCCCATGCTGCTTATCAGCAGGTACCTTCATATGGAGCATTTGAAACTACGCCGGTCAATGTTGTTATACAGCCAGCAGCTAATGTGCCTCGAGAAATCATTGTTATAGGTGGCTGTCCAGCCTGTCGCATTGGTATATTAGAAGATGCATATCCTTGCATTGGTTTACTTTGTGCTATTGTATTCTTTCCCGTGGGTATACTATGCTGTTTAGCTATGAAGAATAAACGTTGCTCCAATTGTGGCACCGAATTTTAAAACCGGATGGCTGACCGAGTTCATATTGATTACACAAGCTTTAAATGTTGTATGTGTAAAACTGCATAGATGTGCATGTGTATTGACAGGCTTTCTAAAAGCCTTTAAATTATTATTATTATTATTCTTATTAACAATTTTAATATTATTATAATAAACGTACTATAAGTTTTATATATCAAGTGTATGGGTCGAACCTAAGCTATTGGGATAAACATATAAATGCTGTATACTTTAAGTTTAAAAACATATGCCCACAATCATATCAAACGAAAAAATATTCTTTGTTTTTGTTTATTGTTTATAATTGCTTTAAAATTGTTATTGTTTTCATTTTGTTTTTAATCACATTTGACAACTTCGATTGTGTATGTTAAAATGTGTGTATACTTTTGGGCGTTTACAATAAAATATCTGTTCTCGTATATGATTGATGATGGATGATTCTTGTATATGATTGTAGATAAACAAAATAAATTTATTGCAAATTATTAGAAAATTAAATTGTTTTTATTTTTTAGCTTTTCAGTCAGATTCCATTCAAATTTGACAAATTTTGAATAAATAATTTTTGCGATTTTAAATTGGCAAGTAAAGAAATTGAGACATTAAAAAATTTGAACAAATAATTTTTCACATAGAAAAGAAGAAAACGCAAAATACGAAATTAGTTCCACTTTCGGTTGGAATAAAATGCTGCGTATGACAAATAAAATAATCAAATATTGTAGGCGTATTTATATAAATACATACTGATAATTATCAGTACGTCTTTTTTTCTTTTAACGTTTATTTAAAATGTATTATGTTTTAAATACAAAATCGTCATACATATAACAAACAATTGGTCTGTTCGGTAACTAAAATTTACTAATAGACTTAGGCCAGGTAACTTATCAAAATTTTAAACATAGTTAAGGCTTAATCAATGTCTAAATATATTTTTTCAAACAAATTAAATTTTGGGTTTGTTGTATTTTTCGCCACAACAACCACAAGTGAATAGACAATTCAAACTGAATAAAAAAAATAATCAGCTGTTTCATCGCAGTCACCTTTCTAAGTGTGCCCTGGCCTAAACTATGTTTAAAATTTACTAATGTGCTGTTTTTCTATAGCGAACGAGTACTTTGAGTGCAAATTTAACATGTGTTTTGTCCACTCAAAACGCTCATTCGCTATAGAAAAACAGCACATAAGTTACCCGGCCTTACAAAATTTGAAAAAATCATTCGTTTCTATTATTTTTTCCAACATGTGTAGGCGCTTCTATGTGGAGAAAATTTGTAATTCAAAAACCCTTGTTTGGCGTCAATCCAAGTTTTCCAAAATTTTTATAAAAATAAAACAAATTTCAAGTATTAATTAGAGACGTAGATTTCTTTTTATTCCAAATAAATATTACCTCGTAGAAGAAATATGTTGTGTATTTATGTTGAAGACAAAACGAAGTGTGTTTTATAATGCTAAAATAACAAGCATAATTTGGCAATCAATATTTAAGGCACCGTTAACGGTTTACTCGCTTGAATCTAGTAAAATACTTCCAGCAAAGTTGCAACAATAGATTCTAACGTTGTAAAAAAATAGTATAATTCGTTTAATGTCGTTATTACTAAAAGGATGCAATCTAAACAATCCTATTCTATTAACCGAGGTACGATTTGTCACACTCAGATACTTAATGGATATCTCCCTATAGAAGTGGCAGATCGGAGGTTTCACGCCAACCCAACTTTTCTCTGAACGGGAACACAGAACAATCAAACCACATATAGATCCATCAGCCCACGTATGGCTTCCCTACAGCATCTAACTAGTTTAGATCCAACTACATGGCTGCTTAAAGTCTTCAATGGGCTTGACTATCTATATACATATATATGGTCACCCTATCCGCCCTTGTAATCTTCGGCCTTATCAATTCAGATTTTTTTATTTTAAGTTTCTCTTAAACCGATTATTTTTACCACTGACAGGACTATTTGGTTAGGCTCTTCAGAAGAGATTTATTTAGTTTCGTACAAATACAACAACAGAGAAAAAAATCGGAAAAATCTTTATGTTATAGGAATTAATATTTCACCATGATATTTCACATACATACTTTAGTTTCGATTTTTTTTCATTTAAAAAGTCTTCCTTTATTTACATTATTTTGCAAAACTAAATATTTACAAATGAGATCTTATCTTTACATATAGAGTTGCTCAAGCGAATTTAAAGAGTTTATTTACATACAAATAAAAATTGGGTAAAAACACCTTTATCAGCCTAATTATGAAAAAAATTCCCTGGGAGTTTTTTCCCTTTTCTCATTTTACCTAGTCAAATTCTATGTTAAAAAACGAAAAGGGAAAAAACTCCCGGGGAATTTTTTTTCATAATTGGTCTGTATATGAATAGTTAAATATTCCAAACATTATTCGAAAAGGTTCATGTGATTATAGTATGACTATTATTTACAATAGTCTAATATAAGCACAGCCTTTGCAGTTTGATAATTTATAGTTAATTTTGGTTTAAGTCATTACATGCTCTTATTAATAAATAAGAAGAACTTTTGTTTTTCTCAAAATACCTGTTTTTTAATCTATTTATGAAATCTATAATTTTTTCGTAGCCTGTTTCTTCATGGATGAGATACGTTGGGTACCACCAGGGTTTATTGTTTATAATTTTAAGGCATTTGTTTTGAATGACTTGTAAGCGTTTTAAGTGGTATTTTGCAGCAGTGCTCCAAATATGACAAGCATATGTTAATATCGGCCTGATAACGGTTTTAAAAAGAAGATTTTTGTTTTTGTTATTTAGATATGAACGCCTGTTTAACAAAGGCCATAAAGCTCTAAAATATTTCATTGCTTTGGAACATATTTCGTTAATATTGCGATTAAAAATCAGTTTTTTTATCCAATACTACGCCGAGATATTTAGCTTTTTTTACTATATTTATGGTGATGTTTCCAACAGCTAGTTGGCATCTAGGCAGTATTTTAGGGGATTTATTAAATGGAAAAATTATTGTTTCCGTCTTGTCTGGATGACTCTTAATTTTCCATTTTTTAAGATATTTCGTGCAACTCACGAATCCTTTTTCCATCTTTTTCATCAATGCACTTGTAAGTTTGCTTGAAAAAATTAAAGCTGTGTCATCAGCGTAGTATGCAATTTGAAATTATTTGGGACCTGAAAATCAGATGTGTAAATCGAATAGAGCAATGGCTACAGAACTGATCCACGAATCCTTTTTCCATCTTTTTCATCAATGCACTTGTAAGTTTGCTTGAAAAAATTAAAGCTGTGTCATCAGCGTAGTATGCAATTTGAAATTATTTGGGACCTGAAAATCAGATGTGTAAATCGAATAGAGCAATGGCTACAGAACTGATCCATGGGACAACCCTGCTGAAACTTCAGTTTCGATGTAAAATGTTAATCCATAATACTTTCCGAAAATTTAAATAATCGAATTTGTATTCTTAATTACATATTTTAAATGGACTCAAAACTCAGATTATACTTTCTTCATTTCCAATAATAAAACAAATTTCTTTTAAAGTTAACACATAAATACATTTTTTATTAATATTTGTAGTTTTGTATGTAGTATATTAAATTTTTAACTTTAAACTCAGTTAATAATTCATGTTTTTTTAGCATTTTAGTTATAAATATCTATGTATGTATTAAAGTACATATAAGTATGTATGTGTATACATAGTATTAAATTGAGATAATATTTTGTTTGATATTGTAGGTATATACGAGTACTTAGGTATTTAAAAAGTATGTAAAACATACTTAGATAGAAAAATCATATTAAATTAAAACATAATTAACATATAGTAGTACATATTTGAATCTGCAAGAATATATTATGTATGAGTTGTACATATGTATGTATATTAAATAATAAATCTCAAGCAATTACAAATTAATATATGCATTACCAAAATTAAATAAAAAACCGTAGAAATTAATTAATTGTAATCAGTTAAAATATGTATAAATTAAAAAATGCAATACGAAACACAAACTTAAAAATATCCCTTAAAATATGTTAAGGTTTTTATTATAAATACGAGTACATATACATATGTATATGTGTATAATTCGTATTGTAAATATTTTTTTTTAAAATTCGTATTTTACAATTACATATTTAAAACCTTTAATATTGATTAATTTGTTCAATTATCTTTAACTTAATGATGTTCTAGTTTTATTTGTTTTAGTAAAATTTCAAAAATAATCATGAATGTTTTCTATTTTATTTTCAAAGTGATCAGCATACCAATTAACATAACATATTTTTTTTTTAAATAATAGATAATTTTACAATAGTTTAACTTCTAGTTATTGTCTTATGAGTTTTTATTTTCTTTTTAAATTTTAATATATATTACGTTTCTTGTACAAAACAAAAATTTTTTTCTTAAATTTTGTGTAATTTTTAATATATATCGTCACCTAAAATGTATAATGATGTAACAACATTTCAAACATTTTTAAAGTGATGGACAGAAAACCATTGCAAACCATTGATATTTATATCAAAGATACTTTGATATAAATTTTATTACTTCTATTTAACTTATCAAAATTTTAAACATAGTTAATTAAGGCTTAAACAATGTTTAAATATATTCTTTTCATACAAATTAAAAAAAAAATATCTTTGATTAAAGCTAGCCTGATTTGTGATTGAAAATTTTCAATTACTTGTGATTTTGTTCGCGCACAGCCCCATTAACAAGTAACAAGACGTCGAACATGAACAAATCGGACTCACAAATCATCCATGTGTATCCAGCTTAAGCCTAAACTATGTTTAAAAGTCAATAAGTTACCCGGCCTTAGGCCGTTATTTAATCATTGATTAAGCTTAACTATGTTTAAAATTTTGATTAGTTAAACGGCCTTAGTATTTAAACAGAATGACAAACTCATTTCCAAGTTAAGAATTTTTTTTTATGTTATACCTCAGATTTAGGTATTTTTGTTACGTTATATTCCATTTTAGGTGACAATATGTGGGTTGGTTTATGTAAGTATACTGGGATATTTGTTAGAGCTCTTAACACGTTAATAAAAATGTAATTTTCAAAATTTAATTTAAATCATGCACAGTCCATTTTATACAGTCCTATAATTATTTCAATATTTAAAAATAGTTTTTGAACGAAACTATTATTATTTTTGGAATTTGGCAAAGCTCTTATTTAAAATACTATTATAAATTAATAGCATAGTTTTAGGGTTGGCAAATATTTTCTCAAAAAAGCGTTACCACTTTTTTAGCACAAATTTGTTTACGGTTTCTCTTACAAGTGTTTTGTAAAATCAAAAATTATTATCATCATAAGTAAATAAGTTTTCATAGAATTAAAATACACATATATTTTATTTAGACTCTAAAGTAACCTCTAAATTTTAGAGGTTACTTCAAATATTTGCCATGATAAAAATAGCTTTAACATAAACAAACCTAAAAGTATGTGACACAATTTCGTAGATTGAATGTCCATGGAATAGAGTTGTCGCATGATTGTTAAACGATTTTTGTAACTCACTATCCTTTGTGAACGTTAAAGTTAAAGTGACAGATCGCTTTCATATAGTGCTAGAACTAGATCCTCCTCTATGGTCGTTAATGTGTTATTTCCCCTTGATTGCTTAAAACAGTGAATGGAAGTTGATAACAGTCTCTACTTTTATTGTGTAGGTATTTTCATTTTTGAAATAAATCTTTTAAATAGCCTTATAACGTATCCAATAGTTAGCTTAAATATTTAAAGTAGTCAAGATTTTTCATTTATTGTTGTGTTCAAATAATAATTTCTGAACGAAAATTCATATTTTTGTGATTAATATCGCCAATGAAAGATTATTATATCAGTTTAATTAATAATTTTCCTTGCTACTCTGCACACAAATTCCAATATTTTATTTTTCCGGATTGAATAACCGTTTGCAATAGCTGTACACTTTTCTTGGAAATTTATTTATTTTTTGTCTTTTGTGTGCTCATACATTATGCAATTTGTAAAATTTCTTAAAATACTGGTCCGAATTACCGCATTCGTGATGCAATGAACTATCGTATCGAAAAATAATTTCATATCGTCATCATCACAAAATGTACTAAATTTCATGCTCGATATCGAATGCCGCAATCTCAAATAACAAAATTACGATCGATTTTACTCGATATCGAATGCGGTAATTCGGCCCCTGAATTGAGTGTGGCCACGGTTATCTAATATGTTGCTGGCCAATGGGATTGGGTGAATTTCAAGTTTTTTTTTTTTAATATTTTTCAAAATTTTTCGTGATCTCAGTTTTTACAAGGGGCACGTTTAGATCTATTCCTATATTACTGTAAATAAATGTATTTCTTTAGTGAACTGGAATATTCCTTAGTCTGAATTAAATCGGAATTTATTTAAATTTATCATTTCCGTATTATTTTTACTAATTCTAGCTAAAATCTATAATTCGTACAAATATCGTAACAGAGTTTATCAGGTATATTATGGTAATCGATTTCGAAAACGAACAAAGATTTTTAATTTTGATACTTCTGGGTCAATTTGTTACACATTTATTGTTTAAATACATTTAAATTATTTTCCATTAAATTCGAGTAAGAGTAAATCCCTTACTGTGTCTGTACTTTGTTAGAATTTCGATTCGAAAACTTCCCACAATTTATAGAAATAGAAAATTAATTTTTAGTAATGGTTTTAGTAATGGAGATTTGCTTAGTTCGGAACAACCTTAGACCTTCGAACCGATTACTGAACTAACACAAAAATTTCCCTCGCAAATTTTCTTTTAAATTGAAGGAATTGAAATCTAAATTAAAAAAATTGTTGGAAAGTAATGGTCCATATTAATATTTCCATCAAATTTCTAAACTATTATTGGAACATTTGGAACAAATTAGTCGTTTTTAAATCGAATTAACATGAATGAAATTCGAATATTCAAATATTTCTTCATAAGATAAATATAATGCCATTATAAGTTGGAAAATCTTGTTTTGTTTGAGTTATTTTAACTTTAATTCGAAATAAAATTTGATTTCAGTGTTCATTGGAAAGTTTCATCATTTTGTAATCGTTACTTTTCGTTGTAAGTTAATTATTCTCATTATTAACTTTCAATTACATTTAAAACCTTTAAATCTTCTAACTCCCAATTTTATTGAAAGAGAAAGTAAGTAATATAAGAAGCATTTTAATTTGTTTCATGATAATCAACATTAATTTAGTTAACGTGTCAATTGCTAAAACTTATACCGAGTGTGAGGAACTCGTTTTAAGTAAACTTAAATGTACAACAAATATTAATTTTGATGAAAATAATATTAAATTTTTTTTTCATTAAATTTTTTATAAATTTGTATAAGTGCAGCTAATTGACCATTAAATGTGTATGTACGTAGTTTTATTTTGCATAATTAAATACAATACAATATATAAGTATAATAATTATGTAAATGTAATATTTAATAACATGTTTTTAAGCATTTATTTTGATGTTTGTTAAAATAAGACTAAGATGCAAATTCTAATTTAGTGTAATATAATAATAGTTAGTACATATATGTATTTTATAATAGGTTTCTTTTTATTTGGGTTTTTCGAATTTGAAGCTTACTATGTATAAATAATTTTCAATGTAATTTTAGTTTTATTATTATTATTATGTATTGTATATGTATGTAATAATTAAATAAATAAAACTAAAATATGAGTAATGTTTTCTTTTTTTTGTTAATTATAAAGTAAAGTCTTTTGGTTTTCGACAAAAAACAATTTAAAGCTGTGTGTATTTTTGTTGTTCTTATTGTTTGTTTTCATTTCTTCAATGAAAATAAACTAATTATTTATGATTAATATATTGGAAACAAATACGAATACAAATAAATTAAAAATTTCTGTTTATATAAAAAAGACTTTACCACAAAACAAATTAGAGAGTGAATACAAAAAATAAAAATCTTTAACAAGATCTAGAGAAATAATAGATTTAAGCATTTTTAGTGGGATCTATAATGCCACCAGGGCCGGGAAGACCACTAGGACGGCCGCTAAGGTAAGAGTCAACTTGACGAGCAGCCTGACGACCTTCGGTAATGGCCCACACTACCAAAGATTGACCACGGCGACAATCTGCAAATATTTGATAAACAAATTTTAAAATTATTAAATATTAATAAAATATAAAACAAAAATTACCTCCAGCTGCAAATACTTTAGGATTCGAGGTACCATAATTTCCATTGATGGCCTTAATGTTGCCTCTGGGATCTAATTCCAAGGATAATTCATTGGGTACGGTCTTTTCGGGACCCAAAAAGCCCATTGCCAACAGAATTAAATCAGCGTTGAAATGTTTTTCTGAGCCGGGAACTTCTTTCATACTCCAGCCACCAGTAGCTGTTTTAGTCCATTCGACTTCAACGGTTTTAACAGCCTTTATATGGCCATTTTCGCCAATAAATTCTTTGGTTGTAGTACAATATTGCCTAGGATCGTTGCCCCATTTGACACGCACCTCTTCATGACCATAGTCAACACTAAAATTTTAATTAAATTTTAAAATTATCTCAAATATTGAATTTCATTTAAATATTACCGGAATACTTTGGGCCATTGTGGCCAGGGATTATCATTGGCTCTGCTCTTGGGTGGTTCGGGCAAAATTTCAAATGTTGTAATACTCTTGGCTCCCTGACGCAATGATGTGGCTATACAATCACAGCCGGTATCGCCACCGCCAATAATGATGACATCCTTTCCTTCGGCAGATATAATTTCCTTCTTACCGCCCAATTGTTTCTTTTGCTGAGCTTCCAAGAATTCCATAGCGAAATGTATACCCTTGAGGTCACGATTAGCCAGTGGCAAATCACGTGGCCAAGTGGATCCAGTGGTAAGCAAGACAGCATCATATCTGTAATAAACATCAAAGTGAGTCGTAGTTAAAAAAATTCAAAATTATTATTTTCCCGCCCATTTAATTATCATAAGATCAAGCTGACTTAACAATATTCAAAGCACTCAAGTTTCAGTTAAAATTGTGAATATGATTTAAATCAGAGCATCGAATTAATTAATTCAATTTGAGCTTAATTCACTGCCATTCAAATCCAATTATTAAGCTTCATTCAAAGACTTTTATTTAAAAAGAATTCATTCATCATTAAATTAATTCATAACAGAATTCATTCATCCTTTGCATTTTTCTATTTAATTTTCTATTCTATTTTGTAATGGATTTGAAAACTTGAATAATTCAATAAGGAATTAATTCTATAAAGAACTAACTCTTAAAGGAATGAATTCAATACGTTTGTATTACTAAGGAGATTTGGTCCGCATTTACAATGCAGGAATTGAAAGGCAGACGGACGAAGTTTGTTGGCGAAGGGTTAAAGCGACAGAGTGTGTAGTACATGACCATTTTTTGTTTATCTTTTCCACTCTTCTGTCTGTATATTAAATTCGCGATTGTAAAAGGTTTAGGCAAATGAGAAAAATGAGAAGAATGAGAAAAATGTCTGCCTTTCAATTTCTGCATTGTAAAAGGGGACTAAGACAACAAATTAATTCGTGATGAATGGTTCAATGGTATTGTTAAGAGTTTATATTTAATGTGATTTTGAAAATTAAATTAAAAAATAATTCTTTCAAACTTTTGGTTACAAATAAATTCTCTTCCCCAATACTTACTCTTGCAATAAGGTTTCAGCCTGCATATCTTTGCCCACATGAACATTAGTACGGAATTCAATACCTTCGTCGGCCATCAAATCAACACGTCTCTTGACAACATCCTTGGACAGTTTCATTGTAGGAATACCGTATTGCAATAAGCCACCAACGCGATCATTGCGTTCGAAAACGGTTACGAAATGTCCAGCACGATTGAGCTGTTGAGCGGCTGCCAGACCCGAGGGACCAGAACCAACAATGGCCACACGTTTGCCACTACGTACCTCTGGTATTTCGGGCTTAATCCAACCCTGTTCAAAAGCATGATCAATTATTGCACATTCAATGTTTTTAATGGTAACAGCTGGTTCGGAAATACCCAATACACAGGCACCTTCGCACGGTGCTGGACAAACACGTCCCGTAAATTCAGGGAAATTATTGGTTTGCAACAATTGGCGTAGAGCTTCCTTCCAGTCACCATGGAATACTAAATCATTCCATTTGGGAATAATGTTGCCCAATGGACAGCCATGGGAATTTGATTGACAGAATGGTACACCGCATTCCATACAACGAGCCGCTTGGACTTTGAGATTTTTGCGAACATGAGGGAAATTATAAACTTCCTCCCAATCCTTTTGACGCTCCTGAGAATCGCGATATGGTGCATTTTCACGCTTGTACTTAATGAAACCACGAGTTTTGTCTAAAATGCGATCAGCTCTCTTTTGTTCCAAAGCCACATCCTGTATGGCTTCTTCGATATCCTTGATAGAGGGTTCATTGCTTTTGCCATTCTCAATGGCCTTGACATCGGTTTTATTTTGTTGTTCTTCTTTTTCGGCTTCAAGTTCCTTAAGGGCTCGTTGATAGTCGTAGGGGAAGACTTTGACAAATTTGCCTTGTTCCTGAGCCCAATTATCCATAATTTCTTTGGCGATTTTAGAGCCTGTCTTTTCAATGAAATCTTGTAAGAGTTCCTTGATTAAAGCCACATCGCCGGGCAATTCCAGCGGCAAAAGTTCTACCATTTCGGGATTTACTTTGGGTTTGAAAGAGCCATCGATATCGTAGACATAAGCCACACCACCAGACATACCAGCAGCAAAGTTACGGCCAGTAAGACCCAAAATAAGCACAGTACCACCAGTCATGTATTCACAGCCATGATCACCTACACCTTCAACTACAGCTGTAACACCCGAGTTACGTACGCAGAAACGTTCAGCAGCAATGCCGCGGAAATAAGCGCGACCATCTGTGGCACCATACAAGCATACATTGCCCACAATCACATTCAAATGGGACTCGTAGGGCACAGTTTCAGGTGGTGTAATTACAATGGTGCCACCGCATAAACCTTTGCCCACGTAATCGTTGGCATCACCTTTCAAAGTGACATTAACACCCTTAGCCAAGAAAGCACAGAAACTCTGACCAGCAGAACCTTCCAAGTAAATATCCATACTTTTGCCTTCAGGAAGACCATCTTCACCATATTTGCTAAAATTTCCAAAAATATAAGTTATAAAATTCTAAAGTTTTTCCAAAGATGTAAGAAGTTACACTTACCAAGCAATATGATAGCTGAGTGTAGAACCAAAAGCTCTTTCTTCATTATTTATGCGCATTTTAAGAGTGATATTATCTTCAGAACCATTAAAGATAGCTTGGACTTTGCTAATGAGTTCATTGTCGGAACGTTTTTCCAATTGGAAGTCTTGTTTAACAGAACCGCCTAAGATATTCGTTCCAGGACGCAATTTCAGAGCATCTTGTAAAAGCAACGACAAGTCCAAAGTGCTGGCCTTATGCGAAAGCTTATCAGAGACACGCAATAAGTCCGTGCGACCAATAAGATCTTGGAATTTACGTATACCCAAGCTGGCCATTATTTTACGGATCTGTTGAAAGATAATAGGAACATTTAGAAAGTTTTAGATTTGTAAAAGTTGTCCCAAGTCAACTTACATCTTCGGCCAACATAAAGAAGAAGTTAATGACGTGCTCTGGTTTTCCAGTGAACTTTTTACGCAACACAGGGTCCTGGGTGGCAATACCAACTGGACAAGTGTTCAAATGACATTTACGCATCATAGTACAGCCTGAAAATAGAGTTAAGAAATTACAGTTTTTATATTAATTTAATGTTATGATAAAAACCTAAATGGTTTGCAAGAGGAAAGCTTGTAGAGACTTCAGATTCGTGATGGATCAGGAGTATCTCATTACCTTAGGTACATAGTACCAAAGTATATAGTACATATCAACTTGCATCACATTGAGGCAACTTCAACCTAAATGAGAACATCTCTCACAAATTTCACAGCGGACGGAGGCAACGTTAGGGCTACGCTACCCTTTTAGGAAGCCCAAAAGCCAAGGATTGGTCTATTGAACAACTGATAGATAAGGGAAAATCTATTGAGTACATTGCATGCTTGGCAGCCGATTTTTAATTTGAGTCTATGGAGAAACACCATAAAGAATTGCTACTGGCGGTCAACGATATCCTGAAAACTTTTGAAGCAAAATATTGGAAGATAGAAGCTTATGATAGAAGCTACTTCCTAGCAATTGCAGGACTGTGTTCTTGGACAGAAAGTAAGATTAATCTTCTTTACCAGGATTTACAAGGTGGCGACGTTAAATATGCCGAAAATCGGAGGAGTGGAACTAACATTCGTGGTCAAAGCAAACTACTTGGGCATATTATTGTATAGTAAATTATGTTGGAAGAGGAACACCCAGGAAAGACTCTACGCCAGTAGGGATTAGAATGATTGGATCCGATAGTCTGTTTGAATAGTGATGGAGATAGACACAGTAGCTGTTGTCTTCAAAGGAAACAGATACTCGGATGTTGTATAGACTTCCCGATGAATGCATCATCCTGAAATCCCAGCGAACTTATATAATTATTATATTAGGCAGCTCGAATATAGTGTAAGAGAGCTCTACGTGGGCTAATGGATAACATTACTA
Source organism: Calliphora vicina (assembly GCF_958450345.1). Classification (NCBI taxonomy): domain Eukaryota; kingdom Metazoa; phylum Arthropoda; class Insecta; order Diptera; family Calliphoridae; genus Calliphora; species Calliphora vicina. Next base: position 70,201,850 of record NC_088782.1, read on the forward strand.
GATAATATTTCCGATGAAGTTTGTAATGAGAATACTTGTGCAGAAACTATAGTTTCTGCACAAGTATTCTCAAGACTAATTCTACGAGTAGACTTTTTTCTTCTCTAATTTAAATACGAATCCTTTTATATTTTTAATCCTTTTACAGTGAAAACTTACCCATAACAATCAAAGGAGCTGTACTGAAACCAAATTCATCAGCACCCAAACAAGCAGCGACAGCAACATCGAAACCGGTACGCAATTGACCATCAGCTTGAAGAACCACTCTGTTGATTTGTTGAAAAAGAGAACAAGGGAGGCAGGATCAGCAATGGCAGCATTCAAGATCAAATGATAGCAACACAAAAACATAGAAAACAAAAAAAGTATATTAGAAAAACTTCTAAACAAGTTTAAGTAAAGATTGAGAAAAAATTACTAATGAAGCCGCTGCAGCAGCTGATGAAGAACGATCAAACACGAGGGCGACTAGGGCGGAAGATGCAAGTGAGCAACTTAGCGAAATAGATCAAAGGGAGCAACTAGTGAGATGATTGAATGTGTATCTTGTTTAGTTTTCTAGCAAGTAATGCAATCAATATTAAGCTTTTGACAACGATGACGATTTCTATATTTCTATTCAAATATTTATTTCGTTTGGTCATTTAGAAAATGTGTTCATGCAAACATTTCGTGAACAAATTTTAACGCTCACGCTCCAGAGACACACACACTCATATGCATTCGTACACCACCATTCGTACAATGTCCACAATCCAGCCATCCAGTTTACGCTCACATGAATGATGATGTGTTTTGTGCTTGGAACGTTCATTCTCAATCCTTAAATGCTTTGCTCTGCAATCTCCAGTTCGCTTTATTTTATGAAGCGAGTTATGAAGCGTGTGTGTGTTCATTTCGTAAGCGTTATTGTTTTCTCAGAAATGTGCAGAATTTTTTTAAAATCACTTCTTCTAACCGTTTAAAAATTGTGATTTGATATGCTTTCTAAATGAAACGCGACGCGCGAATTCTTTGTATTTTGAGTACGCTCACTGTTTGTTTGTTTGATTGGTTAAATCCTCTCCGACGACAAGGCCGTTGAAGAAGCTTGTTATCTGGATAACCAGGTTTTTTGTAAGTTATTGTATATTTATTTATATGTAGTTTGTTCTAAATGGTTAATGTTGCTAAGCAAAACACAGAACATTGACTAACTCACCTTGAACGTAGATTATTCAAAACCAAAACTTGATGAGTTTCTGCCACACCCAACTCCCAAGGTAGACCGGCACTTTTAATGCCAGTCCAGGAACTAGCACCAGTACCACCATCATGACCCGAAATAACAATATGTTCAGCTTTGCCCTGCAAACAAAATTAATTAAAAATCTAGTTTACTCCGAATATAAAGCATACGAATGTAGTATATACCTTAGCAACACCAGATGCCACCACGCCCACACCTACTTCAGATACCAATTTCACTGAAATGCGAGCATTGGGATTTGAACATTTCAAATCATAAATAAGTTCGGCCAAATCTTCAATTGAGTAGATATCGTGGTGAGGTGGTGGTGAAATGAGACCAACTCCAGCTACTGAGTGACGTGTTTTTGCAATTTCTTTGGTAACTTTGTAGCCAGGCAATTCGCCACCTTCACCTGGTTTGGCACCTTGAGCCATCTTAATTTGCAAATCATCGGCATTGGCCAAATATGAAGCGGTAACACCAAAACGACCCGAAGCAACTTGTTTAATAGCAGAACGACGGCTATTTTCGGGATCTTGATCTGTAAAAGGTACAAATAAGTGTTAAATGCAAAGCCTTAGCTGAAACTCAAAAAATGACTTACTTAAATAACGATCTGAGTCTTCGCCACCCTCACCGGTATTACTTTTGCCTCCTATACGATTCATCGTAATGGCCAAAGTTTGATGAGCCTCCAGCGAGATACTGCCGAAACTCATGGCACCAGTAGCAAATCTACAAGGAAATTTAGATTAAAAAATGTCATCGTTTTGTTTTTCACTGCTACTACCTTTTCACAATTTCACTAGCTGGTTCTACTTCAGATATATCGATTTTTTGACGATCACTAACAAATTCCATTTGACCTCTTAGAGTACATTTCTTAACACTGTTAAGAGTGGAAGCCTTAAAGGCTTCAAATGCATTCGCATTGTTAGCGACAGCTGCTTCTTGAAGACTAGCAATCGAAGCTGGTTCGTTGATGTGGGGTTCACCACCATGACGCCAATGATATTGGCCAGGATTACGCAGTATACGAGTATCGGCTGAAACTTTGCAATAAGTCATTTGGTAGCGTTCCAGACCTTCGCGAGCCATAATTTCCAAAGTCACACCGCCAATGCGTGAGGCGGTGCCACGGAAACATTTGTGAACAATGTCACTACCCAAACCCACGGCTTCAAATATTTGAGCACTTTTGTACGATTGCAGAGTACTAATGCCCATTTTGGCCATAACTTTTGCAATGCCAGTATCAATAGCCTGAGCATAAGCTGAATAGATTTGCTTGTCGCTGACATCGGGGCTAATGACACCATCATTACGCAAGGCTCGGGCCAATTCAAATGTCAAGTAGGGGCAAATGGCATCAGCACCATAACCCAATAGCACGCAAATATGATGAACTTCGCGAGCTTCAGCAGTCTCGAGGATAATACCAACCTTCATGCGTTGATAGGTCTCAATGAGATGATGATGTAGAGCACCCAAAACTAAGAGCGCTGATACAGGAGCTTTGCCATTTTGGCCAGCATTGCGATCAGACAAGATCAAGAGTTGATAGCCAGTAGTGGCTGCCGCCTCACCCTCACGACAAATGCGATCAATACAGTCAACGTATCCCTGTACGCCTTCTTGAAATTGGAATGTTATGTCCAAAACCTTGGTTTTCCAACCACGATGAGTGTTGCGTTTCAAGAGATTTGTATCTGGAATGCTCAAAATTGGATTGTGCAACCAAATGCGATGGACTTGTTCAACAGAAGGCTGCAATAAATTGCCCTCCGGGCCAATGGGGCACTGCATAGACATGACTACCTTCTCGCGGAATGGATCGATGGGAGGATTGGTAACTTGGGCGAACAATTGCTTGAAGTATTCATAAGGTGTTGGTTGGAATGTTGAGAGACAAGCCAAGGGAGCATCATTACCCATAGAACCAAGAGCCTCTTTTCTGAAAATATGTAAATCACACAAAACCATGAAAACTAATTCAAATTAGTTGTGAAATTATTACTTCTAATTACCTATTCTTGAACATTGGCACCAACAACATATTAACCGTCTCATTGGTGTAACCATACAGTGAGAGCCGAGGATCCAACATGCCATGAGTAGCTGGATCAGTTGTCGATTCCATAATGCCATTGGCATTATCCGTATTAAAGACATTGGCATTGCGAATTTCATCCAAAGTTATCTTTATAAAGAAAACATAAAGTTTAGTATGAATAATAAGTTGGGAATATATTTGAAGACCTTAAAACATAAATTAAAGCAACTGATTATTTAAAGAAAATAAAGCTTGGAAATAAAAACTAAAGAGAACAGCCACAGCTTTTGAGCGCTTCATTCCATAACGAAATTTAGAAAATTTTAACTCACCATCTTTTAAAATCCAACATTTTTAATTTGATTAATTAATTGAAGCATAAGAAAGGAGGATATACGAGTATTAATTATTTATTATTTTGATAGTTTCATAAATTAAATATTTAGTTAAGTAATATTAAATAAACAGCCCAATTATGAATAAAAAATTCCGCGGGAGTTTGTTCCCCGGGAGTTTTTCGCATTGAATTTAAATAGGAAAAATGAGAGAAGGGAAAAACTCCCGGGGAATTTTTATTCATAATTGGGCTGAAAGTGTATTGGAATAGTGTTGAAAAAAATAGCGATACTTTTCAATACTCGATACTTGATTTAAAGTCATGGCTTTTTTGTTTCACTTTTAAAAACCCTACGAATATCCCCTAGCATTTATACGATGCCTTTTTTCAACTATGCTTGCCTTTGCAACCAATCAAAAAAGAGCTCAAAGCAGAATATCAAAAAAACTCATGAAAAACAGAAATGGAAAAATGAAAAACCCATGGCTTTAAGCAAAGAATATAAATCGTAATGCTTAAAGTCATAATGTAAATGCCCCCATACTATATTTCTCAATACTTCAATATTTGTTATACCCTTCACCTTCGTGAGAAGGGTATATATAAGTTTGTCATTCCGTATGTAATATTGTGGATCCTTATACAGTGAGTGTCACTCAAAATCGTACAACATATTTTTTTTTTCAATATTATGAAATTATACAGGCAGTAATAGGTGATTATATAAAAAATTAAAAGTCATTTTATTAATTGGAACAAAAAATATGTATTTCAACAAAAAAGTTAACAAAACCTCAATTGCTTAAAAAAATATTGATGAAAATTAAAGAACATCACAAAATTCATATTTCACTTAAATTCGTACCCTTATATTAAATTATAATTAAAACTTTAAAAATTAAAAAAAAAAATTAATATTAAATAATCCTAATACTTTGTAGGGTATCCTTTGCTATTTTTTAGTGCCTGTATGATTTTAAATGAAGAGCTGATATTCTGGGCACCGACAGTGTTACCCAATTTTTTTATTAATAGATAAGGGCAATTAAAATTATACCATATTTTCTGATAGGTAATAGCACACAAAATATTAAAATAACATTTTAAAATATTTCCAAAACATCAACTTTCTAAAACTAATGAATAACATTTTACTACGATGCTGTACGATTTTAAGTGACATTCACTGTAGATAGCGGAGTCGATTAAGCCATGTCCGTCTGTCTGTTAAAATCAACTTTCTGAAGCCCCCAAATAACTTACATACACGATTCATACACCAATATCTTTAGGTTCGATTGATATTTAAAATCGAGAAAATCGGTCCACAAATGGCTGAGATATAAGGAAAAAAAACAGGACAACCTCGATTTTTGACATATTACTAAGTCATTAATATATACAATATGGATATCTAATGATAGATATTTCAAAGACCTTTGCAACGACCATAGTAAGTAAGTTGGACCTACAATGGGTCAAAATCGGAAAAAATATTTACAAAAAAGCAATTCGTAAATTTTTTTTCCAAAAAATTAAAACAACAACTTTGAAAAAAAAATAAATTTTGTTTACCTAAAAATATTTAAAATTTGTATTTTGAAGTATATTTTGGTGTAGGGTATATTTCGGCACAGCCGAATATAGCTCTCTTACTTGTTTTTAATGAAAAACGAATACAACGAAACAAAAAAATAACAAGTTTATTGACATTTTGATACAAAAAAGCTATGTGCATTTTGATAAAAATTTTATTCTACATTCTGAAAGCCTTATTTATCGTGCATTTACTCACTAATCCGCTTTCGACTATCTCATTCGGTTTAGGAGTTACCAATAAGAGCTATGTGTAAATCATATAGAAAAAAATAAAATAAAAATTTAAATAATACCTGTTTTTGATTAAAAAGGAATTAAATCGTTTAAGGCATTAATTTTATGTGAAATAGCTATATCTTTCACGTAGTAACCAAGTCTGTCGCTTTGAAATTATGATATCTGTCATGACATATAATAAGCGAGATATATGTACAAAGCAATCAGGGGTAGAGAGAATTTTTTATCGAGCAAACTTTTGAATGATAAAGCAGGGTTGGCAAACATGGTAAAATTGTAATTTTTTTGGTACATTTAAGCTGAATTCACCCATGAGTTTCAGAAACATTTTTTGTTCGGAACAATTTTTTTTTATATGTAGTTTGACATTCTATTTTTGAGAGAGACTTCAAACTACATATAAAAAAAAATTGTTCCGAACAGAAAATGTTTTAGAAACTCATGGGTGAATTCAGCTTTAGTTGGCACTACCACGAGTCTTTTAATACAATTTCAAAATAGTGGCCTTTTTTTATTGAATTGTTATCAGCAATTTCCTCAATGTTCTGTTTTTTGTTATGTTAATTCGAAGGATACAATTGCATATAAATATCGATTCCTGTAGTAAAATTCGTGTAAATGAAGTGCATAATAAATTTAAGAATTAAGTCCCTCATTTGTACACAAATGGATGCATATGTACTAAATTCTACATAGCTGTTTCAAAATTTGGTATTCCGAAAAAAATATATAAAATTATGAAGTTTAAATTACAATTTTGGTAATAGTGCAAGCCGAAGAGATGACTAATATTTTATTTGTACACCAGAAGCGAGAAAAAATACATTAAAAGTCTAAATTTACAATTAATTTATATTAGCGGTATGCACTGTTAAGTGCGAATGGTCTAGCATCATTGCAAATGCAAAATTTTACCGTAATCCAATAACAAAATACACACAAAAACCTTTACAATTTTGCATTTGCAATGATGCAATACCATTCGCACTTAACAGTGAATACCGCTATTGTGTTGTACTTGAAGACTTATTGAATGGGAAGGAGAGGAATTTGGATAGTATTATTTAAAAATATATTAAACATGACAAGCCTTGAATGGTATTTGTCTATTATTAAATAAAGGTGCTCAATATAAATTCGTCTATGTTCATAAAATAGAAGACGCTTTCAGTAATATATTTACCAACTATTTTCGATTCCGTTATTCAATATAACCTAAAACTAATTATACTATTGATAATTTGTGGTGCAAATAATATAAATAAAAGGACAAAGTACGCCGCGCAGAGTGATATACTAAATATTTTCAGAATTCTCCTAAGAATTCTTTCCAATGATGTATTCAAAACCGCCTGTTATGCGCATGACATTGCGATATGATAATGGGAAGGGATTAATATATCCTATTTACAAGAAAGAGGAAAATCTCAGACAATGCGAATCTCATCTTTCAGAACTTGGCGGTTATGCACCAGTGTTATACGAACAATTCTGACTTCTGCATCGGAAAGAAATTAAGACAGTGATGTATAACCATTAGAGATACAATGACAACTATCTCGACATAAATCGTTGAGACAATTTGTTCAATACAACCAATCGATATAATGGTAAAATATGAGACATCCATTTCTGCAACTGGATTGATAGCAACGGATGAAGACCGGACACAACAGACATCAACAAATATTGAACGTCTTATGCCCGTAATTTCAATAAATAAATAGATATCTATCAGTGCTTAGTTACTTGTGGAGTAAAAATATTTGGTAATTTTTACCAGTAGATATTGATTTGAAATTAATGTCAAGCTAACTTTTATGCCCGTAATTTCAACAAATAGATATCTATTAGTGCTTAGTTACTTATGGGGTAAAAATATTTAGTAATTTTTACCCATAGATGTTGATTTGAAATGAATGTCAAGTTACCTTTTAGATAAATTTAACTGTTGGGTATTTTACACCGTAGATTAAATTGAAATTACAGGCATTAGGCAAATATATCTGCTGGGTATTTTACACCGTAGATATCTGTTTGTTGAAGTTACGGGCATTAATAAGAGGCAACATCATTATGGAGAGCTGTGATAGAATCGCTAACAGCTAAGCATTGACTGTATCATTAGAAATGCTGACATAATACAATCCAGGAACCAATATGTGTATAGACTCAAAATAGAATAATTAAAAAGTTCTGGATTTCAAATTGAAAGTTTATGTCAAATATTCCGGACAGTATTATAATGTAAGAAGGAAATAAATGTGGTCTCAATTTGGGTCCCAAACCATAATGGGAATCAGACAAAGACCCAAATACCGTAAAGGGATTCCAATAAGGATACAACGAATAGCATCATTAATTTTAGCAGAGTTGTATTGAGAAGCTTAATAGGGGACCTCACTGGTCACATTAAATTGAATTCACACCTTGCATGCATAGGCATTTCGAACAATGTATTCTGTAGGGAATGCAGTGAGGAGGGCGAAACTTTGAAACACTACTCATGCCAGATTCCGACTTTTGGACAAATATTATTAATAGTTACGTCTGCTAAATCAAATCTAAAAACCGTACATATTTGGTCAATTTACAAGGTCTCCTATCATGTCATATTGTCATAATGTCCTAATATTTCACAATGCCTTTCAAGCAAAAACTGTCCTAAAATAATACTACTCTGTATGCTATGTTTATTGTGTTAACGCCTAAGAGTCGGTTAAGCTGAGCCGCTGAGTAGTGAACTATTAGGACATTGTGACAATATGACTGATAGGAGACCTTGTGAATTGACCAATTATGTTGTACAGCTTATACTATACAATTTTCAAATCGGAAGGTTCTGCATCGAGGTCAAGGGCATGAAATTGTGCTACTTCAACGGGGTTGGTCCACAAATCCATTGGACTAAGTGAAGTAGGATAGGCTGGGCAGTTGAATATGTGAGGGGTATCATGGGGACACTGACTGGGAATATATTTGGAACTGCACGGTCTATGCGTGACCAGTAGGCATTGAGCCTGTCATATATACCCTACGTACATATTATAGTGCTTACAGTGTTACCCTAAATGTTTGTTTAAATTTCTAATGTAATGAACTTACCTTTTGTTGCAACCACTCCGAATGAGGCCGAGATTTGGCAATATAAGTCTTTAGCTCAACATCTTGAATGAATTTCTTCTCTTGAGTATCGACCAATAACATACGGCCTGGTTTCAAACGACTCTTCAAGGTAACTTGAGAGGGATCAACATCATAGACACCAACTTCGGAAGCCATAACCAAAATATTCTCCTTGGTGACATAGAAACGAGATGGACGCAAACCATTACGATCCAAAACGGCACCAATATAGCGACCATCAGTGAAGGAAATTAGAGCAGGACCATCCCAGGGTTCCATGACACACGAGGCCCATTGATAGAAATCACGTTTCTCTTGGGGCATAGTTTTGTCATTTTGCCAAGCTTCTGGCACCATGGTCATGACTGATTCGGGCAATGTACGATCACTAGCCTGAGTTAAGAACTCCAAAACACAATCAAAAGAACCGGAATCGGAGAGATTGGGTTCCACCACCGGATAGAGTTTCTTCAACTCATCACCAAATAATTCGCTCTTCATGACACCTTCACGAGCCTTCATTAGATTCACGTTACCGCGCAGTGTATTGATTTCACCATTGTGAGCCAAAACACGCAAGGGATGAGCTCTCTCCCACGAGGGGAAAGTGTTGGTGGAGAAACGTGTATGAACCAAAGCCAAATAGGTTTCGAATTCGGGATTCTTAAGATCGGTATAGTAATCCCAAAGTTGATCGGATGTAAAGAGACCCTTATAGACAATGGTTTTGGTGGAAAGTGAACAAATATAAAAACGACGACCTTCTTTGGCCAACTCGTGGCTGGCACGTTTTCTCAAAACGAATGTCTTGCGCTTGAAAGTCACATCATCCATACCAGCTGGACGAGTAACAAATACTTGACGTGAAAATGGTTCCGATTTACGAGCCACCACACCGATGGCATTCGTATTCGATGGCACATCACGCCAGCTCAACACCTCTACTCCCAAAGACGTTGCTAATGCATTAAACTCCTGCTCAGCCTCTTTGTGAGTTTGATGATCCAAATAAAAAATACCAGTGGCATAATTACCAAGTTCTGGCAATTGAATGCCCTGAGAAGACCTGTAAATGAAATTAAGTAAATAAATTTGTAAATTAGTATCACATTACTGGAAAATTAAGGATAATTTAATCAAGTTATTTCTATATTTCAAATTGAATCAATTACAACGCCACACAGCGTATGAGATATCATGTTGTCACTTTTGCCATTGTGTACACCATTTCCCATATTGTTTGAAGCGCATCAATGAGACTGGTGTAATAGTATTCAAAGCATATAGAGGACATATAATATATTAAATATTATCCTTCCATTTTTGAAAAGGAAATTATTCGTTTTGAAAAATCGCTTGTTTTTGAAAACACGCTATAATTTCTACATATTTCCAACTGATTCTATATTTTTTGAAAGAAAATACTTTGAATTAAATCGGGTAGGTTCCAAGAATCATATTAGGGCTATATTCTCTTTATAAGAGTAATCTGGAAAGCACTGTAAAATCTAGATGTTTTCCAGAATGCCGAAATATCCAAAATCAGCAATACCTATCAATTAATTGTTAATTAAGCTACGTTTGGCACCCAACTAAATTATCAATTACACAGGTCAACAGCAAAAAAAGGCTTCACTAACCACTATATAGATTGGATGCATCATGGTTGCCTAAGTACAAAAATGGTAAAATTTTTTAATTCTATGGATAGATTTTTTTAAGATTTTTTCCCTAAAATATCGGGCTAATCCGATATTATTGAGGTAAACTTAAAAAAGTTCTAATTTACATAACCTTTAATCTGTTTATATATTGCATTTTAATCGGCTTAGTAGTTTCGGAGTTATAATAACAAATTGAAGCAAAAAATATATTTTTTACGTAAAAATAGCAAATTTATTTTGTTTTAAAAAACTCATGAAAACGGCAGAAATGGTTCAGGTTTGTTACTTTGTCGCAAAGCCGCATATAATAGAAACAAAATGAGATATCGATCATAAAAATCGATGGATTATTTTCGAATTTATTCACAATTAAATGAATTCTCTTATTTTCAGAAAATTGCATGTGCGTACAATCGTGTACTTTGAGTGTACATTTTACATGTGTTTTGTTTTTGTTAAAATTTTGGTTACAATAACAAAACACATGTAAAATTTTCTAAGTTTACTTCAATAATATCGGACTAAACCTTTTTGAGTTATCATAAATTATGTGGAGAAACATATAAAAAAATTAAATTTTTTTTAAAAAAAAATCTATCCATAGAATTAAAAAATTTTACCATTTTTGTACCTAGGTAACCATGATGCATCAAATCTATATACTGCTTAGTGAAGCCTTTTTGATGTTGATCTGTGTTATTTTACAATCAAAAAATTTACAACGAATGCCAGCTGATTACGGTTTAACGAAATCTTCCATTACATTTAATCGAGAATTACGTAAAATAAAATTGTGAAATAACTTCATGATTTTGCAAAAAATATGTATTGGTTGATTGATAAGTTTCAAAATACTATTGGAAATGATGTTAATTTATGAATGCAAGCTATCTGATACGGAAATAATGAATACAGAGACTGTAATAGTCGGAATTTTTTGCTTTATTTTTTATTAATACCCCCCATCAGAATGGGTCTCGTACAATGTGACGTAAATGATGGTGAGTGATAATTCAATTAAATTAGTAACAAACAACACTTTTTTTTTAACTGATGCAATTCAATTTTAAAACCTCATATTTCATTTATTTAGAATGTTCTTTGCAATGATGTTTTAAAGAATGCAATTTCATTACAAGCTCATCATGCACTCTTTGCCATCCCAATCAAACAAATATTTCATTACTTATCAACTTTTTTATTCATTTAATTTTATTAGTTTGATGGCACATTGTGTGTTTTTTCACACATATGTATTACATACATAAATCAAGCTTTGAGGGGGGTATAAAAATTAAAATGTTTCATTAATTACCATTTAATACGTTGGAAAGTAGTATTTCAGATTGTGAGTGTGTGAAAAGCATTTCTTATCGCTTTTAAATAAAGCTGAATTAAAAACCCGGCAGACTACTAACTCACGTTTTTACAGATGGTGGTTTGGTTCCTTGAACTTGTTACTTAACAATTATAAAAATTAACTATACATATTATTAAAGTGATTGTTTTTTTTAATCAATTCAGGCATTTACATGCTAATAAGGAAGTAATTTAATCATAAATTGTATCAATTTCAAAAAATTCCTTAGAATTTTGAAAGATTACATGAAATGATTAATGAAAATTTCATTAGTTGTCAAGTAAATGCGAAAGAATTTTGAACTTAATTTTTCACAGTTTATTAAAACAAAATATTGTTTAAATTTTTTAAATATTACCAAGACTGACTTGTTTTATTTGAAATCAAATCTACCTTAATTGGAGTTTTTTAAGACTTCAATTTTTTATTTATTTATATTGGGTATATGAATTAAAAATGCGCCAATTTTTAAATTTTTTAGCTTTTATTTTGAAACATTTGTACAATATAAATTTATTCAAAGTATTGGCCATTGTTAGCTATAACCTTTAACCATATTTCTGGCAACATATGGACAATTCAACGAGAATGACTACTACGACCGAAAACCCAAAAACCCATCAAAATTTTTTTTCAAGATGATTTGAATAGGAGTAAACACTAAAATATTACTATGTGTAATATTACAACACTTTATTGGCATAATAATAATTTAAACTGACTATATTTAATTTTTTAATTCAATTGGCATGATTTAGGCTAAAATTGCGGTTAAAACTAAGCTCGCAATTAGCATATAGTATGAAATGAATTTGACTCTGATTGTTTTTTTGCTATTGTCAAATTGTTTATTGAAACCGAATGTACATATATTTTCTATTAATTTTTTTAGTTTTTGTATACATATGTATATTTACAGAATATATATTGTTACGAAATTGTACTTGAATTCAAATATAACGATTTTAAGGGCTGATTTAAAAGTAGCATAATGCTTTCAAATAACAGTGCTGTAATGGCAGACTGTAACATATCTGTGGGCATTGTTAAATAAAAGCTTTCAGTTGATTTGATCGTAAGTTGGCAACGCTGTATTCGAATATTCAGTTAAAGAACATTGTAGAAAGTACACCACAGATGGCGTATGATCTAGAATATTCGAACTTTGAAAGAGATTTCTAGATGGTAATGCAGTGTTATAAATAGTGGCAGAGGTTGCAGTCGTGAGTGAGGTTATCAGAGACGCTTTTCGAATAAACATCAACTAAGTGCCTTAAAGTGTGTTGTGTTTTTTTCAAGTAAATTCGTGTACATTATAAATTGTGTCTGTATTTCTGAGAATTTATAAACGTGTATAAAAAAACATTGAGTGGCTATTTAATTCTGTGGTTGTTGTACATTTTGAATAAATAAAGAGTTGTTACAATTTTTAAACTACTAAACGGCTTTTATTTGCAATCAAAAGTATCCGGTTTATTTAAAGGAAATAAACCAGCGTTTTGAAAAGGTTAAAACGTAACAATATTGTTTTATTATAAGAGAAAAATCTGTCACGTACAGTATGTCACGTACGATATTAAATTTTATTTATTATAAAATCATCCAAAGATTGTTTTTATTTAAATATAACGGATTGTAAAGGAAAAATATTTCGTTTAGTGTAAGAAATTAAAAGAAAACATAACGCCTCTCACGATTCGAAAATTTTCGCATATTTATACATGTACCTCGAAATGACTTCCGTTTTATGTCACGTACGATATACCCTTATTTCGCTCAATATTTTGGACAACAATATTTCGAAAGAACTTTTTATTATTTTAAAATATAGTACCCTCTGAATGGAACATAAAGACCAAATTATTTTTCAGATACTCTTATTTTTGCAAAATCTATTCCACTATATAGGCGTACAAATGTCACGTACGATGATATTCTGAGCCAAAAGAAATTATCATCTTTTGAGGCCAAGAACGAATTAAGCCCATTTCAGATACTCTGTTCCAAAGTGAAGCGTATCTTAGAGAGACGCTTCTACATCGATCGAAACAAATAGTAGTGAGACACGGTCTGGACTATAAAGCGGGCGAGTCAAAACATCCCAACCACTTCATTCTAAATATTTTTTAACAGGTATTGCAGCATGTGGCCGAGCGTTGTCATGATGGAATATTATGGTTTCATTAATGGCCACATATTTTGCGCATTTTTCGGCCAAGCTCGTTTTAAATCAGTTGCATTCGGTACAGGTTATCTGTGATGGTCTGGTCAGATTTCAGCAGCCCATCAAATACAGAGAATATACATAAGATCTCTTACGCTTCGGGTTATCGTAATGGATCCATTTTTCATAGCAATTATTGATTCACATGTCGGACATATAAAATCGTTTTTCAAGGTCGCTCAGCTTCAATTCGTAAGGTACCCAATATCCCTGCTTTTGGATGTATTCTGCTGCATGAAAACGTTTTGAAATAGCTGATTAAGTAGCTCCCAATGATTTGGCAAGCTCTTGTTGAAAAGTAGATAAAATTCTCTATCCATTGATATATAACATGTCTTATGTTTTTTACGTGTCAAATAAATTAGGATCATGGAATACTTTTTTGAAAAATATGACAAAAAATGCTTTTTATTGAATTTTGCATAGATACAAATTATTCAAATTGAAATAAAATTTTTATTTATGAATATTTTTTAATGAAATTTCACAGTTATGTAGACTTTTCTATTTAAAATGGAAAAATAAAAACAAATTTTGAAATTTGTAATCAAGTATCCCGAAATTCCCAAAAAAATCTTGAAAAATCACAAAAATGGGATTTTTTCGTTTTTTGGGCGGGGTTATCGGAACCCTTTACAAAATAATTAAGAACTTATTGGGCCATCTAAAATAGGTTACTATTTTTTGATATCGAGTATGCGATTTGAAAATTTTTGCCCTAAACTTGAAGTTTACATAAAAAATAGGCATTTTTTGAATGGACCTGATCCCGTCGGTATCAGAAATTACAAATGTTTTTTTTCATTTAAAATATTTGGCGTAGAGTTAGATTTTCAAAAAGTACAAATTCATTATACATCCTCTTAGAAAATTTTTAGATAACTTAAAAAGAATAAAAGTACTTTTATCCCAAAAAATTGCGAAAAATCGCCTTTTTTAATTTTTTTATATTCAAATGCATGTAACTTTGGACTCAGTCGTGGACTTCTTTCTATATTTGATATATAGATCTATTGTTAATCCTATAAAAGAAAAATGGATAAAATCGGAGAATATTTGGAACCGCGGTCACCAAAAAACTGGTGTGAGGTGGGTAAAAATGTTGAAAATTAAATTTTCAAATGCGAATATCTCCTAAGCCATAAGAGATAATTGATAGCTACGACGAGGTTTTATGTAGTGCTCGACGAGGAGATTCCGTATGTGTAAATTTTTAAATCGGAACACAAACGAAGAAATAGGATCATTTAAAAATTGAACATACCCGAAGTGTCATACTTTGGGAACCCCTGGTGGGGTCATGAGGTACAAATTCAAAACTTAAACTCGACTACACTTCCTCTTTGCGCATGTGAAATTTCATTCAAATCGGAGTAAGGGTTTAGAAGTTACAGATTTATTTCCCTCTTTTTTATTCTCATACCAATGTGCGTTGCTGTAAACTTTACAGTGTAAAGCAAGTGGGAAGTGGAAATAAAATAATATTTTTTTTGCTATATCTCAATTCGCATAGTCGTGAAAAATAATCAAAGTAAAAAATTTGGCTTAATAATCAAAGACAAAAATTGAGCTTAAAGATGTTTGAAAAAATGTATAATATTTTGACATATTTAGTAAGAACTGGCTTCAAAAAAGACTACATCCTACATCTGGCAATAGCCGACAATAGTGATTTTTTAAAAAATATTCTAAGTTAAAGAAGTTACAAGTAACAAAGTTTTCCTAACCCGAGGTGGCAAACTTTGGAACTTTGGTATCTCACCTTGTATTCTAACAGGGTGGTCACAAATATAGTTTTCTTAAAGCCTATGTAATCCTCTATGATCGGAGTACAAAGTGGTAAAGATTCCACTTTTTTTTTGCGATTGTATCCACTGTGCGCCAGGATAATGAAACACGATATCTTAAACTTTCAGTTTAGTTGGGAACATCCAAAAATTTTTTTTGTGGCACACTAATGTACATATTTCTGGTTTCGGAATTATCTTTATTAAATCAAGCCGTGATTCATTAATTATATTTAATTGTATTTGCATGACAACTAATTGCGTGCTTGAACCTGAATTAAAACGGGAATGTATTTTAAAAAAGGTTATATGATTATTTTTTTTGCAATATTTGATTATTCTCCACTTAATTTCACTATTTTAATTATTTTTGTTAACAGGTTAACTAACATAACAAATTAATTTTAAAAACTATTTTATATATTAGGGTGGGTCAATTTGTTTTGGGCGTGAAAAAACGTGACAGGCGTATAGCTAAATCGGAATCTACACTAAATTCTAAGAAAATTACCAAAGGAAACTATGGACTAAAATCAAAACCTAGCTCCCGCTGAGAGACTTCAAAATACACGTTTAAAAAATTTCACTGTCCAACAAATTGAGACTTTTTGATTGGAACATAATAGCGACCCTATAATTCTGTTAGGACATATTGAGTAGATCATTTTTGTAGATTAAACTTATAGTCCAGCTGGTCTGATTTTTTTTACAGTGGGTCTAAGTTTTAATTTTTTGATCGAAGGGTGCATTATACTAACTGAAAAAATTGTTGTAAGTTAATTTCTGAGAGAATTCTTATTGTCAGCGTTATTTACAACTTTGGTATCTTTGGTGACCCCCACTGAAATTTTCCGGCAAACATTTTGGTAGAATATTTTAATCCTTAAATGTCCTTTTTTAAAGGATTTTTTTTATTTTCTCGAAAAAAGGGTCAAATTGACCCCTAAAGAGTAGAGATAGAGGGTTAAGATCTTCCAAAAAATGATCCCACGATATAACTCTGACAATAAGAATATTTGCAAATGGCATCTAATTCCCATCAACAGCTAAAAAAAAAATTATTAAGCAGTTGAATTAGAATTTAGTCACTACCCTGTTGATTTTGATTTCAAATCTGTGTAGATAGATAAAATGGAAGTAAAAAGTCTTCATATATTGTGGTGTTCATATTATCGCGAGTGCACTGTATTGTTTAAAAATGATAGCAACTTATATTAAACACTGATTTTTGTGAATTTATTAAGCTCATTTCTAAGATAATATTGTATTATTACATGATTATTACAGCAAATAAATGGCACATATTGGATAATTAACAGACAAAAATATTTTATAGCTTTTTGTCATGAAAAATATAAATAAAGAGAAAAACGTTTCCAAATAAATATGTGTTTATTTATGATTTGTTTATTAGACGATAATGGAGGGATATAAACGTAAAAAGTAGAAAGATAAATGAGGCCATCAGCGTAAAAGTGGTTGCTGTTCAATTTTTGAAAATCGTTTTTTTTTAGTCTCTGAAATTTTCTGTATATTATTGGTAATTTAGTTGTATTAAGGTACGGTCACACATGGCAAATATTTGCTCAAAAAAGCGTAACCACTTTTTTTTAGCAAAATTTGTTTGACGTGTTTACTCTTACAAGTGTTTTGTAAGATCAAACAGCATCAAATAAAAAAAACAATTTTTTTTTGTTTTGAATCATCCAAAGTAAAATAAGTTTTTGAAATAAATAAGAGAATTCAAATATATTTTATTTAGTGGTTACGTTCTTTACTAACAAAAACATATTTTCAAATTTCAATTTTCAAACGCCTATAATTCGGAAATTATAAGACACAAACTTTCAAGCCGAGCGTTTTCCAAAAATATAAAAATCTTTGAAATCGGATGGGAAACAAAAAAATGGAACGTGTTTAAAAATTTTATATATCGAAGGTACCCCACTTTGAATTTTTGCACAGATCATAATACATATAACAAAGTAATGTAGTGGTGTAAGTTGAATATACCACAATAACCTCAAATAATTGTAAATGTAAATATCGGGCCCCAACTGTAAAAACACAGTTATATTGTAAACACTTTATTGAAATGTCTGCGTACTTTTTGTAAGTATTTGGAACACATTATATGGTATAAATAAGACAACAATTAGAGAACTAAAATCACTACTACGCAAAGATACATAAAAACGGTAACGAGTTACTTTTACCCGAAACAATTGAAAAAATTCACTATGTGGTGTTGGCCGATTGGACATTGAAAGTGCGAGAGATTGTGGAAGCCATAGCCATCTCACATGGCTCAGTGGTTTAAATGCAACAACAACCAAAGGAATCCAAGGTGGGTTTGTCAGCCAATAAAGTCATGGTGATCGTTTTTTGAGGTATAATCCACATTTACTACCTTCAAAAGGGTATAACAATCAATGGCGAATATTATGCCAACTTATTGGGTCGATTTAATGAGGATTTGAGAAAAAAAACTACCGCTATTAGGCAAAGAATTGCTCCGTCGTATTCTCCGGATATAGGCCCGAGTGACTATTTCTTGTTTCCAAACCTGAAGAAATGGCTCGGCGGAAAGAGATGAAATCATATCACAAACAAAATTTCTATTTACACGACCTCGACAAATCTAATCTTTTGGAAGGTATAATAAAATTGTAGAAACTTTGGACAAAGTGTATAGAGCTCAAAGGAGACTACGTTGAAAAATAAAATGATTTTTTTATATGTATTTTCCGTATTTCTCGTACAATTAATAGGGATCGTTGTTAATATTTACCCCTACAACATTAAATTATATATATATTTATTCCAAGGTTAGCTACTGATTCAAAACGGAAAAGCTCATTTGGCTTATTTCGGTAACGGTATTTTAATCATAACAGAAATTTTATTTTGAATTATTTATTAAATTTAAACAAATTAAGAAATCAAGAAATATTCCCTTATAACCGCATCTGACAAAGCTTCCTTCGTGGTATAATTTTAAGTCCGTATTTTTTTTGTAGGAGGCCTAGTACGAGACAAGAAGCCATCACAAATTACGGATTATGACTGGAAAGATCATCGACCAAGAACTGTCAATCGATCTATTCCTTCATAAGTAAGTCGGAACTCTCGAACTAAACTCCTAAGTTTTATGGTCTAAACCATAGAGAAACTAGAAAAAAACTCAAACAAAAAAATTACCCAAATGAGTGTTGTTTTTATTTTCAGATAGTTTTTTTACTAATACCACTTAGGTTTTTGACAACTGAGTTAGGTCTTTGACAGGAGTGTTTCCGCTTTATGTATATTTTCTATATGGTCTAAACCAATTAAATAAAATTGAGTTTTGTTTGGTACTCCACCATGTGTCAAATTATAGGTTATAAATTATAACCAAAACGAATGCATATGGCCAATCCAACTTCGAGAAACCTAAACCAATGCGAGAGTGAAAAGCATATATAAAAGTATATATTGTCACTGTATATCTCCAATAATTGAGTCAGTAGTAAAGAAAGAATAACTTTTTAAAATGGGGGCGATGGATGAAGTTCTATGTAAATCTACATTTTAATCGATGACTAAAAAAAAACATTTATTTAACTTTTTATTTGAACCGATTTCATAAGAACCAAGACAAGTTTTATCACGAAATTCCCTTAATTTTCAATTTTATTACACATATGTAACTACGTATAAAAAACAAGATTGTTTTCTGTATACCCCTAAAAAAAATTCCATTATAATGTAAAATTAACTTAATTTAAATAATTTAACATTTTATTAAATGCATTAACCAGAAACAGGTTCCACACAATTTTCGAAAGTGTGTGGGTTATTAAAAAAGGAAATAAATTAAATTCCTAAGAAGTTTAAAAGTGAATTCTTTCTCTCAAATTTCTGTCTCAAGTACATGTATGTATAGTAGATGCGAATTATTTTACAAACGTGTGAAAATTTCAATGCAAAATTTAATATATCTAAAAAGTTAATAAATATTTACTATTTGCTCCACAAAATACTTAATAAATAGTGCATTGAAATTGCATTTAATAAATAGTATTTAGCCATAAATAATAAACTAAATTAGCACAATTCAATATGAAATGAAATAATAATAATTTTCAAGGTCGACGAATACAAACTGTATAAATATGAACTTGTAGACGACGACGACCAAGCAACCTATTTAAACCTCTAATAAACTGGAATGAAGAGAAATTGCAGGTATAATTAGTATCAATATGCGAGTAACTTAAATAGAAATAAATTATAGAGAAAATAAAAACAACACAAATAGAAATAATTGCAATGCTAAATTAGCAACGATCGAGTCGTATTTGTCTAACAGATGTAGACAAATACAAGGTATATGTACTTTATTTTGTAACATCACTTGACTTGATTGTCTGTCCTCAATTTTTAATTAGTTAGTTGAACTTTATGTGAAAGTCAAACTAAGATAAAATGTTTGTATGTATACGAATTTATAGTTGAAAATAGCTGATTTTGATTATTTGGATATTTAGCACAAACAGGAAGTTTAAATGATTTTGGAAAGGTGATCTATCTATGTCAGACATTTCCTTTTAGACAAGTAGTTGTGTAACTGAACTAAAACTTGACACTTTAAATAGAAAATCAAGGAATTTTAAATTTTAACTATTGTATTTTATTAGGAACCTACATTTTGTATTCATTAAATTGCATTATAGTGGAGATAGTACTAGAACACCAATTTAACACAACGAACTTAATTTTAGAGACTGGGAAGATGCATAGAAAGCGATCTTATTTTGATTGACAATACGATTTAAAGTTCTATTATTATGTAAAATTTTGAATAAGTCTACAGTATTTTGAAAAATAACACTGTGTGTAATTTTTTGAGTCATGGAAATATAACCATATACGGACACCACTACGTGATAAAAGACCAAAAAAAAAGACCCGTGTCTAAAGTTTTGCCCAAAGTCATGCACTTTTTTATACCCTTCACCTTCGTGAGAAGGGTATATGTATATAAGTTCGACATTCCGTTTGTAATTTCCACAATATAATTTTCCATGCCATGTCTGTCTGTCCGCCTGTCTGTTGAAATCAATTTTCTGAAGACCCTAGATATCTTCGGATCCAAATCTTCAATAGTCACACATGCTTTTGAGAAGTTTCCTCTTTAAAATCAGCAAAATCGGTCCACAAATGGCTGAGATATGAGGAAAAAACCAGGACAACCTCGATTTTTGACCTATTCTTTACCTATATGGATATCTAATGATAGATATTTCAAAGACCTTTGCAACGACGTATATAAGACCATAGCAAGTTGAAATTTTATTTTCACCAAAATAAAAAATTGTTTTTTAAAATTTTAAATAACAATTCGAAAAAAAATTTGTCCAAAAAATTAAAAAAACAACTTTGGAAAAAATTTTGTTTACCTAAAAATATTATTTTAAAGTATAATTTGGTGAAGGGTATATAATATTCGGCACAGCTGCCTAAAAGTATGCGTTAGTTTATAATAATTTAATAGTTTATGGCTTAATTCTTTTAGTTTTTTCTTACTAACTTATATTGACCTAACTAAACGGTTTTAAGAATCATTCCTAGGAAGTTCAAATGTTCTAGAAAGTTGTTTATTGAGATCTTAGGTACATTAGTGTATTTGATTGTTTCCTTGAATTTTGAACGGTTTGCTACCCATGGACCTGAACAGGGGAAAAAAGGTAAAAAAATACAAATTTTTAAAGTTTTTTTGCGATTTTAATCTTGAAGATGAATTTTTTTTTGATTTTATGTGTACAATTTTTGTTCTTTATGACAAGGGCTACAACTTTGACTCAGAGAGTAAATAAAAATTCCGAACTGTTTGCAAGATATGAGCCTGAAAATATTTTATTTTTTTGCATTGCAAAAATGACACCGAGACCCCAAATCTTTGGGGGCCCATAAAAAAGTGCATGACTTTGGGCATGACTTTTTTGGTCTTTTACCACCTAGTGGTGTGCGTATGTGATTATTTTTTTCGTGTTGCATCGTGTTATCAAAATAATAAATACCCAGGAAAAATTTCAAAACTTGTTCTTAAATAATTAGTTCTAGAACGATTGCAATGAGAATCTCTCTCCAAAATCATTTCAATAGGATTCGATATTATGTATTTTAAGGTATAATTCTATAAGTGTTTATATGGTTCTTGAAACTAGTTCCATGCGTGACAAAAATCACTGATAAAAGAACTAGTTCCAAATAACGTGTGCTAGCTGTGTTACATTTCTTTAGAACCAGTTCTGAAGGTGACAATTGGTCGCAAATATAAATTATAATGAGTTCAGCATGAGTTCTAGAACTAGTTGTGGATTTACCACAGTTTTTCCTGTGGAGTTATTTGAAAATATTTCCGAAACTACGTAAGGCAAAAGTGCTACGTGTTTAACTGAAACTACGCAAAGTATAGTTAAATTCTCTGGTGCATTAAATCTAACAAATTGTATTTATTACTTTTTAATGTTATTTATATTGTTGGCAAATATTAAATTATTTTAAAAATACACTTCATATACAATAAATTGTATTAATTTTGTTTTGTTTTCATTCACATCGATTTATTAGTAAATTTATAGTACATATTAAAAAGTATGTGATTTTAAATGTTTTTATTTTTTTTTATTTTTTAAATTTCAACAAAATATGTACCTATAAGACTCGTGTTTTGATAATGTGCCAACAAAAACAAATACACAAAAGAATATTCTTTTTTTTATTTTTTTTCATTTTAATAAATGCATTTATAATAAATATTCAAAATAGAAAATGTTTTGCGAATATTCGTTCGTACCGCCTTCATGGGTACATATAAGAGTGCATGTATGTAAATTATATTAAGTTTGATCAATATTTATTTATTTATTTCGAAATATTCAATTCAATTCATTGCATTGCATGTTTGTACTTACAATGCTTTGGCATATAATCCATGGGGTATAGAAGCCATAACACCAGCGCCATCGCCAGTGTCATTATCACAGGCGCAAGCACCGCGATGATTCATCCGTTCTGACAAGGTCTGGGCATCACGAAGAATCTGGAAATAAAATACATAAGTAAATGGAAAATTTTAAAAGTTAAGCAAATATTTAAGAATATTTAACATCTTTTATAGTACATAGAAGGATTTATTTTCATCAGTATAATAAATTACTGCAGAATGAATGAATGAATGCTATAAACATATTTACTTAAAAATACTGTCATAGAAACAAAATATTTGGTTGAAAAACTTGATAAATTTAATACTATACGCAGAGAAAAAATATGGTTGTGCATGTTTACTGTAACCATTTCAACATTGTTACAAGTTTTTTTTAACAATATTATAGTTACAGTAACTATTTACATGATTGTAGTAACCATAATATGATTAATTTACGATTCACATGATTGTATCGACCATATATATGGTTACAGTAAACAAGTATATGTTTGTGACAACCATTTATATGATAAAGGACTTACCATATTATGTTGCTCTCGGCTTATGGATATCATAATATGAGAACAACGTATTATGATAAAATTATTCATCATAAATATGGTTGTCACAAACATATATTTGTTTACTGTAACCATATATATGGTTGATACAATCATGTGAATCGTAAATTAATCATATTATGGTTACTACAATCTTGTAAATAGTTACTGTAACTATAATATTGTTAATAAACTTGAAACAATGTTGAAATGGTTACAGTAAACATGAACAACTATATTTTTTCTCTTAAGCGAATGACCCACCCACGAGGGCAAAATTGAGTAGCAGACCAGGACAAGTAGTGTCTAGCAAGGAGGACAGCAAGTGTACTACAATGCAAACAGACTGACCTTCCTGTTCTGGTACAAGCACCAAGCCCGAAACGCAAAAGTAAGGCCAAGAGGAACTTGAAGTGCCTGCAGTTGAACCTACATCACGCCAAGACAGCCTCTGAACTGCTATGCCGTAGGTTCACCAAACACTTCTTGGACAATTTTTTTTATACAGGAACCGTGGATCAACTCAGGGGTAATAGAGATATAAGAGATTTATTTATTTAATAAATAAATTAAAGGACTCCATTGTGACAATGGTAAGCTAATTTACAATTCAAGTACGACGAGGCCCAGAGCTGCACTTTTTATCAGGAATAATCTAACCTATTTACCTGTTTCAGAATTCCTACTTGGAGATCTTTTAGCGATACGGAATATTATTAGACAGGAGGTTCTAGATCTCACATTTCTAGCAATATCCTATCATATGCCATAACGAACTGGCACGTCTCTGATGATGTTTCTATGTCCGATCATCAATAATTCATATCGCTGGCTTAACATGCAAAGGCTCTAAGTCCACTTTTTTAGAAATTGAGATTTTAATGCAGTAATGTAGAATAAGTAAAAATACATTGATTACAATGAAAAAAAATGGAGTTATCCGCTTTTTGTTGTTGTTTTGTAGTGATGAGCAAAGGCGCTTAGTCCAATTTATCACAAGAAAATGCTCTAAAAGTACTCCCTATAAAAAGTACAGTTTAACATTTTCTGTCCAATTGTTCAATGACATATATTAAAACAAGTAAGAAAAAATGGTCGGTCAAGCCCAACCATTTAATACCCTACACTAAGTAAATGAGCAACATAATATTTCTTTTAAAATTTCAATAATTTATTTTCGTAAGAGGATCTTATATGGGAGCTATGACTAATTATGTACCGATCGCCATGAAAGTTATTTGCGTTGAATTTTATGTGTATACCAACATTTTTAAGAGATTTATGCTCGTTACAGTGATTTTTTGATTTTTTATAGACCGATCGGCTGAAATTAGGTGACATGATTTCCATTGTATAAAGTATTTCGGGAGGACATTTGTATGGGAGCTAGGGGAAATAATGGACCGATTTCAGTCAATTCAATAGGCTTCGACTTTGGGCCTAAAAAAGTGTATATACCACATTTTATCGAAATGTCTTCAAAATTAATCGACTAATAAAGTGATTCTGAGTCTATCTGTATAATTTAAGGTGGGTGTTAGACTAATATTTTTGGGCGTTACAAACATCTACATAAACGCATTATAGCTATGTATATTCGGCTGTGCCGAATCTTATATACCCTTCACCAAATTGTACTTTAAAATACAAATTTTAAATATTTTAAGGTATACAAAATTTAAAAAAAAAAATTCGAAATTGTTTTTTAAAATTTAAAATTTTTTTTTTCATATTTTTTAAATTTTGTTAAAATTATTAGTGAAAAATAAGTAGTAGAGCTATATTTGGCTGTGCCGAAACACAAAGTTTTTTCCAAATTTTTTTTTTGAATTTTTAAAAAATTAAAAAAAAGAATTTATGGCAAAAAAATGTTTGATGAAAAAAAATTCGAGTTAAAATATATTTTTCCCGATTTTGACCCATTGTAGGTCCAACTTACTATATACATATGTATATATACATTTATATACATCGTTGCAATGGACTTTGAAATTTCTATCATTAGATACCCATATTGTCTATATTAATGACTTAGTAATCCAGATATAAAAACTAGTAAATAAGAAATGAAAGACAAGTTCTAAGAAAAAGACCTAAGTCCATCAAAAAATACAAACTAATCAATAGAAAAAGCTCTAGGTCCAAAAAATCTTTTATCTCGGCAAATACTCATTTTATCATTTTGCTTTTACGCACATAGAAAACTAAGAAAAATACAGAAAAAATTGCGTTTACAGAATTCAAAAATATTTACGTAAAAATATTTGAATGCTTTTTGTCTCTCCTGTAAAATTTTAAAATATGGACTTAGAGCCTTTGCATGTTAAGCCAGCGATATTTGATATCGAAAGTTCTTTGACGTACGAAGCGAAATCCCAAAAATACAAACTGAGAACTTTTCATAATTCAGAAAAACTTCTTGGGTCTAATTCAGGAACCGGACCGGAAAACAATTTTAAAATGTTTGTAGGAAAACCACTCAGTTTCAAAATACTTTTTGATTGTTTTTCATATAAAAACCTTAAAATTGCTTTCCTGCCCATAAAGAGTCGAACGAGTATTGAGATATTTTCCAAGTCAAAATGTACAATTTTCAACCCTCTTTAATATACATTTCTTCAAAATTGTCTGTATTGGCCGAATACATAACAATTTAAAAAATTTGGAAACATTAATTATATTTATACACATTTTAATTCCCAAATAAATACATTAATTCCTTAATTGTGTTATTAAATATATTTTTATACCGTTCACCTTCGTGAGAATGGTATATATAAGTTTTTCATTCCGTTTGTAATTTTCCGACCCTATAAAGTATATACATATATTCTGGATCCTTATAGATAGCGAAGTCGATTAAGCCTTGTCCGTCTGTTGAAATCAATTTTCTGAAGACCCCAGATATCTTCGGGATCCAAATCTTCAATAATTCTGTCAGACATGCTTTCGAGAAGTTTCCTATTTAAAATCAGCAAAATCGGTCCACAGATTTTTCCTAGATTTTTGACCTATATCTGGATTACTAAGTCATTAATATAGACAATATGGATATCTAATGATAGATATTTCACAGACCTTTGCAACGACGTATATAAGACCATAGTAAGTTGGACCTACAATGGGTCAAAATCGGAAAAAAATATTTTTTAACCCAAATTTTTTTTCACCCAAAAAAAATTTAAAAAATAAAAATTATTTTTTTTAAATTTAAAAAAAAAAAAATTTAAAATTTGAAAAAAAAATTTTAAATTTTTAAAATAACAATTCGAAAAATTTTTTTTCCAAAAAAAATTAAAAAACAACTTTGGAAATAAAAATTAATTTTGTTTACCTAAAAATATTTAATTTTTATATTGAAGTAAAATTTGGTGAAGGGTATCTCTTAGTTGTTTTTTATTAAATGGCAGGAGATGATGTTTTTTTCATGCCTATTCATTTTTATTGTCACAGAATTCCGTTCCGAATGAGGGGGAATTAATTGCGTTTTTTGCTTCTTTACAAAATGTAAATTTATTTTGTAATGAAATCTAAAGAAGCTGATAAAAACATAAAGTGTGCTATTCGGCTGTGCCGAATTTTATACACCGTTCACCAAAGTACGCATTTTAAGATAAATATTAAAATAGAAACTATTTTTGGTGAAACAAATTTTTGTATAAAAAATAAAATTGTGAGAATAAGTCGAGGTAGTCGATGTTTATATCTCAGGCATTTGTGAGTAGATTTTCTAGATTTTAAATAGCAATCTAAGTTGGATTATAGCGGATATATTAATCTTTCAATCACGTATGTAAGTTATTTGGTAGCTTCGGAAATTTGTGGCATTTGTGAATAGATTTTAAATAGCAATCTAAGTTGGATTATAGCGGATATATTGATCTATCAATCATGTATGTAAGTTATTTTGGTGCTTCGGAATATTGGTTTCAACACGGAACGGAAGTGATCCATAATATATATGTATGTATATATTTATGGTGAAGGGTATAATGATTCTCTAAAACGACAATTTAAAACGCTGATAAACGACCCTCCATATTTGAAAAAAAATTTTTTTGGCGGGATTTATAAATTTGAAAAAAAAAAAACCAAACTTACCTTGTGAGAGCGTTTGCCATCGATGGCCACAATGAAACCAACGCCGCATGCTTCATGCTCATTCTGGGGATCATAGAGTCCTTGTTTGCCTGGAGCTTCCCAGGGCATTTGCTTGCTGGGTAGTGGCATAAATAATCCATTGGATTCAGTTTCACATTCATTTTTAACATCGCCAACATTAAAATTATTCACTTCATTAACACTTTCTTCTTCTTCAACAACAACAACACTTTCGTCATTCGAGTAGTTGCCAGCAGATGATGATACTTCACTATAAAAAGTTTCACTATTTTGAGCAGCGGTGGAAGTGGTCGTATTGGAATTGTCAACAAATTCACATCCTGATTCAATTAAATTGTCAGCAATTATTGGGGCCATTATATGGTTTTCAATAATACGGGGAAATTATTTTCTTTTTTTTTTTTGTTGTTTTATTTGGTTTTGCTCGTTTGCACACTTTATGTTGAAGGGTTTTTGAACTTGAATTTCCTTCTTTTTTATTCTTTGATTTTTTTGGCTATTCTTTTGGGTTTAATTTATCTTTTTCTTGTTATTTTTATTTATATATCTGCTTCTGCTGCGTTTTCTTTTAGAATTTTTTAACACACAGTTTTGTTCGTGATTTATTTTTTATTCTATTAGAGAAAAGAAATGAAAGAGGTTAGAAATTATTAATTATTTATTTTTATTGTATTTATTATTAAAAAATTTAAATGCTTATTCCTTTAGAGTACACCGTTTTTTTAAAAGCTTATTTTCTTTTTTAATTATTTATTTTTTTCATTTATTATTATAAACAGTAATTTAAACAATTATTTGTTTTATAAAAAAATATTATGTTTGCACAAAATTGATATTTATTTACGTTTTCGGCTTATTGTCAAAATAAATACAGTACGAAAAAAAAGAATTATAATTAAATCAGTTTCAAACACAGACACAGAATTTATTGTTCTTTTACAGATTGTATTTTCAAACGTAACGTAGCGATTTGTAACCGTTAAATAGAACCGACTGCGACGAGTGACTCCCGTTGAATGAGCCAACTCTCGTTAAATAATTTGCACTATACCCCAACAATCCGCATGAAAACACAAAAACAACTCAACTGAACAATCATTCATACATTCGCAATTAAAATATTAAAAAAAAAACATTATTTTTCTCATTCTGCTGGTGTGGTTGTTGCTGTCGTCTGTCTGATCGTGCGGTTTTCTATATTATCTTTATAATACAACAAATATGAATTTCATTTTCCCTCCTCTTCAATGCATTCGAAAATGCGTCGTTTGCAAAAAAAAAAGAAAATTCAAATTGTAAAATTCTCAATTAGAAATTGTTGTAATTCTCCGGCAATCGTTCTCTATTAAGAGTTGCATTTAAAAGATCTCTCTTATTTTGCAGTAAGATCGCATGTAAAATAAAATACTCGTAATGTAAAAAATAATAGAATGGCAACAAAAAAAAGTATTTAAAATGTCTGTGTCGCTGTTTTACATATAAATTTTTAAGTTTCTTCTTCTTTAATTTAATTCTTTTTCGCAAACGTGCTTGTTTTTTCTTTGCAGTTTTATTCTTGTTTTTTTATTTTAAAATATTATTTTTTTTACAAGAAAAAGCACGTTGTTTTTAAAATGAAACACATGTAATTTTCAAAAAAAATAAACAGACAATTTTGTTAAATTTTTGTTTTGTGCAAAAATATTTCAAGTGGGCTTGAAATTATTTTTGAAAAATTCAGTTTGAGTAAAACAATTAATCTAGTAAAAATTAAATATTTATTTTATTATAATAAATTATGTATATTATATAAGAAATTAGTGCCGAATCGGCCCAAAAATATTATTGAAGCGTTTTGCTCTTAATTGTGTTGGCATTTTTTAACCTTAATGCAGTTTTTTCAACAGAACTTTCTGAATTTATTTCATCACGATATTAATTATAATAAAAAAATTATGAATGTTGAAGTAATGAGACTAGGGACAAACAAACGAGTACTTAGAATTAATTTATGCAAAATTTTATCAGGATTGCCGCATAATCAACATATTTATGGCTGCTCAAACAGTGTTCCGAGAGGACATTTGTATGAGGTCTAGGTGATATCATGGACCGATATTGCTCATTTTAAATACCAAACAAACCTTATCAACAGACAGTAAATTTCAGCCTGCTAGATCCTTTCGTGTGGGCCCTATCGTGTTGTCAACAGTCATAGCTAGATCGTCTTAGAATCTTATAAGAATCCAGAGTATATATTAGGCCGGGTCGAATTGTATGGACGATCAAAAAGTAAAAAATCGTATAGCAGAAACGCCATCTACAGAAAATTCTAAGAAATTTTCCCCAAGGAACCATAGGTCTAAAATCAAATCCTATCTTGCGCATTTCGTATTTTATCCAATAAAAAAAACTATTAAAAAAAAAATTAATACTGAAATATCATTGGATAAAAGACGAAATGCGCAAGATAGGATTTGATTTTAGACCTATGGTTCCTTGGGGAAAATTTCTTAGAATTTTCTGTAGATTGCGTTTCTGCTATACGATTGTTTGTGAAAAAAATCGACCCACCGTAGTATATATACTTTAATTATCCAATAAACGGATTAAAATAATAGTTGCTGAAGTGATTTCTAGAGTGTTGATGGATAAACACCCCTCATTTATTTATATAAATTGTTTGCTATCATTCAACATTGTAATATCAGTTGATGCAAAAAAAAGTCCCGCTTTCCGAGAAAAAAAATCAGTACTTGAGTCTAATCGTAAAAGCCATATTTTTAACTGCGCTGTTTTGGAATATAAATTTTATTTAAAAAACAAAACTGAACTCTAAACAGTTATTGGTAGTACATGCAAACATATTAATCCCAGTTGGTCAAACCACAAATAACAGCGATGTAAAAGAAATCTTCATTAACTACAGCGAAAAAAAACTGTTTAAAGCTATTAAAATCTGTTGAAGACAATATAACCTTGCAGGTTGTCTTTTGGGAAATCCTTTTTATACCCTTCACGGATTCAAATAGTAGTTTGTCATTCCGTTTGTAATTTCCACGATATAATAAAGTATATATATTCTGGATCCTTATAGATAGCGGAGTCGATTAAGCCATGTCCGTCTATCTGTCTGTCTGTTGAAATCAATTTTTCGAAGACCCCAGATATCTTCGGGATCCAAATCTTCAATAATTCTGTCAGACATGCTTTCCAAATCGGTTCACAAATGGCTGAGATATGAGGAAAAAACCAGGACAACCTCGATTTTTTTACTTATTTGTGACCTATATCTGGATTACTAAGTTATTAATATAGACAATATGGATATCTAATGATAGATATTTCAAAGAACTTTGCAACGACGTACATATATAAGACCATAGTAAGTTGGATTGTGTCATAATCGGAAAAAAAAATATTTTTAACTAGAAAAAATTTAAAAATCAAAAATTTTTTTTAAATTTAAAATAAAAAAAAATTTTTAAATTTAAAAAAATTTGAAGAAAAAAAATTTATAATAACAATTCGGAAAAAAATTTTACCAAATAATGCAAAAAACAACTTTGAAAAAAAAATAAATTTTGTTTACATAAAAATATTTAAAATTTCCAAAAGAAAGTAACAGACTTATATATATTTATGATGAATAATTTTATCATAATATGTTGTTCTCAGATTATGATAAGCCTTAAGCCGAGAGCACCATAATATGATAAGTCCTTCATCATATAAATGGTTGTCACAAACATATATATGTTTACTGTAACCATATATATGGTTGAGACAATCATGTGAATCGTAAGTTAACCATATTATGGTTACCACAATCATGTAAATGGTTACTGTGACTATAATATAGTTAAAAAATTTGTAACACTATATAAATGGTTACAGTAACCATGCCCAATTATATTTTTTCTCTGCGTGTATCTAGTTGTTGTCTATGGTTAATTCTTTAAAAGTGGTTTGTAATTGTTGACTTCCAAATGGATATTGTGGCCTATTAAGCCCTTGACAATAATATGATGATCGACAAGATGATCGATGTTGTCGCTTCTATTGTCGTACACGATTTTCGCGACACTTTATCAAAGACTTCGATGACAATTTTATATTGTCTTGTATACATCGTTGAAAATGTCTTAAAAACATTATCAATTGGGAACTAATATTACTAAAAGACCATCTGTCCTTTTAAATGTTTGTAAATGGGCGTGATTTTATTTGTTTAAACGGTCTAAAATCAACGGCAATTGTTTTGTAACTTAAAAACGTGTTGTGAAACTGAATATGTTATAAAATTATAAAAAATTGTCATGATTAGCGATTGAATAATGGGCAAATTTCTGAATAATGATATAATGTTGTCATGAACTACCAATGTACATACTTAAATGCAGTACAGTAGTAGCTAATGGAAATTAAAAGAAAAAATAATAGAAGTACTGGCATTTTGAAGATTGTAATCAATGTCTATTGTCAATATTTCTTTAGAGGGAAGGAAACTAACACAGAACTAGTGATGTGACTGCTGACATCGATTTCACACATTTTAGGAATATCCTTGATTAATTGCTAAATGATTGAGGCAATTGTATAAGTATATCCTCTAGTCACATCCCAATTTTTACTGGAATTCAAGCAATTTTAATTCAAGCTTTGAGTCCATTGTCAAGCAATTTATGTTAATAGCATTCTCCAGTAAAATGGAAACATAAATTTCTCATGTTTAAAACATAATTATATTAGCATTCAAGTCAAATTCCAACAAAATGTTCAGCTTGAAAATGTTGGGTTTTAGTGCATATTGGGATGTGTTGAGACAAGTGCATTTAATATAATTGAAATAAATTTTCGAGCGTTATAACTCCATAAGTGGTTTCACTTTTAAAATTAAGTTTTTACACATTTATAACTTTAAATGTTTTGTAGTTACAAACATTTAGATTTCTCAATATTTAAAAGACGTTTAGAACAATCATTAATTGAACAATTTATCGAATTTCCACTGTACATGTATCTATTATTAGTTTTATTTGTAAACAAATACACAAACATTTAATCCCAATACTCAATGTAATCTGATACACATACCAACCAACCAACTTGTCTCAATATTATTTCGAATAAAACGCAAACATTATTCTAGTATATATTTGTAAAATATTTATTTACTGTCGACAGTTAATTGTTGTAATTGCGCCGTAATGTAAATTAAAATTCCAATAGTATTTGAAATTAAGGTGGCAAGTATTTTCATACCCTTCACAAGGGTATAAATAAATAAGTTTGTCATTCCGTTTGTAATTCCTATAATATTCATTTATATGTTATAAAGTATATTCTGTAGCTTTATGTAGAGATAATTTATTATAACGATGTCTGTCTAGGCGTATGTATGACCCCAAATATCGATATATATATATAAAATATACGTACTAGAAGTTTAAGATCAGAAAAATCGGTCCATAAATTGCTGAGATATGAACATAAAATCACGACAACCTTGATTTTTGGAAATATTTTTGACTATATCTGGAATACGACAATATGTACATATGTATATCAAATGCAAGGCATTTGAAAGGCCTATCCAATGAGATTGTCTCTATTTTGTTTCTTTCACCAAAACATAAAATAATTTATAATTTTTCTTTTAAAGTGAAGTGTATATACGATTCGCTACAGCTGAATATTACACTCGTACTTGTTTTCTATAAATTTTCTATAATAAATATAAGTAAATATTTGTTTTTAAATAAAGAAACAATACAAAAAAAATATTGGAATAAAAACAGTCCTTCACTATAAAAAATATTTATTTTTAATTTGCTTGTAAAAGGGGTGTAGTCTGCTTTATTGCCTTTAGACTGATGGACTGACTGACTTATTAATCGACAAACAGGAAAATAAGGAAGGAAGTTACTACATACACTTTTAGTTTATAATAATATATTTAGGGTTTTTATTGCCAAGATTTTACTAAGTAAATATTAATGAAAAGGGCAGGAATATTAATTACCCTGTTTGTTGCTTTTTTTATTAAATAAGTCAACACAGACCATCCAAAACATTTTGACAACAAAAATATTTAAGAAAATTTATGATGAACTTTGCTCATTGAAAAAGTAAACAATTTGTTTTTGCTTTTAGCCTAAATAGATATTTTGTTTTACCAAAAAATAATACATAAGAAAAATATATGCATGTTCTTAAGGTGCCTGTCAAAATTATAAGGTCAAATATAATTCGTTCTATTTATCCAAAAATACAATTAGTATTGATATTGGTACTATTGGGTAAAATACTTTTGCTAAAGCGAGAGCTATTCAGAGAAAGTTTGAATAATCTTGTAATTATAGTTCTCAAGATATTTAGAAATAACTGTTTACTTTGTATGGAAGGTGACTCACCCCCTGTACCGATCCTTCCCATTTTTTGGTTGAACTTAATGCAGTGCTACGAAATTGATTCATATAAAGATGGGTATTACGCCCACTAATACAATCCCGCCCATTTTCAGCCAAATTCCGTATAGTGATATGAAATTAATTCTAAATACTTTTACGATTATAGTTCTTCAGATATTCGAAATTAAGGATTTACATTGCGGTGCCACGCCCACTAATACAATATATAGGGGAATATACAGTAATTTCAAGAGGATCGGTCCAGTGGTTTAGGCTCCTAAATAAACAGACGTACATTTGTATATGTTTATGTATATCAAACATTTTTATTTTGATGTACAATAAGTTCGTGCCTCAGCACTGGCAAAACTTGACTAATTTTGAAGAAAAATTTTCAGATTTATCTAAGAATTTCTAAAAAGACAAAGCCACGATTATATGGACCTATGAGAAATTTAAATGCACCAAATGTTATTAAGATATCGAGCGGTAAAAAACTAAATTCCTGGAACATATTTTACCAGTTTTAGCTGGTTTCACATTTAAATAAACAATGGCAAATGTTATCAATCAAGCCATTTATTTATAGATGTTTCGATTTATTGGAATTGCTTAGAGCTAAAAAAATGTAATTAATGAATACTTCCTATCCAAGTTTGCTATCGAAGGTAAAATAATAGAGATATTAGTGATTTTTTGTTAAATTTGAACTATTTTTTCATGCTAAATTTTTGGGACACTTTAAAATAAAATTCTTATTAAATGCGAAATTAACCCTAGGCTCTCTTTTGTTGTGTCTTATTTCTGACTTTCTGGTTGAATTTTCCGTTTTGGTGTATTCTGGAACTTATAGTAAAATTTCACGAATAATATTTTTGCGGAACATTTTAACCCCTTAAATCTCTGTTTTAATGGTGTTTTTTGCTTATTTTTAAAAGAAGGACAAAAAAGACCCATGCCTTGAGGATTTAGAGGGTTAACATATTCAACAAAAATGTTCTCCGTAACATTTAACATTTGCTGAACAAATTTTATGCCTAAAATGTAAGGATCACATGGTTTCTTATGTCGATTAACAATAAGAATGTGCCAGAGTTGGGAAACTTTAACCCCCCTCAAATGAAATTCAGATGTAAACTTTCAAAACGCCGATACACGTGTCTTTTTTTTGTCTACTCTATCAAAATTTATTGGTCGGACCTTGTAATTTTGGGAAAAAATTGATTTTGTTGTATAGTGTAATTACTACATCATGCAATTCCAAGTTATTATGGTAAATGTTGTTCGGGAAATAGATTGGAAACATTTTTGTTTTAAAATGTTTATTCTCAAGTTCTAAAGTTTTCAATAATACCAAATACGTCTACATTATGCTGATGTCTACCCTTCAGACAATTCACAAACCTTGTCTTCTTATGAAATTTTTAACGCATTTAATGCAAAATGTGTTGATGTATAAATTATTGAACATTTTCATGTATAAAAATATTTAAAACGACTCTAAATACATACTTCCAGTATCAAGTACTATTTAAAAAACTGCTACGATTATTCAACTTTATAAATAAAATATTCATTTGCATTGCATTCATATTTACATAAGTTTGTATGTACATAAAATGTATGTAAATATTCATGAACATAAATAAAACTTTTACATTTTTATATTTAAAAATAGCCATTTTATTTATATACATACGAGTACATAAGAACTTACATATGTACATATATATTTCTTTTTAATTTCTCATAACATCATGCAAATATTACTCATTGACGCCGGCATACATATGTTCTCTTTCGATTCCATACAAAATTTTTTTGTTTATTAAATATTCTTATGAATGGAAAATTTTTACAAACAAAAACTCGTTATTATCAATTTAAGTATCAGTTTTGCTACGATTCTTACTTTTTTTTCCAATTTTACTCTATATAAATCTAAAAATCATCAATCATTTTCAATCTAAACAATTTCACAACATTTTCATACAAAAACTATTTTCATTTGATTTAATTTAGTTTTATTTGATTTGATTTAAAGATGAACAATAAAGATACTTTTTTAAACGGTTAAAATGACGAGCAGACATAAATCAACAAATAAAATATTTAATAAAAGTTTTATTAATAGAAAGAAGAAAAAAAATACAGCAACAAATGCATGACAATGAATTGAATATTTTGTTGTCTTTTTTAGATAAGAAATATACATTCATATGTACATACCCAGTAGTTCTAGGAGACTGTCCCAAATAGTCAGTTAAAAATACATCTCATCTCACCTTCCTCCGACAACTCTCTAATAGATTGGTGGGTAAACTAACTAATTTCTATAGTACATTACAAAACAAACGATTAAAATGACCACACTCTAGGTTACTTAGAGACACTAAAGTGACAATTGCCTTCATGCTAGGTTTCATGGGATGTCAGTATATTTAAGCAAAAAGAAACGCAATTTGAGTACTTAGAGACACTTAAGTGACAAATGTCTTCACGTTAGATTACATGGGATGTATAAAGTGGCCAATTGACTTCTATCTGCACTACAAACAGCACATAAGTATAGAATGATCCAAAATATATAAATTGGAGCCAGAGATACAATGATTATTTGCTGGTATACTACTGTCATTTACAAATACGCAATGAATCTATTACTATTAGATATACATTCATATCGTTACCTTAATATAGAAAGGTTCTAACTCGTGTTTTTTTTTTTGTAAGCCCAGATTTTTTTTATTTCGATAAATTTTCCGGTCATATATTTCGCCAAAAAATTTAAACTTTAAAAAAAAACATGATTTAGGGCCTTTCTATGTTAAGATAACGATATGTAGTATACATATCGACGATGAAGCAATGGTACATACATAAATACAAAAGATACATCCATAAGTCTTTATATTTATTGTGTTAATATGATTAATAGCAAGTTGTTTGTTTGATGAATTTTTGGCACACGAGTCTATCAACTTGCGTAGAAATATTTGTACCCTATAGTATGTATGGTTCACTACTGTGAATGAAATGAAGAAGGAGATACCAATTAAAAATGTAGTAAATCTTTAATGAAAACGTTAAACATGGGATCCATAAGCAATAAATGATTTGGTAAGTTTTATTTATTTTATTTTGATTATTTCGGTAACGATATTTTCGCTTATTATTTAACCAACAATTTGTTTTTCATAATTTCAAATTATTCATAGAATAACGGTAACGCTATTAGCTGTTATTTCGGTAACGGTAGGTTATATCTGAATTTCATTTGAGGGGGGGTTAAAGTTTCCCAACTCTGGCACATTCTTATTGTTAATCGGCATAAGAAACCATTTATGTAAAATATTACGGAGAACATTTTTGTAGAATATGTTAACCCTCTAAATCCTCAAGGCATGGGTCTTTTTTGTCCTTCTTTTAGAAAAGAGCAAAAAACACCATTAAAAAAGGGATTTAAAGGATTAAAATGTTCCGCAAAAATATTATCCGTGAAATTTTACTATAAGTCCTTGAATACACCAAAACGGAAAATTCAACCAGAATTTGGATAGGAAGTATTTATTAATTACATTTTTTTAGCTCTTGGTAATTCCACTTCATTATCATACAATGTCCAGCATATTTATTTTTTTTTGTCTCCTCTGTCATAATTTATTGGTCGGACCATGTAAT
Organism: Calliphora vicina; assembly: GCF_958450345.1. Classification (NCBI taxonomy): domain Eukaryota; kingdom Metazoa; phylum Arthropoda; class Insecta; order Diptera; family Calliphoridae; genus Calliphora; species Calliphora vicina. The sequence goes on from NC_088782.1 coordinate 70,239,202, forward strand.
TTTGGAAAAAAATTGATTTTGTTGTATAGTGTAATTTGTTTAATGTTAATTCATTCGACTTAATTTATAGAAAATGGTGACGTTTGACAATCTATGTATTTACAAAAAAAGTGAGTAAACACCAGTGAATTATTTGATTTTTAAGTTAATGAAAATCATTATAGAGTCCGACCTAAACCTTTTCTTTGAATGAATGTATGTCTGTTTATTTGTTTGTCTGTGACTTATAGGAGCCTAAACCTCTGGACCGATCCTCTTGAAATGTTATTGTATGTTCCTCAATATCTGGAAGGAACAATAGGCTACTTTTATTTTGAAATTTAAAGTAGGCGTGGCACTTTCCATACAAAGTAAATAGTTATTATGGAATATGTGTTGAACTATACATAATTGTGAAAGCCGCAAAACATCGCGGAATTTACTTCGGTACCACTGGGCGTGGCATCACCCATATAAAGTAAATACTTATTTTCGAATATCTGCAGACCTATAATTGTGACAGTCTTCAAACATTATACGAACCATTTTCTAATCAGTGAATGAAGTCTAATCAATAATGGAACGGATCGGCATAGGGGGTGTGGCTCCTCCCATACAAAGTAAACTGTTATTTTCGAATATCTGGAGAACTACAGTTGTGGAAGCCTTAACATTTTTACCGAATTATTGTATATAGTGGTACCTTCCATACAATGCATGTAAATCCTTAATTTCGAATATGTGAAGGAAGAACTATTTATAATTGTAAAAGATTTAAACATTGTGATAAGAAATTCATTATCACTATACGGAGTTTGGCTGAAAATGGGCGGGATTGTATTAGTGGGCGTGATACCTATCATATAAAGCAAATACATAGTTTTTTCCAATAACTCGAGAACAATACATAATTGTAAAACTTTATATGAATGAATTTCGAATCACTTCATGAAGTTTAACCAAAAAGCACCTCTAATACAAATTAAACAATTATTTCTAAATATCTTGAGAACTATAAAATCAAATCACGCCGGGTTTTAGCTAGTATTTCATAAAAGATATGAAAGTAACGAAACATTGGATACTTATGGCGTCTGTGCTTTCTTTGACCTTTTTCGTATTTAATACGAACAAGTATATTCGGCTGTGCCGAATACGGACACCAATTTTTGAGCATTTTGTTTAAAAACATTTATCTGGTTAGTCGATTTGGTTAATTTATTTCCTATAACTATAAAATATCAGTGGTAAATTTCACCTTACAAATTTTTATTGAACAAAGTCCAAATTGATCCCAACGCTAAACTAATACTTTTAATCCAAAAAATTACTCACAATTGTCAATGTTTGCTCAGTTTGATTTATGTCTATAAGTTTAGCCCTAATCTAAGCAATGACAAATAATGGGAGGGAATATCAATTAAAAAATTATGGCGTATGGTATTTCAAATTCGTATATTTACTACATTATTTCTCTTTGTTTTGATAATTTTTATTGTTGTTTTGTTTTAGTTTGTAGACAAAGTCAATGATTAGTGTAGGAGAGCAAAGTTCGCTTTTGTATACGACGTTTTAAATACATTTTTTTGAATATAATTATTTTATGAATGATATTATTTTCAGGCGCTTAGATTATAACAATAACAATATTATAATGGTTGACAAGCAGAAAACGATTAAGTCCATTTATACAGAAAAAATAACAAATAATTTTATTAATCACTGAAATTATACTTGTAACCCCCATTAACACGAATTCAGGTTAGGCGTTAACTTATAGTTATACTGTCGGTTAAAATTATTTCTGTATGAAAACTGTCAGCATAACTATTAGTTAACACTTAACCAGACTTTGTATTACTGGGGGTAAGAAATTCATTAACCCACAATTTTTTTATTATAACTAAAACTGTAATTTACCTTTATTTAAGGAATTAAATAGAAGTAATTACTGTTTTAGTTTTTTTTTACTAAATGAACATAATCACTTTTGGCTTTAAAGCCCATGAACAGTTGAATGAATGATTTTCAAAAATTGTTTTCATTAATGACTCTGACGTTTATGCGGCCGGGTACAAATCAGTTGTGGACTTGTTTATAGTTGTTATTTTTGGATTTGTTTTTATGATGAGACATGCATGATTTTTATTATTTCCATGTTTTATTAGATTAAATTTGATAAAAACAAGAACAAAAAAAAAGGTGAGGAACCTATACATGCATTCAATTCGTGTGCTGGTCGTGCGTGTCTAGCTTTTGGGTAAATGGGCTAAATTGATAAGACCACCACCAACCAACACATGTAAATTTGTGCAGGGTATTGGAATTTTGTTTGTATGATTTATTAAATTTTAGTAATCAATAAAACGTTTATTAGTAATCAGCGGAAATTTGAATAAAAATAATCGTGGAAAAATTGTTAAAGAAATTTGAAAAAACTTATTACGGTTATGAAATTCAAAGAAGATTAGTAAATTAATTAGGAAATCATTTGGCATTAAATAGTATTATTACAATTCAAATAAAAAAAAACTTATCTCTGTTATAGTATTTTGTTAATTAAGCACTGTTTTTTGTTGCAGTTATGCCATTTTTTGTGTAATGGAATATTTAATTCTAAATTGAAAGCTTATCAATTTTTGCACTTGAAGCTATACAAGTGCTTTTTCATTAAGTTGAAAAATTGAAATTGAGAATTAATAAATATTTACTGTAGTTAGTAAGTGATTTGAAATCAATCACATCAGACGATCCATACATGAATATGAATGTACATACATATGTTTGTTTACTTCCTCGAATAAATTACAAACCGATCATGTGAGTCTATTCTAGACCCTATAGCTATAATTTAATATATTTTTTCAGAGGCATACATTTATAAACGGGGGTTGCAATGTATGTTTTGAGAAAGAACTAGAAAACAATTGCCCAATTCACAATTGTCGTAGAGTTGTAACGTTGTATGTCGTAATTTTTTTTATTAATGTTTTGTTTCGAAAAATTTATTTGAAAAATATTTATGACATACAATGCTACAACACTATGACATCAATTGTGAATTGGGCAAATTATACAATAAATATTAATAATAGAAAATGGATTTATTATTTTTCAATACACATAAGTTAACATAATTATGTTATGTTTGTTCTTTATGACAATGGCTACAACTTTGCCTCAGAGAGTAAATCAAAATTCCGAACTGTTTGCAAGATATGAGCTTGAGAAAATTATCACTTTTTTATAAAAATTACACCGAGGCCCTAAATCTTTTGGGGCCCGTAAAAAAAGTGCATGACTTTGGCCAAAGCTGGGAGATACGGGTCTTTTTTTTGGTCTTTCATCACGTACTGGTGTCCGTATATGGTTATATTTCCACGACTTAAAAAATTACAAACAGTGCTATGTTAAATTACAGTTACCGAAATAACTGCAATTATCGTTATTGTATAAATACTTTGAAGTTATGGATATTTTTGTATTCTATACAAGCATTACGCATATAATAACCTTTTTCGGCACAACTATCGTTACCGAAATAATCGAAAATAGCTACAGCTGTAAAATAACTTTCTATAAATAACGCAGTAATACAAAAAGGAATGAAGTTGATATAGCTTGGAAGTGATACTATTTTTCTGGTAGGTGATGTTGATTACAACAACAATTTGATTTTGTAATTAGCCAAACAAAAACCGTTACCGAAATAAGCCAAAATACCGTCATCGCTTCCATTGAAGCTTCAGCGTATTAAGGAAGACCAAACTACAATCTTAAATTTTCCTTTAATCCGCATGTGCCTGGATAGGCCTCCTCCATTTCCAAAATGTGTAAGAGTGGAATGTACAGTATAACACCCAAAGCGTAGGTGGGGCAATAGACCTTATCAAGTAGTGATCTCGCAGTTACTTGTTCCACTTTATTTCACCAAACTAATCCTACCGCTGATCGACACGAAATGTTTATGTGGAGAATGGACAATGTATTGGCGATGTCAGCTGACTTCAGAGCTTCTAATTAATATTTTTTTAAACAAACACAAACTGCGAAGTGTTTTGCTTGTCTACAGATACACCCCAGAGTCTCTGAAAGGCATCGAACCCGTAATCCTCAGATTAATAGTCCAGCACACTATCGACTGGTCTATCGGGGCACCCAATATTAATCAATTAATACAATGTAAAAAAAAACTGTCAGCCATTCACTTCATTAATCCATTCACAAAATGGAATTCATTAGCTTCATTCAAAGACTTTTCTTTAAATGGAGTTCTTTCATCGTTGAATTAATTCATAATGGTTCGATTATGAACGTCAGTTGCGATGTCAGAGCGCAATCACAAGTTTTTCAATAAATATAATTGAAAGAAAATGTCAAATAATTCACAATAGTCAAAGATATTTTATAATAAAAACAGTTGGGTGCACCAATATCATAGAATAAATTCAGTAATTACAATCGAATTTTGCGATAGTACACATAAATTCGATTGCTGACAAATTCGGCAGTGATCACGAATCTGTTTTCTCCGTGTAGAATTCATTCAATGTTTGAAGGATTAAATGTTTACAATACCCATTGTAGGTCCAACTTACTATGGTCTTATATACTTCGTTACAAAGGTCTTTGAAATATCTATCATTATATATCCATATTGTCTACATTAATGACTTAGTAATCCAGATATAGGTCAAAAATGGGTAAAAAATCGAGGTTGTCCTGGTTTTTTCCTTATATCTCAGACATTTGTGGACCGATTTTTTCTATTTTAAATAGTGTATGTAAGTTATTTGGGGGCTTCGGAAAGTTGATTTCAACAGACAGACAGACGGACATGGATTAATCGACTCCGCTATCTATAAGGATCCACAATATACATATATACTTTATAGGGTCGGAAAATTATATTGTGGAAATTACAAACGGAATGACAAACTTATATATACCCTTCCCACGAAGGTGAAGGGTATAAAAAGTTGACTTAAGCCTATTTGTAATAGAGTTGAATAGAAAGAATGAAACTTTGCATCATTCAACATATTTTATTATGCTACTAGCTGAACCCGGTCCGCGTTGCTGGCCTTTAGAAAAAATCTTTTTTATATTGCATCTCGATCTCGATTTTAATATACAGTGTCTGAAAAAGTCGGTAATCCAACCTTCAATGTTAATACATGTGGTGGCATTTCGGCTGGTTCCAATGAATTCAAAAATTCAGTAGGACAATTGACGACTTGTTCTTCGTTCATTACTGTGTCAATCGATTTGTATTTTATTGTTTTGCCAGACACTTTCAATTGTATTTGTTCATTGAGCTTGTTAACATCATAATTTTTTGATTAAAAGTAGATTTCATATGGAAATTTCTTATTCATGCACCTAATATGCAAGAGTAAACAAAATTGTTTATCACAGACCGAAAATCAAAAATCTGACTATACACTGTTATCCAAAAGGCTTTTCTGAAGATTCCGTGAAAATTTTATCAAAATCGGTCCAGCCATTTTTGAGTCACTACGGAACATACATTTATGAAATATATGGCATTAGCGGTATAATGTAAAATTAGATTTTTACACGCCCCTCCGCCCACAGACCGAATATTAAAAATCTGACTATACAGTAGTCGGTACAGCGGTTTTTTATATATATAGATGGCATTAGCGGTATAATGTAAAAACTTGATTTTGCCACACCCCTCCGCCCACAGACCGAAAATCAAAAATCTGACTATAGAGTGTTACCCGCTAGGCTATTCTGAAGATTCCCTGAAAATTTCATTAAAATCGGTGCAGCCGTTGTTGAGTTCATTCGGAACATACATTTATACAAGGTGGCGCAAAAGTAAACTTCCGATGTTTTTTGGCTGTAATTAAACAAAAAAATTAAAAACTTTGATTGATTTTCTTGTGGATTATTTTTATTTGGTCTTTTAATTTTTTTTACATCAAGTCGAGAATATGATGTCATGTAAATGGCGGCCGCCACAGTTGATTGTCATTTGAGCCCTTTTTATGGCATTTTCCATCACTTTGGCCAAAACTTCCGGCGATAGGTCCTCACATTCTTGACATATATTGTCTTTAAGAGCTGCAAGAGTCTGAGGCTTGTTGACATAAATCCGCGACTTCAAAAATCCCCACAAAAAGAAGTCTGGAGCGGTCAAATCAGGCTATCTTGATGGCCAGTGCAAATCGCCAAAACGGAAGATTAGGCGCCCGGGAAATGCATCCTTCAGCATATCGGTTGGAGCACGTGGAGTGTGTGCCGTTTCACTGTCCTTTTGGAACCACATGTTTTCCAATCCCAATTCATCAAGTTGCGGCAAAAAGAACTCGTTGATCATTGCTCTGTAGCGCTCACCATTCACAGTAACCGTTTGGCCCGCGACGTCTTCAAAGAAAAAAGGTCCGATGACTCCTCCAGCGAAAACAGCACAAAATACAGTGACTTTGAGCGGGTGTAATGGCTCTTCGTGGGTTACACGCGGATTTTCAGTGCCCCAGAAGCGTAAATTTTGCTTATTTACGTACCCGCTAAGATGGAAATAAGCCTCATCACTCATGATTATTTTTGATGAAAAAACCGACCGATTATTGGTCAAATAAATAGTCAGCAATATTCCGCGTTCTGGAGCAGTGTAGCGTAACATTGTTTATTAACGTGTATTTCGCATGTGTTTACTACACAAATGTCAAAACAGAACTGACATTAGGGGCCAATCGCAAAATTTATAGCATTTTCTGATAGGAGGATTAATTTTGCGCCACCTTGTATATATAGATGAAAAATGTTTGTATGAGAAAATTCGAAAATCTTCTTTACGAAAGCACCGAATGGACCTAATGTAGTATTTTAGGTGTCTAAAACCATATTCAGAAAATTTCCTTTCCCATGATTCCAGTTTGGAGCTAATCGGTTGGCTGGTCTCAGAGTCTATAACGGACATAGGTAGAAACATTTTTTGTATTTTATATATGTATATAGATTTTGTAATCGATTTCAATTAAAGAAAACCTGAAAAGGAAGGAATTCATAAAGAAATGAATTCAATACGTTTCGAGTACAAAGAAATTAAGACAACGAATAAATTCGACTGAATGATTTAATTGAATTGTTAAGATGATTTTTAAATTGATTTTCTTTCAAAAAAAAAATATTTTTTACACACTTTGATCTTTAATATCAATCCTATAGAGAAAAGATCCTTTTATTAATTTCATTAGTTGTTAGTTATTCTTATTTTAAAACGCAATAACAAATACAAATTTCAAAAAATTTCTCTTAGAAATGGTGTAGTTGTGAAACGAATAAATTTTTTTGTTGGAATATTGAAATCTGTCAATTTATTTAACATTTAATAGAAAATTAGAGCTTTCTTGTTGTTTAACGTCAAATCAACAACAACACCACAAATGTGATGTAGAATAGAAAACGCTCATAATTGATAGTATCGTATATAACGTTTCTTACATAATTAATTGCAGTATATTTTATTTTTTCTATACGTTTTTTTCATTCTTATTTATTGAATTTATTTTGCGCTTAAATGATTTGCTAAATAAAGACGCAATAGAAATGACATTGGAAACCGCTAAAAAAATATTGATGTAAGTAACTGAGAATTTACCTCAATTACAAAACCAATCAAGCCCACACACAAATACACACCACTTCGCATCTACAACAAATCCTAATAGAAAATCTAAATCTAAAATAGATTAATTTCAAATTTTCATTTTAGAATTTAAATTGATAATTATATTACAATAATTTGCTTTAAAATCACCAAACAAAAATCAATGGATTTTTTAGATTCTCTAATTTCAGTTAAAAATATTATGAAAACTTCTCCTTTTTTCCATAAACTAAAATTTGATTTCCTGCGACCACACCGCAATCACATGCAGGGGCCGTGCAAATTGCGATATCATCACGCAGTAGAGTAGATTTTCAGTGATTATTATAGTTTTATTTTTTGTTCAATTCCATTCATTTTATGAGACTATTTATGATGATTTTCTATGTGTTTTTTTTTACTGTTTGTCACAAATTACTCGAATTACTCATTATCGGTAAGTGCAATCAAGCAGCTTAAAAATACATTAAACACATTTCAATTACCGCAAACTAAAGTTCACATTCAAATACACTTGAATATTCGCAACTACGTTGCTGCGTTGCTCGACAGCGTTGATTATGATGATGATGTAGATGAGGAATAAAACAAAAAAATATTTCTTATCAAAAAATAAAAAAACGAGTATTTATGAAAAAAATGTATAAACGCAAATACCAGACACTTGTGCAGACATTTATACACACATACTTATTACAATAACTACGTAGTACCTCTATACACTCATCGAATTCTTGACAGTTCTAATTGACAGGCTGAATGTAGAGCTGCAATCAGACAAGTCTTAATTAAAAATGCAATAGAAGTCCAATCTCATGATTTTGTGTTACGTTCTTGATAGAGGAGGTAGTTTTTTTTTGCGAGAGATCCCTATAAAAGTAAAACGTAAAATATGCTGATTCTACCCAGTAGTTAAGCAAGTAGTCAATGTATCCCTTATGGACAGTAATTGTCATTAATGTCTTATCACTTGGCTGACTCCACTATATATTTTGGAACATTTGACACGTATGTGCTCTTTGTAGTGCAGAGAGAAGACAATTGGTTACTTTATACATCCCAGGTAATCTAACGTGAAGACAATTTCCCCTTAAGTGTATCTAAGTAATCTATAGTGTAGTCACTTTAAATGTTTTCTGAGTAATTCGTACAAATTGGTTTTATAAAAATTGTGTTGATAGAATTCTCATACAGTTTATTTTTGCTTAAGTATACTGATATCCCATGTAACATAGCGTGTCACTTTAGTGTTTCTAAGTAACCTATACAGAAGTCAATTAAACGTTTAGTTTGTACTGCACTTTAGAAAGTAGTTATTTTAGCCACCAAAAGCAATATATTCGAGAGTTTTCGGATTGTTTACAAGCAATCGTTTATTGGACTGTCTGTGATATGTCTTTTTAGTTGACTATTTGAGGTCGATTAACACCCCTAAATGTTAAAATAACATTGTAATCAAAAGGGTCAATTGACCCCTGCTTAGGACATGCTCGTGTTAAAATAACTAGTCACGTAGCTATTGAAGTAACTAGTTCCCACCCTTAATGATGGGTAAAATCACTACATCGGGACTGTATCCTAGAACAGCTGGGTAAATAAGCCGGTTCTAAGACACACACACACAGCCAGCTATAATTTTCTTCTTCTTATTCATATATTACTCACTGTTTTGATAACAAAATGTGACATTTTCTAACGTTTTAGCTGCAATCCATATTAATGTTATACTTTGCATGTTCTATGTAAATCTCTGACGCATTAATCAGTACAAAATGCGATAAATAATAATCCAGGCTGCCTCCTTGTTACTGGAGTGACTGTGGACTGTGTAAAATCTCCCTTCCGATTAACGAGGATGGATCGTATTAGGACTTAGTGTCCATTAGTGTGCGGATTTTTGACTTGAAGGTTGGAGATTAAATTAAGTTTAATCTACGAATGTTGTTTTTGGGTCGTTGATTATTTTGTTTTATTTGCTTGTTTAAGCTGCCAATGCTTCGAAAAGAAATTCGAACGTAAATACAGCTGATAAACAATTTTGTGCAAATTTTTGTAAAATAAAATGCATTATTTCAGCGCAAAGGAAAATTTAATATACTTGGAAATAAGTATATCATTTGAATACATTTTTTGTTTTAAAGGAAAAGACCTAAGCTTTTTTTTGAGCAAAAAAAGGTCCATTTTCAAAAAGTCAAAAAAGTTTTTGATTTTGCAAAAAAAAGTCAAAAATTAATTTTTTTCGAAAAATTGAAGAAATAGCTATCTAAACCATTTGAGATAAATTTTGCAAAGAACAATAGGTAAGAAGTAGAATAGATGAGAAAAAACAATTGTTTGTCCAAAATGTAAAATTTTTACCGCCTCTAACTCAGAGAGTTCTTGACAGATCTTGTTGAAACCTTGGTGCAAATTTCATACCGATCGAAGACATTGAGATGAAAACCCCCATATATAAACAGCGTGTATTATATGGAAATATATACCCACATGATGGACTAGATATTAATAATTTCACATTAAAACAAAGGACTACATACCAATTAGTCTGGCATCCGTACTACTAATAACATTGGAACGCAAACATCTAAACTCAAAACTTTTCTATACTAAGCACAGATCTGTGGAAATAGTTATTCACTCGTTGGTGGTCCACATTAAAGAGTCGATAGGAGTATTCTCCTGCTGCCTTCTAGGGTTCTATAAGTCGATTGTTCGAACAATCGAATTTTTGCTGAAAAAAGTCGAAAAGTCGAAATCGACTTTTTGGTCGGAAAAAAGTCGAATAGTCGATAAAAGTCGGAAAAAGTCGATAAAAGTCGACATTTTAGATTGTTAAAAAATATTTAATTTCAACATTAAACTAAAACTATTGCAATTTGGTACACTTGCATTTTTTGTGGTGTTTGCTAATATAAATAATAAATAAATGTTTATAAAATAAAGCTTTTTTCTACACAGAATTCTTCCAACATTAACATTACAAAAGGCGCTTCAATAAATGTAGAAACTATATATTTTTTACAAGAAATGGTAAAAAGTTGAAAAAGTCGAAAATAGTCGGAAAGTGGAAAAAAGTCTGAAAAAGTCGTTAAGTCGATTTAACTAAAAAGTCGAAAGTTCGAAAAGTCGACTTTTTATAAAACGGAAAAAGTCGAAAGGTCGAAAAGTCGACTTTTTGTTTCAGCTATAGAACCCTACTGCCTTCTTGGGCATAGAAAGGGCTTTTAATAAAGTCGGGCTCTGTGCCATCCTGTCAGCTAAGAATAAGCAAGGGGTTGACCTTGGTAAACATCAGTCCATAGGTAGGATACTTGGTAATGGAATAATATGTGATGTTTCAAAACTGGGGAACCCGTTGTGCGAGTATTATATCCATTTTGTAGAATTTGGCTATGAATATAATGTTTGTTGAGTTAGAAAACAGGTGGATTGATATAGCGGTATTGATATCTGCAAAATTTTTTGTTACAATATGGTGTTGTATATAGTTAGGACTGAGTACACTGAGTAAGTGGAATGTTTCGTCAGGACTTACTTGTGTGAATCCCTTAAAGATGGAACTAGTACTTTTCATAAGGAGATAGGGAGAATGAATTTTACCACACATATTACGGTTCCAAAGGGTTCCTTAAATCTATGACTACTTCATCAGAGAACCTTTCCATTTCAAAAATATCAAAAATCGCGGTGTTAAAAATTAAAGACTCGATTAGTTCAGGAGTTATAAAGAAAAACATTATTAAAAATACGTTTTTTCACATAAATTCATATCAAAATTTAAGTATTTTTAATAACGTTTTACTTTATAACTGCTGAACTAATCGAGTCTCCATCGATTTTTTTTCACGAATATAGTAGAAAGATTAAGTGAACTCATATCATTTTCTTTTTGAATTTTTAACACGATCTTTTTAACGCGATCTTTGACATTTTTTACATTTACAATATATACTGTGAAAATTGACCTTTAACCTTTTGGAAGTAAACAATTTTATTCACACCATTTTAAGAATAATATCTTCGCTTTTAAATGGAATCAAAAATTATGTTGGACTTTGAGTAGCTTCAAAGTTATGGGCAATTATGTGTCTATAGTTTTAGACAATTTTAAACAAATTTTAAATTTTCAAATCGCGATATTTTTACATCGGAATGAGTTTCCATTGATATGAGAAACATATTGGATATATTATATATGTGGTAAATTTCATTAAATTCGGAGATGGTAAATCCGACTGCTGTCCGCTTTGGCATGGATCTTCCCGATATAACATTGATAACTTTACTGCCTCTAACCTAATTTTTCCTGGTCATGAGACTATCCAGAGAAATATATCCAGAATCGGATAAATAATACATATGTGCCAAACGGCGATTGCTAATAATTTCTGGTACATTTCTGGTTATAATATGTTGTCAGGACAGAGTTTACTGTAGGTTAGTGTGAACGCCTTGAAGACGGAAGAGCTTTACTCCTCCTAACCTAAATTAAATCATACTGAAAGCTATAGATAGAGTTAAGTATATCATCGAGGTCAGGTGGCTATCCTGGAATTTCAATATCCACAATATAATAAATAAGGCATTGAAGATGGAACTCTTACTTTTCATAAGGGTATATAATATTGATAACTTTACTTCCACGAAACAGAATAAAATCAGACTGAAAACTATTTAGTTTTTTTATTATCCTGGACAGTAGACTGTCTTCTAATTTCAATACCAAGAGTAGGATATGAGGACATATTTTCATGAAAATTGACAATTGCTACTAATTGGATGATCAGTCCGAGGTGTAACGAAATTCATGTTGTTTTGAACGTGTTCTTAGGACTTCTGTCATTCTAATAACAGGAAAGGTAAGGTTTACGCCATCGAAAGCGTTATATATGATGTTAAAATGGTTACCGGTGGATTTGATGGCGGTACACCGGAACGATTTGAATCTCACTTGGCCAATGATTGTCAACCCAGCACAGCTGTATCAACCGAACGTTTTTCCTCAGAAAATAACTTTTCACAACAGTAGAACTGTTAATATAACAACAAAAGATGATCCGATTTCCCTCTGCGTTAATAAATATTTACCACTAACGTAGGACATATTCAATTCGACTAGATTGGTTTATAAAATTCTCTCATATTTTTAAATAAAGTTGTACGTACAAGTGCAAGTTACCTCAATAATATATTTAGTGAGTATCCAAAGCTCTTACAAATGCGAACACAAAATATGTAGTTCTATAAAATTTATAACAAAATTGTTTAATTTAAAAAGGAAAACAACAAGTCACAACAATGTTATAAAAATGTATGTTATCTTATAAAATACATACAAATGTTTCATAAAAATTAATCAAAAGATGGAAACAAGTCATTGAGTACAAATTGTCTTAAAATATTTCAAGAGTTTATGAAAGCAAATCATTTGAAAAAAGATATTTAAATTTAATTGTTGTTTTTCTCAAGTGCATTAACTTTTCGTTTATAATCGAACGTTCACTTTGCTAAAACAAAAAATAACAAAATATATCAAATTCAACCTTTTCCAAAGGTTACCTGTTTAATATTTAGAAGGAGCTGATTAAAAAGCATACAATTAAATACTTGTTTAAATTTAAATTTAGAAACAATATCGCACAATTAATACATAGACTTCCTGTCGTTCATATCTAGATTAAGTTAGAAATTGTGTTAAATAATCAAATTTTGTTTCAAATGATTTGAGATTAAAATATTATACATAGTGTGTAAAAACCCCCTAGTGTGATGGATTTGGAAATGTCACTTCTATCAGTGTTGAAATGTTTTTATTTAGAACCCTAATTTTAGGTTGAGCTTATATTTATACAAGCTTTCATGTTAGGATTCTTTGTATATCATGTTGTAATAATAAACAACAATAATTATTTATTTGTTTCTATAATTTAACCGTATTTTATATGAAAAATAACAATAATTTTTATTAAAAGCCAAAAAATAACAAACAAAAAAAAACACTTGTTACTGATATCCGTCGCCTTATGAAGTCTTATCATATCTGGCGCCAAGTGTTTACATACATATTTATATTGAAAATTTCAATTTGAAATACACTTAGAGCTTGTTAAAATTATGAATGCAAATAGGAAATGAAATTTTGAAATATAATTTAAACTTGAATTGCCTTTTTCAGGTACATATTTATTTACATAAAAATAAAGCACATCCGGACCATGGATGTCTGGTGAGATAAACAATATAAAATAAACAAAAATTATTCAGACAAATCGGATTTACAGGGTGAGTATCTGCCAGAACGAAGCTGCTAAAAATAACTCGTATGAAATTCGAATAATTTCATGTCAGATATTTGTTTAATTTTTTACTTTAATGAAATTCATTCATTCATAAACTAATTCAACAAATTGTGAAATTTATTTCAAAACATATGGACCCATAAGGTGGTATCAATAAGGGTTTTTAATTATTCCAGTTTAATTTTGTTTGAATAAAAGTGTACCACATTTTTTAATTATGCGTGTGATCGATTAAATTTTTAAATTTTCTCGATTAATTGTACAAAAAATATTATTCAATTAATTTACTAAAATATGTTTAAAAATTTCGAATAATTTCTTTGTTTTTCTTCCTCGATTATTCGAATAATTTTTATTCAAATGACAACTCTAAGAAATATTTAAAAAAATCTTAATTAATTACTGATATCCTACAATTCAATGTGAGTTACATTTCGTTTAATATTTCTTTATTTTCCTCATCATTTATAGGGTACTAAATGTATATTCAAAGGCGTCATTAAAATTTTATTCCAATAATAATAATATGTAAATTTTTGCCAAAATAAACATCAATTGTTTGTTATTTTAAAACCTATATATACTCCAAAATTGTGCAAATTAAACCAAATATTATACAGACATATAAATGATTTTATATTATTTAATTTAAATGGCAACAATGCAAATGCAGGATCTAGAAACAAACTTTAAATGAAATAGACTGTCACTTATGGTTATAAAATATTGCAAAATTTCATAATTCATACATACTTAAGTTTATTTATTTATAAATATTTACCATACATACGTTCATACAATTTTATTTCAACAACAATAAAATGTAAACAATTCTTGTCCACAGTCACTTACAACTAAATACATATTTGAAAATAAATAAAACAAGAACTATTATTAGAATGCTTAAAACTCCAACTGAGTGACGGACTGACCATTAAAATTATATTTATTTTTTGCCGGCCGGCATTGTCACGCAATATTTACAAAAAAGAAACAGCAAAAAATAAAGATTTTTTTCTATAAATAACTCAAATAAAATATATCCATACATACATACTTAAATAAATAAGTATTCAACAAGTTCGCAGATACAAACATATTTCTGCTATGAATGTAGGGTAAAAACAATTTATTGTTTTGAAGAAAAATATATACATTTTGTTTATTTTTTAATTAATTGTTTATACAAAAATGAAGAAAATATTCAAATAATATTTGTATTTATTATAAATTCAGCAATACGTGACTGTGACTATACTTTTGTTGCAAACATTGCAGATTCCAGGCTTAATTACTTATACTCAAATGGGTCTTAAAATAAATTAAAACTGAAAAACTAATAAAAATCTGTTGTTCTAAATTTATTATTTGTTAAATATTTATTTTATAACCAACTGAATTTAAATTTTATTAAATAGAGGTCAAGGAGCGTTATACTTTTTTTTCGCATGTAATTGAGGATAGAAATAAAGTACTTAATAACAAGTTGGAGTACTATATTCAGCTATGCCGATATATGGGGGGGCTACGAGAAATTATGGACCGATTCTTACCATTTTCAGCCGAATTTGTGCTTTTATCATATAAATATTGAGTGTATAATTTTATGATATTCTATGCAAAATATTAACCAGTCACAAAAAACATGTGAAAATTATCAAAATTTTTGGAGATTGTCTTACATTTTGACCTTAAGCCTGGTTCTATCAATTCGATTTTGCTGATTTTCAATACCAAACTACTTAGAAAAATTATAAACATTCTGGTATATATTTGATTAATTTCGCTTATATATTTTGAACATGAGCGTGTTTTACACAGACAGACAGACGGACATAGCTCATTCGACTTAGACTTTCATAGGGATCAATAATGTACATATATATATGGGGAATTTCATGTCAAGTGTCTTCCGATCGGGATGAATTTTGCACCTAGGTTAGTCCTATTGGATAGTAATTCAAATACAAGTTTTCAACAAGGTCGGTAAAGAACTCTCTCGGCCCATTTTGAAAGAAAAAGTCAAAAATTGTATGTCTTGAATTACAAAATATTTATTTTGATAGATTCCAACTCGCATCCCACTAAGCGACCAAAAATGTCTCCAAGGAAAAGACCTAAACTTTCTTTTGAGCATTTTTTTTAAATAAAATTAACAAAGTTTTAGATTTTGCAAAAAAAGTAAAAAAATTTTATGTTTTGAGTTATAAAACAGTTATTTTGATAGATATCCAACTCGCATACCACTAAGCGAACAATTAGATTTTCAAGGAAATTTTGTATTTTTTTTCGAAAGATTGAAGAAATGGCTATCTAAACTATTTGGGACACATTTTGCTAAGAACAATAGATAATAAGTTAAATGGATGAGAAGAAACACCAGTTTGACATGAAATCCCCCATATACTTTGTTGGGTATCAGATGAATATTTATCAATGTTACACACGGAATGACAAACTTATACACTGAGGGAAAAACGACGTTGCAAAATCGACAACGGTTGGTGTCATTTTGACACCATACGGTGTCACTTTTTTTCGACACCGTACGTTTACAATTTGTTGTCAAATTGACACCGTTCGTGTACAATTTGTACACATACGGGGTTGGTACACTATTGACACCGAGTGGTGTCAAATTGTACACGGATGTGTTCATTTTTTCGCTGAGTGTTATACCCTTATTCACCACTTATGGTGGTGGAGGGTATAACAATGTATTGTACTTTAGCTATATCAGAAAATCATTCTGGGTCTAAAATAATTTGTAAATCTCTTAAGTAAAATACAGAAAATTGAATTTAGAAAATCTTGTATTTAACAATATTTCAGAAAGATTATATTCAGTAACAATATTTTCTATAAAAATCTTCAGAATAAAAAATTTTCTATAGAAAGTACAAAAGAAAATCTCCAGAATTATAGTATATATCGATGGCTTAATATAGAAAGGTCGTATCTCAACTTGTAGTTACTTTACAGGAGAAGGAAAAAACTCAATAATATCAGAAAGTGAAATTGAAAAAAAAACAACTAAAAATTTGTAATAGTATATCAAAAAATACTTTTAGAAGAGTTGTTTGTTTTAATATAAACCAAAAAATATGCATTCCACTTTAAATGAGTTAGGAATTTTTCTTTCAAACGATTTTTTAAATGAGTTAGGTTTTTTTTATAATTACTGTAAATCTGTTATTCGTCAACATAGGAAACTGAATTTTTTAAGGGAGGTCTATTTGAGTTTTGTCTACCAGAATATGTAAAAAACCCGATTTTGAAAAAAACGAGATACGACCTTTCTATATTAAGCCATCGATATGCATGTAACAATATTTTCTGTAGAAAATCACCACTATAACTGTATTTTTTTTTAGAAAATCTTCAGTATTATCTTGAAAATGCCGAGTGCCTTTTTCTGCAATAGGGCAGAATGTGTAAATTGTGTGTTTTCCTTTTTACGTCAATCGCATTTACATACATTTGTATGTACTGGATGATTGGATGGATTGTGTTGGAATGTTGAGCTATTTTTAAATTAAATACGTAAATATTTGCAATATACTTTTTGGTCGTACTCTCATGCACAATTAGGGTTTTTATCCCGTGAATTCCCGGAACAAATTTCCTGGGAATTTTGTCAATTTTTAATCGGGTAGTGAAATAGGAATTTTTAGTCGGGATTCCCGGGAATTAAAAACTGACGAAACTACAAATAAAACAAGTTAGAGCTCTATGTTTTTCGTTTATATCTCGGCCATAATATTGAATTCATTCCTTTTACTAAAAAGCTCAAGAAAATGTTTTTCAATTCATTTTGTAAATAAAACTGAATGAAGAAAAAGCATTTGAACTCAATTTGTGGTATTAATTAAATTTAAATTAAAATTTTGAATGAAGCTAAAGAATTATATATTGTGAATGGATTTATGGAATAAAAGGCTGACATTTTTTAAATTACGAATTAAGATTTTAGTGATTTAAGCTCTAATTGAATTAATTAATACGAAGCTCAGATATATAATGATTATAACACTAAGTTTTTATATGAAATATTGCTATAATATTCCTAATTTATAGTATTGTTATATATGCATATCGGGAATAGCTGGGTACCCGGGAATGTAGAAACAAATTTTTCCGATTCCTGGGAATCAAAAAAGGTGGGGAAATTAAAAACCCTATGCACAATTCAAAAAACACATAATAAATCGTATTGAAATGTATTTGCGTGGAAATGCACATTTCTTTCTGATAATATTTATTACATTATTACAAATATTACAATTATTGTGGTTGAGACTACTGGGTTCTTCTTTTGATTTATGGCGAAATATTGATGCAATTAAAAAGTATATAGTATTTACGATTATAATCTTATCGTGTTATGTACGTAAATAAAAATTAATTGTAAATGTTGCGTTGGTTTTATTTCTATTTTTTCAAGTGTAAACAATTCATAGATTTCAAAACATGAGCTGGAATGGTTATATTTTTGGATAACAATTAAGTTTTACTTCCTTGAACACATCTTATATTAAATATTGTCCCAACTGATTCAATATTTATTTGTTACTTCTTATTTACTTTAACAATTTCAAGAGTAATAACTCATATTCCCCTATAAATTGTAAAAAAAATACCTTCTCAAATTCCTGTTAATTGCAGTAAATTACAAGTAAGAGTGTTATATTCGGCTGTGTCGAATCTTGTATAACCTCCATAAATATGTGACACTAAAATATTTTTCTGATATAGGGGTTATATGGGCGGTAGGTTCAATTATGGACCTATCCTCACAAAAGATTTAGGTTCATACACAACTTGTTTTTATCACAATATTAAGTATCTGAGGGGGATCTGGTATGGGGACTAGGGACAAATGTTGCCCGATTTTCGTCATATGCTACAGTATAATTTTAGAGTACTTAGAACTAATAATCATATTTATGACTGCTCAAACAGTATTTCGGGGGGTGAAATTATGGACCGCAATGGCCCATTTTTAATACCAATCCAATCTTATTAACAGCCAGCTAGTTACTTTAGTTTGCGCACTATCGTGTTTTCAACAGACAGACGGACTGACGGGCATTGCTAGATCATCTTAGAATCGTATGAGGACCCACTTTTGTGGGTCTGTTAAAAATATTTGTATGTGTTACAAACGGAATTGCAAAATAATTATATCACCTATGTTTTTTGATGATGGTTATAAAAATGACAATAACTAGATAAGAATCTTATCTAAAGACAATGATTATTTTGAAATCCCAGGCAGAATTTCCAGCACGTTACAAAGTTCAATATTAACATATTTTTATACCCTTCACCTTCGTGAGAAGGGTATATATAAGTTTGTCATTCCGTTTGTAATTTCTACATTTTTCATTTCCGACCCTATAAAGTATATATATCCTGGATCCTTATAGATATCGGAGTCGATTAAGCCATGTCCGTCTGTCTGTCTGTCCGTCTGTCTGTTGAAATCAGTTTTCTGAAGACCCCAGATATCTTCGGGATCCAAATCTTCAATAATTCTGTCAGACATGCTTTCTAGACTTTTGCTATTTAAAATCAGCAAAATCGGTCCACAAATGGCTGAGATATGAGGAAAAAACCAAGACAACCTCGATTTTTTTCCTAGATTTTTGACCTATATCTGGATTACTGAGACATTAATATAGACAATATGGATATCTAATGATAGATATTTCAAAGACATTTGCAACGACGTATATAAGACCATAGTAAGTTGGACCTACAATGGGTCAAAATCGGGAAAAAAAATTTTAACCCGAATTTTTTTTTTCAAAAAAAAAATTTAAAAAACCAAAAAAAAATTTTTTAAATTTAAAAAAAAAAATTTTAATTAAAAAAAAAAAAATTTAATTTCAAAAAAAAAAATTAAATTTTAAAAAAAAAATTTTAAATAACAATCGAAAAATTTGTTTTCCAAAAAATGAAAAAAACAACTGGTAAAAAATTTAATTTTGTTTACCTAAACATATTTAAAATTTTGAAGTATAATTTGGTGAAGGGTATATAAGATTCGGCACAGCCGAATATAGCACTCTTACTTGTTTATTATAAATATTGTATTTTCCAGGGGCAACAATGATTTCGTATTTTCCAGGAATGATATGGACATTTTAACATATTTATATTGATACAGTTTCATTGTATCAATGAAATGTTTGATTAATATAATGAACAGTTTAATTTTTAAGAATTTTTGGCAAAAATTAAAGTAAATTTTGGGGTATTTTAATTACTACATAATAAATTAAATTTAATAAATAATTTATTAATATTAACAAAAATGAAATATTCAAAAAAAAAAAAATATTCGTGGCAGGAATTGAAATTAGATTTTTTTAAATTTTTAAATGCAAAGATAAACATCCAATAAATAAAATTATGTATTGGGTCTAAAACTTAAAAATGCAGAATTTACAATAGATAGCCTATCTTTTGAACGCGGATTTTGTTTTTAATAACTTATATGACATTTTGAAGGGTACATATCTGTCATTTATTGACAACAATAATTTTTTTTGCTTCGAAAATATCGAATTTTGTACACAGATAAAACTATATTTCAATTCAAATATGTTTCACATATTGAACTGGTTTCAATATTTCATAATTGAATCAAGTATTCATGTGCTGAAAAACAAAATTTTCTGATATTTTCCATTGAATTTTTAGTTATGAATTTGATAATTTTGATAATTGAATATACAATTTTCGTTATTGGTTGAACTTTAAATACAAAAATTATTGAATAGATAATTTTCGTAATTGAAAATACAAAAAATAACAAA
Organism: Calliphora vicina; assembly: GCF_958450345.1. Taxonomy (NCBI): domain Eukaryota; kingdom Metazoa; phylum Arthropoda; class Insecta; order Diptera; family Calliphoridae; genus Calliphora; species Calliphora vicina. Next base: position 70,259,946 of record NC_088782.1, read on the forward strand.
AATTGTATATTCAATTATCAAAATTATCAAATTCAAAACTCAAAATTCAATAAAAAAATATCAGAAAATTTTGTTTTTCAGCACATGAATACTTGATTCAATTACGAAATAATTGAAACCAGTTCAATATGTGATAAATATTTGAATTGAAACAGTTTAAGAAATAGTTTTTTCTGTGTACCAACATAACGTCATAGCGGGAAGTTTTGCTTTACTTCTTTAATTTGAAAAAAGTGCCGCTGAAGAACACCGATTGCTTACCAAATTTTATGGAAAATGTGTTTCATCGGTTTCAACGTGAGGTGATTTTGACACGGAAGACAAAGATCGCCCTTTCCAGACAAAAAAGTTTGAAGACCAAGAATTGCGGACATTACTCTATGAAGATTGTTGTAAAACTCTACAAAAGCTTGCAAAATCATTGGTAGCTACTCAAGCAGCAATTTTAAGACGTTTGCGAGCAGCAGGATACATCCAAAAGCTGGGAAATTTGGTACCATAAGAATTGAATCCGAGAGACCTTAAATTACGATTTTGTATGTCTGAAATGCTGCTTGAACGCTATAAAAGAAAATAATTTGTGCACCGCATCATTACTTGCGATAAAAAATGGATTCATTACGATAACCCGAAGCGTAAGATATCGTACGTAAGGCCCGGCCAACCAGCCGAATCGACACCAGTACCAAATATCCATGACGCTAAAGTAATTATCTGTATTTTGTGGGAGCAAATGGGTCAGATTATTGGCCGGAAAACTCCCAGAACATGCGACCAGACATGAAACCGTAATACATAATTCATCCTGTTAACACCAGTTAAAAAAGTATTTAGAATGATGTGGTTGGAAAGTTTTGCCTCACCGCTTTATAGTTCAGACTGTGCCCCGCACAGATGGAAGACTTCATACATTTTTGTGCAAAAATTATAAGGAGTGGCCGTAGAGCATTGAAATTTGTCACCGAGAATTATATGGACTAAATTAAGAAAAACATGACATTTTATCAAAATCGTCCACGCCCATCGCAAACTGCCCCTACAATCCAAATTAATTTTTTCTCATAAAATTTGTCCTTTTCAAGCAAAAGTCTAGAAATTTGGCACATACCTTCTACCATTAAAAGAACGCATGCCAAGTTTTATTAAAATCTACCACGCCCATACAATCCAAATCGATTTTTCCGCATAAAACTTTTCTTATATAAGCAATAGTCTAGAAATTTGACACATATATTTGCTGAAACAAAAGAAGAACGCATGCCGAGTTTCAATATAATCGGTCACGCCCACCACCCACCGCCCATGAAACCCATACATATATAAGAATTTTTTTGTTATTTCGTTTATCATTCGACAAAAAAGTTTAAGTTTCCATCCTGTTGTGAAAACATCTGAGAACTAATTATTTTAATCGAAAGAAGACTCCTCCACCTTTAATTTTATTAAAACATTAGCTTGCTCCATGGAAAATCAAAAATAAAATAATTTTTAGAGGCTTTTAGATTTGGCGGTTTATGAAATCTCCATATATTTTTTTTTATTTATGGAGAAATGCTATATTTTTTCAAATATGTTAAAGGTAAATGGTATTATCAGGAAAATTATACATAAATATAAAAAACCACTGAATGGCGTGAAAATATAAGTACATTTTTGCTTAATCCCCTTGCATGGACTTTACTTAAATTTTTTTAAAAATAAAATACAATTTTTCTTAAAACTATATGTAAGTGCGCATTTTATCTTTAAACATTTCTCTACAATGCTGCATCATTTGATTTTTGAAATTGAGTGGTCGAAAAATAGGGTTTTTGACACCAACATCCCTCTGTGCCCCCCGTCCCACTAATATTTGTTTCGATCGATGCAGAGCGCATTCTCTGGAAAACGCTTCACGTTAGATCAAAGTATTCGATATTGGCTGAATACGTTCTTGATGAGCTGTTCCTTTGGCTTGGAATCCATATGTTGTCAGAAAGATGTCAAAAGTTCTTAGCTAATAATGGCCAATACATTGACCAAATTTATATTGTAATAATGTTTCAAAACAAAAGAAAAATATTCCAGCAAAAAAAATCCCTCATTTTTAAGTCATACACCCAATATTTAGTAAACTTTTAAAATCTTTTCAATTAAAGGATATGTCTAACACAAACAATCTACTCTCATGCACATATAAATCAAAATTTTAATTGTATTTTAATAAAAAAAAACCCTAATTGTCCTTAATCTTTAGATGGCTATTTAGTTAAAAGCACTTGAAAACAAAATAATAAATCGTTTTAGAAAGAGATTAACCACAAAAAAACCTAAACGTCAATCACGCTCTTGGGGAAATCAAGTATTTGAACAACAACCGCAAAAGGCAACCAAACCCAAAATGGAAATCAAATAGAGATTATGTAACATTTTTTAAGAGGCAGACAGACAGACAATCACTTGAAACACTACATAGGGATCTAAGCAAGAGCTGTATATAGAAACACAACACACACAGATACTTTTAAACATACAACCATAAAGTGTATAAGTATCTAATAAACTTAATTTATTTATTATACAAAATAAGTAGCAGTAGATTCTAAGTAATATGGCTACAATACACTATAAAATAATATTATTTAGATGGTAACTGCAAAATAAAAATCAAACAACAAAAACAATCATTGTATAATGAATATAACATGTAGCAGGATATGTATCTAGTATCTTGTTTTAATGTATTTTACATCTACACCCACCATCTCTCTTTCTCTCTTAAAAAATAAGGACATTGATTCTTCCTTTTTAGTAACATACTCTTACATACATTTCGCCATTTTGTGTAGGTGTATTTTTTTTTTAGACAAAATTCGGAAGTGAAATTTTTTTTATTTGTGAAAAAGAGAGGAATTTCCTTAAATGTACTCGCAGTGTTGCCAGAAAATGTTAAAGAATGTTAGCTCTTTCTCTACAATATGAACGGTACTTTAACGTCAAAGGAAATGAAGAATTTCTTTTATATACTTTATAAAAGTACACAATACATAGTTGTTATTAAAATCAATAAAGTAATAAGAAGAGCTATAAGTAGTATTTAAGTTAGTATTCAGTTTTCCAAGAAATGCAATTAAATTTGTGTAGTTATTGAGTGTATGACTTAAAAATGCGAAATATACAATAGAATAGACGTATCTTTTGAAAGCGGTTTTTGTTTTTAATAACTTATACAAGGTGGCGCAAAAGTAAACTTCCTATGTTTTTTGGCTGTAATTGAAAAAAAAAAAATGAAAAACTTTGATTCTTCTTGTGGATTATTTTTATTTGGTCTTTTAATTTTTTTTACATCAAGTCGAGAATATGATGTCATGTAAATGGCCGCCGCCACAGTTGATTGTCATTTGAGCCCTTTTTATGGAATTTTCCATCACTTTGGCCAAAACTTCCGGCGATAGGTCCTCACATTCTTGACGGATATTGTCTTTAAGAGCTGCAAGAGTCTGAGGCTTGTTGACATAAACCCGCGACTTCAAAAATCCCCACAAAAAGAAGTCTGGAGCGGTCAAATCAGGCGATCTTGCTGGCCAGTGCAAATCGCCAAAACGGGAGATTAGGCGCCCGGGAAATGCATCCTTCAGCATATCGGTTGTGACACCTGTAGTGTGTGCCGTTGCACCATCCTGTTGGAACCACATGTTTTCCAATCCCAATTCATCAAGTTGCGGCAAAAAGAACTCGTTGCTCATTGCTCTGTAGCGCTCACCATTCACAGTAACCGTTTGACCCGCGACGTCTTCGAAGAAAAAAAGTCCGATGACTCCTCCAGCGAAAACAGCACACCATACAGTGACTTTGTGCGGGTGTAAAGGCTCTTCGTGGGTTACACGCGGATTTTCAGTGCCCCAGAAGCGTAAAATTTGCTTATTTACGTACCCGCTAAGATGGAAATGGGCCTCATCACTCATGATTATTTATGATGAAATATCATCTTCCATTGGTCAAATAAATAGTCAGCAATATTCCGCGTTCTGGAGCAGTGTAGCGTAACATTGTTTATTAACGTGTATTTCGCATGTGTTTACTACACAAATGTCAAAACAGAACTGACATTAGGGGCCAATCGCAAAATTTATAGCATTTTCTGATAGTAGGATTACTTTTGCGCCACCTGTTATATCACTTTGTTATTGAACCTTATAGTATAAACTACAACGAATCGTCATATACGGGAAGTTTTGTATTTATTTCTTTAATTTAAACAAAAATTGCCTCTGAAGCACAGCGATTGCTCACCAAAGCTTATTTTGAATATGTTTAATCGGTTTCAACGTGCGAGAGATGGTTTCCTCGGACGCCAAACAAGTTTGTAGATCAAGAATTGGAGGCATTACTCCATGAAGATTGTTATCAAACTCAACAAGAACTTGCAAAATTATTGGCAGCTACTCAAGCAGCAATTTCAAAACGATCAGCTGGATTCATCCAAAAGCAGCTGTTAAAAAGTACTTAGAATGAAGTGCTTGTGAAGTTTTGGCTCACCCGATTTATAGTCCAGACCATGCCCCGTCCGACTACTATTTGTTTCGATCGATGCAGATACGCTTCACTTTAGAACAGAGTATCCGAGTAGTTATTGCTGATGAAATCGTAGCTGATGAAATCGTTAGATTATTTGTGACAAGAAGATAGTCATAACTCAAAAAACATAGTTCCGAATAAAAAGGATTTTTCAGAAAACTTTTATTTAAATCAAGAGTTTTGAAAAATAAAGCCTAATATACACAACAGAGATTTATATGTTCTTTATTTGAGAATTACCAAAAAGAATTTCGTAGTGACACTCTTGTCGCAAAGAAACGATTTGAGGAATTGCAACATGAGTACAGCAGTGAAATACGCGATTGAGGCATTTTACAAGTCGATATCCTACTAGTCATCTGTCGCGAAGATTCTCTAGAATCATCTTGTATCCTAACACGATTTCCCTAAGATGCACAGTAATGGACAGTATAAAGCTTGTTAAATAATGAACCTGTCGAAAGCTTTCGACTCTAGGAAATCCTGCAAGATCCTGTAATCCAAACCACAGACTTTCCCGCAATATTGAAATCCACAATACTCAATAACATGAAAAGATGAATAGTGAATTATCAGGGTGGCAGTCAATCGTTCGTAGTGTTTAAAGACAGTTGCTCAAAATCCTGTAGAGTTAAATGAGTCTATAGTAGTCACTGTTTAAATACTACCAATAAAATTACCTTACGCCTCCATAACACTCTTAATTACCTGGACTAAGAATATCTTGGCATCGTAGCCAATAGAGTCCACATTACAATTGTGAATTACCCGTAAATATTTTGGTCATCTCTCTTTAATTTGACATTCATAGGATTCCGCATGATTGTGATATTTGGAGGTCGTCCAACAAGTAAAAACGAAAAAACAGTCAAATATGGACAGTACATTGAAGAAGAAAACTTCCCTGTAATTCTTCTGTCAATTGAAACATAGCGATAAAACAAACGGGATCCCTAATCTCGTTGATCCCGATTGGCATCCCTAATCTGCAAGAACTTCGTTTCACGAAGGACAGTGAGTTGTAGGACAAAATTTTACTTGAAATCATAATAAAGGAAACGGGTTCTCTAATATTATTGGAACACATTCCATCGATACCATTCGGATCATTTCATGACGGACAGTGAGTTGAAATAGTGATTTGGATCCAGCTTGGATTTGAACATTTAACAAATCTGGCGGCGTTTAAGACTCTCGAAGGTCAAAGGGTTAAATCCAAGCTGACACATGACTGTAAGAGAGCTCTGAATGGGTTGATAGAATACAATCTCATAATATGAAGTAAATGTTGGATGTTTGTTACCAGGGCAACTAGTTTTCGGATGAGCGTACACGCCAAGTGTTTGAGCTATCCTTAGAAGTGGGATTGCATTAGCAAAAACCCTGCTTGCGAATAAGCAATCCTGAATGATCAAGGGTTCTTGAGTTATAGCTGAAATACTTAGCCAACAAACATCAAGATAAGGAAATAAATAAAAGATCATAAAAGAAAAGTTTGGCCTGAGAACGTCAAACGCTTTGGAGGATTTACTATACTGGCCTAGTACTTTGAACCTGATTTGGAATTTCTAACCCTCAGAATGGCTGTGACACTGTGGCATTTCGAAAAGTATTAAGCCGAGTACGAGATATCCATGTACATCGTACATATTGATGGAAATATCATTTCTTCAAAGCGGAGAATGAACCCGTGTTTTGAATTTCAATACTACGAAACTTTTCTCTGTCGCTCACTTTGTTTAAAATGTTGTTAGTTTCCGTTATATTATCTTTAATTTATTCTTTAAATTATTCCTTCCCAATTATTCTTCTAAAAAAATGGAGCGATGATAATAAATTTGTCATAAACAACAATAATAACATATGACAATACCGAATTATTGCGTAGGAATAAAAGATTTTTCGAACACAAGTTTTAAGAAAATGAGCAACTAGGTACCATCTCAGTAAACAATATCCTTTAGGGTTGTGCTGATATGCCAAACACATGTTTATGACAGTTATAAAAACAAACCAACAAATAACAATAAAACCCAACACAGCCGTCAATGAGTCTGCTACCATCAAGTATGAAAGTTCACCAAAACTCACTCGTGTGTTTGATTTATACATTTTTTTTTTATTTTTTCATAACAAGTTTATTTTTTTGGAAATTTTATTTAATAAGGAATCATGTGCCACAATAAAAATATACGAAATTAAATAGCAAAAAAAAAAACACAACAAACAGTTCAATCAAAGATTCTACTTTTCAAGCTCAACAGCAGCAGCAGCTATAACCTTGAACTGACCTTTTAGAAAGTATTGCTCTAATGCTGTTCCAGATTTGTTTTTCAAATTGTTTGTTTTTTGTTTAATTTAAGCTACAATTTAGTTTTTTTATTATTATTTTACGCTACTTTTGCGAGTAATTGACAAATAGTCGTAGAGAAAACTCACTTTTAGCAATTTAACAATTTTCTGCTTGAACCGGCAAAAATACAACAACAACAGCAGCTGAGCGACAACAACAAGTTTAAATTGTACCTCTATGTAGGTACAATCTAAACAGAATCACAAGCTTAAAACATCAATAAATAATAAGAGTAAAAAAATGTTTGTATTTAACTCTCACGTACGCCAAAATGTTGTTTGTATTTTAAATTTTTTAATAAAGAGTAGTAAAAACAGTAACGAAAAATAACGAAGTTTAACAAATAAAAAACCTGTAACTTTAATATCCCACCCAACCAAACTATCGAAAGTTTCCTAAAAGCGAATTATTCTCGATAATTTTTCGAAATGTATAATACGAGAAATTGTAGATAATTTTTAAAATAAGTAATCTTTGTAATAGTAAACCAATCTTGATCGATATTGCAAATGAAATGTTAGCCACAAACTGACATTTTTCGCAGTTCTAGGAGACATTCCCGAACTAGTGATTTTACCCATCATTTAGGGTGGGAACTAGTTACTTCAATAGCTACGTGACTAGTTATTTTAACACGTGCATGTCCTTGACCCTTTCTGATTACAATGAGACTTTCTAATAGCTGGCCCAAAGTAGTCTACTTATTGGATTAACATTATGGTTAAATATAATCAGTTATCTTACTAACTACCTAACTGGTAACTTGTTCTACTACATAACTAGTTATTTTAACATGTACGGGTGCTAATTGACCTCAAAAAGTCAGCTAAAAAAACGATTGCTTGTAATGAAACCTTCCTTCGAGAACTCTCCAACAGATTGCTTCTGGTGGGTAAAATAACCACCTTTTAAAGTGCAGTACAAAATAATGATTTAAAGCGACTTCACTATTGGTTACTAAGAGACACTAAAGTGACTATTGATTTATAAATAAACTGTATGAGAATTATGTCAATACAATTTGTATAAAACCAGTTTGTACGAATTACTCACAAAACGTTTAAAGTGACTACACTTTAGGTTACATAGAGACACTTAAGTGACAATTGACATCACGCTAGATTACCTGGGATGTATAAAGTAACCAATTGACTTTTTTCTGCACTTCAAAGAGCACATACGAGTCAAATGCCCCCAAAATATATAAATTGGAGTCAGCCAAGTGATCAGACATTAGTGATAATTACATTGGCTACTTGCATAACAGCTGGGTATCTACATTGCATCAGATATGCAAAACACAAATTGCAAATTGTTCTAGTTGTACTTTTTACAAATATTTTTAGAAATACTTAAAAATAAATTTCTTCTTTAGATGTTCTGGTTTTCTATTTGGGCTTAAATTTAAATATACGACCTTAAACGGTAGCTATTAATCACTTTTGGTTTTGAAATTATACACTAATAAATGTAATTTTTCCATGAGTCGGAAATTAAAACGCCTTTGTCCGACCAAAAGTCCGGTATTAAGAGAAAAACTTTTTGGCGATGCCGCTTTGATATCAAAACAATTATTATATGAGACACTATTAAATCAGATGCGTTTCGTGGACCAATCGTAGGAAAATGAACTAAAACATAAACGTGGCTATAAGTCGATAAATAGTGGTTCAAAATAGGGATGAAAAAGTGCCTTTTTACAAAACATTAATACCTTTACTCAGAAGCATATCAGCCAACTTTTATGTCGACAATTATTTTAAACTAGAATCGAATAAAAATGTACTATTAGGAGAAAAAGTACTAATTTATCTTTTCCCTCTTGGAATATGAAAATACACCATTTTTGCGGAATTTTTTATGACATACATATGTCTTAAACGATTCAAGTCTGTATTCATTTTCTCAAGAAAGACTTGTTTTATTTGGATTTGGCCAAATCTACACCTTCACGTTCGAGTTCCAAATAGTTTATTTCTGTATGACTGGAGGCACCAATAATGGAGGTATGATAATTTCGGATAAAATGTATTTTTCTGTTTTTAATCCTTTTTGGTACTTTTTTTGTCCACATCATGAATTAAGCAAGAAACAGTAATTATTAGTACCAGCTGAATAATATAATTCTCATTTAGTTAAAAATATTTTACGCATAAGTGGTTTACAAGAGAGCAGTTTACTTTTCGCCTCGTCATTATCATCGCTATATTTTTTCCGAAATACAGAAGTAAGAGCATTTTTGATCTGTCATTATTAAATAAATATTATTTTTGGATCACATCAATACGAGCTCAAATCAAGATCTGAGTTCTTGAAATAAACGCGTTTTGGGATTAATTAAATTTCATTATTTAAATAAACTTATTCAAAACACTTCTTAAATCAAATAGCAAAACAACTAAATTGTGAGATCAGTTCGATCTTTAAAAAAGCTTAACTAGAGCTGTGATCCATTATTGTATAAATTAGTTTGTGCTTGAGAGACTGCTACGGATTGATTTAACTTCGAAAAACTAAATTGTTTTAAAATTGTGTTTATGTAGTAGGAATTTTGAACTCCTATAATTCACACTCTCACATTATTAAGCCATCTAATCCTCCTAAAGAAACATAATACGTCTTGTTCAGATATTTAATACTTGGTCTATGACAGATTATATGAGTATGTTCCATAGCCTCAATCTCATCGATTGCAATCGGGAGTGCCATTATCTGTTTTACTAATCCTAGCCCTTATTGGACAGTAATCCCTTATCACACCTACAAAGATCCTCAGACTACACCGGACTGCATTCTGGATCATGTCAAGTCAAATTTGGGATATATGAAACTTTGCAGTTCGTTTTCAAATACCTCTCAGATATTCAGGCCTGTCACAATTAATTTCGCATTTTGCTTCTTAATATTTCTTTGTTTTTCTAAAAATTTCTGTACATTTGTTTTAATATTAAAAACGTTGTCAAATTAAAATCAGAAATATGTATAGAATTATTAAATATTTTTTGAATTAATAAGTTACACGGAATCTGAAGAACCTAAAACGAAATCGATCGGAATAAAAACTACGGAATTGAAACCATTCCGAACAAAATGTGTGAGAGGCCTGATTATCATATAATAGTGACAGATTGGAGGTCTTATACCTAATGCCGTTAACTCCAAGTTCACTCCATAATCTATTTCGCAAGTTCGTCCGCGACCTTAGTCTTTTTTTAATGTTTCCCATATTTTATTTTAAAGCACACATTGGCGAAACAAATTTAACTCAATCAGTTCTTTAGCAACACATGTTTATCGTACTTTACATATTTCAAAGTTAAAAAAACAACCCAACTTTTCTACGTTGCGCTAAAGTTGGCTGTACTGATTGAACTGTAGCTGTCAGTCACAGTTGAAGCGAAAGTATTCTATGTGTTTGGGCCTTAACTTCGACTATGAAACCAATATGGTTTTAGCTATGGGACAGTGGGTGGCCCCACATCTAATTAAGATGAATGGACCCATCAGACCTGAGTAGAAAACAACAAGAAATAATATAAATTTTAATCTAATATGCAGCAATACAATACAATTTCCAACAATTTAATTGAAGTAGACTTTGGCGTATCAACACATTGCAGTGTTATTTTCCCCACTCTATCAGCTCTGACTCGCACATTTAATGACAAACATACACATTGGATACTACAGAGATGGAAGAGTACGAAAAAAACTAACTCAATAATAAATAAAAAACGTGCTATATAATAAAATTGTTTTTGCAAATGGGAAGGGAATGCATGCTAACTGTAAACTATGAATGAATATTCGAAAAGGTTTGAATATTCGATAAACAAAAGCATTGTGATTAGGAAAACCAAATGAGACAGGGTTTTAAAAATCTCGGCATTTTTCGTTTTTTATTTCGATATAATCCTGACCATAGCTAATTTAAACATTTTAAGGAATTTTAAACTTTGTATTTTGGTCGAAAAGTTTTGTTTCGTTCATAGTTAACGCGATATTATTAATAAACTTGTGTATATGACTATCAATGCAAGGGAGACCTGTTGATCCCTGATTGAAATTAAAAAATCTGACTCCGTTAGGATTTGAAACCAGATTAGTATTATAAGTATGCTGAAATTAAGCTTTCTAGGTATTTTGGGATCTTCAAAAATCTTCCAAAATGTCATGCGGGATTTCATAATCCCGAAAAAATTTCCCGGGATTTTCAGTATCGGGATTTCAGGATTGGCATCCCTAATTGTGATCAAATTGTTGAGTTTTTTTTTATCAAACAGGATTTAGGTATGAATCCAGGGTTTTGAAAGTTTTAATTTATTGAATCTTCTTAAGTCTATGTATCAAATGGGTCTTAACTCAAAAGGTTGGTATAAATCTTCCTTGTTTAAAAATGAGTTCTGTAATTCTGTCTAGATAGATATTTAAAATTTATAATTGTGATTCCAAGGACAGAAGGTCACATGATTTTTGCAAATTTAGTTTTATTGCTCTATAATTGCTATCATTAACAATTTTCGATTTCGGTTTCACAAAAATTTTCAAAATCTTCAATTAAATTAAAATGTTTTGATTGGACTATTAAATCACAAACAATGCATATTATTTATATGACCTCTAAAGAACATGCAGACACATGTTAACTTTATGATAAATTAAATAATAGAGTTAATTTCATAATAGAACTTGGGCATTCAAATGCTTATTACTATTTGAAAACACGAAAACAAATCAATTAAAGAAATTATAGAATTGTCAAAATAAATGCCATTTTTTCTATTCTCAAAACAGTTTAATCAAACGAGTGATAAACAAATTTGACATTCTAGGGGTGTTTTAAAGTCCACAATGTTTTTAGGAAAAATATGTTCAATATGCAATTTAACCCAGATATGCCTACTGTAATACATGTAGTACACGTAGTTATTGTTTATAGGATATGTCACGTTTATCAAAATACCATTTTTTGGTTCACATACTTAGTATTCACCAATACCTCATAGGAGATTGTGTGATCGCATTATTTTTTGCTACTATTTTTGAGTTATTGAATTTTTAATTTGTGATATTTTCATAATGCCCATATTCAGTCATTATGGACATATCTCGTATGTACGGAAAGTAAAATTTTTTACATTTACAAGTGAATAAATACAATTTTTTTTTGGAATTTATATTTATGAAGAGTAGCTTGATTGTTTCATTATTGCACTTTAGTTTTGTTGTGGTGACCCCAATGTCCTCTATATTGGACGACTTAAAAACCCACTTTTTTCAATAAATTTTTAAAAAACTCTAATTGCACTGTTTTTTATTTCTCATTTGCTACCAAAATAATATAAAAGTAATTTTAAAATGATCATGCTCAAGCAATCAGCATATCTGGGTTGACATTCTTTTTTTAAGAAAAAAATGGGTTGGGTCATTATGTAATTTAAATACAGCTGTAACCTATACATTAAAATAAGCTATTGCATTAAAATAAGCTAAATTATTTCTTTTCCTGACTAAAGTCTTTAAATCTGACTAGTTTTGGAACAGACCAATTGTGAAAGTTTTGAATTGTTTGTTCTCATATCAATTTGAAATATATAATTCACCCATTTTCAAAATATTTGATCTGATAAATTTTAACCCAGCTTAAACAAGTAATAAAATCAGTTTGAGTAAATACTATTTTAACGTATTTCATAATAAAATAAACGTTAATGCAATATTTTCTCCTTTGTGGTGCAGGGAGTGCTTCAACGATTGCAAATGTCTTGTTGTGGTAACAAGTAGACTGATAAACATTTTATGTTTACCGACTTTACCTACTTTATAGACAGATAAACTAAATGACTGAAGAGATATCTGTGCATTGTTTATTAGTTGGCTTTAGGGAATTTGTTGGTCTTATCGGCTTAGGCGTGATTTTAAACTGACGTAAGAATATTTCTTTTAAAAAGGCAAAGTTGTGGAATTTTTTAGATTTTTGACATTATTAAGTGCAGTCATGGAAAAAGCAAAATAGATAATCATGGCTATTCCTGTTCTCACTTTCACCATTCACCTTATTTTTGAAAGCATAATTACAACAATATAATATAAAACAAAATTTCGAAAATTATATACATAATTAAGGTTAAACAAATTACGTGTAAAAATTTCTAATAAGAAATTCTGAGAAAATTAGATACAATTGTTATAATTGTGCTTTGAAAAATAAGGTGAATGGTGAAAGTGAAATCAGGAATAACCCTGAATAACACAGTGCTCGAATTTTAAACTTTTTTATCTGTCAAGCGGGGTAACCTAATTCGAGTAAGCTGAATCCAATGGTGCTAATCGTTTTTTTAGGTTAGCTCTTGTTTTTGAGATATACCGTTATTTCGAAAATGGAGGAGGTTGAACAACATATATTCGCGTAACTCATAAACGGTTAAGTTTATTGAATAAACTGAAAAAACCGAAATTCCGCAATAAAATTACCTTTAACGAAGACTGAAAGTTTATTTTAATCTGCGTAGTCGTTTTAGAAATATAATTTTTTTGGGCAAAAAAGTTTTTGTGTTGTTAATTTTTGTACGCGCATAGAAACCAAAGTTTCAAACAAAACATGCTCTAAATAATTAATTAGTCTTGTGAGGTAATACGGTGAAAACCTAACAACGACTTGAAATGAAAGATATGAAAATTTGCTAAAAATTTCTAAATGACAAATATAATGTCAAGATATTAAAGGTCATAGTTAACTTCACTATTCGAGTTCTTCAAGTTTGTATATATAAAAAAAAAGATATCGGCAGTAACACACCCTGGAATTATTCTTTGAATTGTTAAAATTCATTCTGCAAAATACTATGATGATTGGATAATAGTAACTCGAGCTTCATTGGCTTTAAATTTTGAAAATAAGTTTACAAGGAGAAAAAAAGGTTTTAAATACTTATTTTATCATAGAATCAAAATGTATACTGATCTGCTTTATAATATTCCCTTGTTAAATGCAAGATGGCTGTACAGCAGAAACTATTTGAAACTACACAAAACAGGTGGTCCAATGAACCTTGCTGTGCTGCAACAAGGACGACCTGGCCCGTATATGATGCCAGCAGGACGAATTTACTTATGGAATTCCATCGTGAGCAAATAAACCTAATTGTCTCCTTTATTACAGTTATAATTGGGACACATGCTAGAAGACTGGACCTACGGTACAAGGACTGTAGACTGTCCGGGTCTGACAAACCTGAGGGAACGCATCATCTGAATCCCATTCCTATCATGCTTGAATAAGCTATCAAAGATGAATCTTAGACGAATCTAATCCTTCATCACTGAATCTGATTGGTTTAACTCGGAGACAACGAAAGTATTATAAATACCCTGCTATTTAACGATTGGGATCAATGAGATCAATTTTGAATGGATCCAAGTGAGCTGCTTGACGAGTGGCTGCCCATGTAACATAACCTATCTTTCTAATAAGATTAAAAAAGTCCTTGGGAATTTTTTCCCTTTTCTTATTTTTAACATTGAATTTTAATAGGAAAAATGGGAAAAACTCTCGAATAATTTTTTATCAGACACAATTTTTCAACAAGATCGGTCGAGAACCTATTGTTATTAGCAAAATGTGTCCCCAATAGTTCTTCAATCTTTCGAAAAAAATATTTAAAATAAAAAAATTTTAATATTTTTTTTCCGAAATCAAAAACTTGTTTGACTTTTTTTTAAAATGGGCCCTTTTTTTCTTAAAATAAAGCTTAGATATTTTTAGATATTTTCCTTGAAGACCTATTTGGTCGCTTAGTGGGATGCGAGTGGGATATCTATGAAAATAAATATTTTGTAACTCAAAATATACACAACCCAATTATAAATAAAAAAAATCATCGGGAGTTTGTTCCAAGGGAGTTTTTTCCCATTGAAATTGAATTTGAACAGGAAAAATGAGAAAAGTGAAAAACTCCCGTGTAATTTTTTGCAAAATCAAAAACTTTGTTGACTTTTTTTTCAAAATGGACCTTTTTTAATTTTTTTAGCTCAAACAATAGCTGAGATATTTTCCTTGAAGATCCTTTTGGTCGCTTAGTGGGATGCGAGTGGGATATCTATGAAAATAAATAATTTGTAACTCAGGACATACAATTTTTTACTTTTTTTTTGCAAAATCTAACCTTAGTGCAAATTTTATCGCGATAGGAAGACATCGATTTCAAAAGTTGGTTCACTTGACATGAAATGCCCCATATGTGTAATTTAAAATCTGTATTTTCTATCCCAAGAACTGGAAATAAATTCCTGTTATTGATTTTTTTATGGTTATTAAATACTTTTTTCCTCAAATTCCTCGAAATTGTTTAATTATATCCAAAACGAAATATTTCATACTCTAAAACATTTAAAATCCTGATATGGATACCCATTACTTTCAAGCCTGATATTGAATAAAATTCAATAATTTAATTTAAGGGAATATTTGTCTAATGTTTTGAAATTAATTGTAAATTTACCTATTTGGAAAATTTTTTGTATAAATTCTATTTTTAAAATATTTTTATGGAAACATTTTCAAAGTGAGGTGAAGAAATGTTCTATAAGCAATTTTTCAATGATTAAGCGTTTCATATAAATTATATAATAATTTTAAGGCCTTTGAACTTCTTACCAAGATTTGTTTCCTTAACTAAAACTTAAAATAAAATGCGTACACAATTCTATTGTAAGAAATTCGGAGCCTTAGAATTTCACTCCAGCCATTCTCATTCTCGAAAATATCCTATATAAACAATAAAAAACACGTTTTTAGGCTATTTACCAATTTATGCAACAACAAAAAAAAAACACACAAAAAGAGATAAATAATACCCCAACTCTGCTGATTTATCACATGGTTGTCCTTCCCCATTTATAAAATGTACGAGAATTTGTATGTTTTTCATTTATAGCGGTATGTATGGTGGTGAGTAAATATTCGTGTGTGTGTGTGTGTATGTACGCAAAAATGTTTGTAGGTTTGTTTGTTTGTACGCAAGTAAGTTTGAATGTTTGTTTTTGTATTTAATACACAGAGCTGGCACTACTATTCTCTTAAGTATGTGTATGAATGTATGTTGTTGTATATAAGTTACCAACAATAGTAGAACACGAAACAGAAGTGGTGGAGAAATAAAAAGGAAGAACAACAAGAACAATGTGGCAGCAATTTATCGATTTTAAGCAGGCAGCCAGGCAAAGTACAATAAGAAAAAAATACCCCCAGCAAAGGGATTCCTGATTAAAACGACATTTAGTAGAAGTGGAAAATTTATTTTACTTCTACAATTATTAAATTAGAAATAATCATACAGAAATCGTATTAAATTACTTTATTATTGCAAATGTGTACCTCTACATACAATTTCCAATTTCGTTCGTTTTGTTTATGGCAATTTCTAATTCACAAAAAAAAAACATTAGAACATTAGAAAATTCTGTATACTATTGTAGGAAAGTAAGCATTTAAAAAAAAAACATTTATTAACAATTAAATTACAATAAACTTAAAGCTTAAATAAATAAAATTTATTACTTTTTATTATTGATTTTAGTTCTTTCAGTTTTGTACACAAAAAAATCTACTAGATTTCTTTAGTTTTAACTTTTAGCACTTTTTTCAAATATTTCTTTATATGGACTTGGATTTTTTGTGTATAAGTTAAAGATTTTTTTTGTTGTTTCCTTTTAGAATTCACTTTTCACAGTTTTTAACAAAAATAAATTCAAGCTTTGAGGATGAAAACGTTTTAAACGACTGATTCCTTCAGAAGACCGAACAAAACTGAGCGAATATTCGAAGCTCTTTATGGAAAAATGCACTCCACACAATTGCGCAAGCAGCGTTACCAGTTGTGCCGATTTGTGCTCTCATTTAAAGGGAATTTGAATTTCACAATTTGGGGTGTTTTGTTTCGAGTGTAGGAATCCCAGTGGTTTTGGGTTTAACTTTTTATTGCATTTATCTACAAGTTGTTTATTCGTTCTGCTAGTGGTGCAAGCTATTTTTTGTTGTAGTAATAATTAAGGGCATTTAGTTTACACTTAGTTCTAGATTTTTATTTAAGTTGAACATGCAATAAAATACTGACCATCTTCAATGAATGTTGTGAGGAAAATCAAAAAATAAAATAAAAACTTACACACCCAAAAATCAGCATTTCCAAAATACTATCTGGCTATCCCAGACTTTTGCATCAATTCTAAAGCCCTGTAGCGCTGAAAGTAGATCTGTATGATTTAGGAAAAATGGTGAAATGAAACATCCATCACTCATTTGAATAAAAAGTTACTTATGATAGATTAATTCAATTTGAGCTTTTATTCAGAATTTAAAAATACCTAATTTCAATAAAATCCTTCCAATTAAGCTAATTTTTTAACAACTTTTCAATGGCTTTTATTTGAAAATAATTCATTCATTGTTGAATTATTGCAACAATGATTAAACTTTTGCTGATTTAAATCAAATTCAATGAAAAATGATTTTAAATTTGATTTTCCTTCCTTTTTTTAAAATAATTTACAAAATAAGGAAAAAATGCATTGTTACGAGATGAAATTTAATATGATATTTATAATTGAATTATTAATTAATTTTTTTAACCTTTAATAGTCCTTACAAACTGAAACTTTTGTAAATACTCCAATATTTTTTTTAAATTTAATTTTGAAACTCGATTTCAATCAATAAAAATCTCCCTTGTGGCTTTTAAAGGATCCTATTATGTATTTACATTATATTACAAAATATCAATCGGAATAAAGTCCATGAATAACAGTCAGCAATGACGCAAAGTCGATTTAATTTTCACAAATCCGTTACTTTACGGTCCTGATCACATGTTATTGTAATGTCATACATTATTTAAAGATCACTACTTAACCTATAGTACAATGTTGCACATGGACAGCATTAATATATTTATTTTTGTATTTTGATGTCCACTAAATTAAGAAAAATATTTTTAATAAAAAGTAGAAAATTAATAGACGATAAACTTAAATAATTTGAGGAGTTTACAAAAACAGCAAGGGAATTATGCACCAGGACCAAATATAAATGGATAACTTTGATATTAATATCAGTATCATGCTATTAATATTAGGGTAATTTTTTTAAATTAGATTTTTTGTTTTGGGAATTTAGAGATTTTAATTTAAATTTATTAACACATTTTTTTGCAAAAACTGACCAAAAAACAAGTAAGAGAGCTATATTCGGCTATATCCGATTCTTATATACACTTCACCAAATTATACTTTATAATAAAAATTTTAATTATTTTTTGGTAAACAAAATTTAAACATTTTTGCATTTAAATTGTTATTTTTTTTAATTTATTAGTGAACATTTTTTATGGCAATTTTTAATTTTATTTTAATTTCTAAAAAAATGTTGTAGTTGAAAAAAAAATTCCGTTTAATATATTTTCCCGATTTTGAGCTATTGCAGGTCCGACTTACGTTATATATGTAAGTCGTTGCAAAGAACTTTGAAATATCTATAATTAAATATCCGTGTTATCCACTTGTATTAATGACTTAATAATCCAGATATAGATCAAAAATATTTCAAATCGGGTCTATATCGGATATATTGATGTATTCGGAAAGTTGATTTCAACATACAGATGGACATATCTTGGCGTTATATACGTCGTTGCAAAGGTCTTTGAAATATCAATCATTAGATATCCATATTGTCTATAATAATGACTTAGTTATCCAGATATACATATGTATGTATGTAGGTCAAAAATCGAGGTTGTCCTGGTTTTTTCCTCATATCTCAGCCATTTGCTGATTTTAAATAGGAAGCTTCCCGAAAGCATGTCTGACAGTATTATTGAAGATTTGGATCCCGAAGATATCTGGGGTCTTCAGAAAATTGATTTCAACAGACAGACAGAAAGAAAGACAGACAGACAGACGGACATGGCTTTATCGACTCTGCTATCTATAAGGATCCAGAATATATATACTTTTAGGGTCGGAAAATAATATTGTGGAAATTACAAACGGAATGACAAACTTATATACACCCTTCTCACGAAGGTGAAGGGTATGGTTAGGTTAGATTATAAAGGCAGCTTGTTATCAACCAGCTCACTTGGGTCTATTAAATTGGTCCCTTTGTGTTACCCTAAGGATCATGCTCAGAAATGGGTTCAATGCCGAACCAACCTGACGCACGAATGAACGAATCCAACCTCTTGACATCCAGAGTAGATAGATCCGCTAGGCCGTGCAAAAATGGACTACCTATTGTCGCAGTCCGCACCCCTGCTAGGGCAGGGCAAATACAGAGGAGATGTTCAATCGTCTCATCCTCTTCTTCATCATGGCAACTCCTACAGAAGTCATTGTATGGAGTATTCAATCTTCTAGCATGCGCACCTATCAAGCAATGCCCGGTGAGCACTGATATCAGAGCTCGTAGCCTAGCCCGAGGTATCCCCGTGAGGGACATTGACCTATGATGGTCAAATACGGGCCAAGTGAGTCTCGATATCGAGCAATTTGTCAAATTAGACCATCTGAGCTGAGCAGACTCAAATAAATTACGCTGTATAGTTGACTTACAGCAAGATAGCGGTAAACCGACCAAGTGATCGATCTCGTCAATATGTAGACGTGAGCCTCTTTTGGCCAGTTCATCCGCAATAGCATTGCCGGGTACACCAGAGTGACCAGGCACCCAGAATAACTCCAGGTTAGAATGTCTCGCCATCTCATTAAGAGATACCCAGCATTCATGTACCAATCTGGATGTCGAGTAGACGCCAGATAGGGATTTGATAGCAGGCTTACTGTCGGTACATATTCGGATATTCACACCAAATAGCCTATAGTACTTCATCCTGTATACCACCCACCCCATCCGCAGACTTGGAGCCATCTGTGTATATGACAAGCATGTCCATAGAGAAAGGAGACTCGCCCGCCAATGACACAGAGAAGCGCCTGTCAATAAAGGGTAAGGGAGTGCAGTAATCAATATTAACAGGAAGATAAGATATACTACCCAAAATAGACGCATGGCCAGTACATCTGGACTTCCATGCTCCAACAGTACTTAACCTAACCGCCGAATTTATGGCCAATTGTTTGGCCATTAGATCAGCCGGTAGCCAGTTCATCATTACAAACAGAGCACGAGACGGAGTACTGCGCAGCACACCCGTAATCATTAGTGCAGATATTCGCAGGATTCTCTCAATTATCCCACAGTAGGTGGATTTACTCAGAGCCTCCCACCAAACTAGTGCTCCATACATTAGTATGGGCTTAACCACCATGTCGAAAAGCCATTTCGCATTCCTAGGTACTCCCAATGGCCCTTCTGCAGGCATATATGGCGATAGCCGCCTTGGATGCTCTCGCATGAATATTCTGGCTCCAGGATAGCTTAGAGTCTAGAATAATTCCCAGATACTTAGCACTATCCGAGAGCTTAAGTTCCACTCCGTTAAGGCGCGGTAGTGGGAACGAGGGGATTTTGTACTTTCTGGAGAAAAGCACAAGCTCCGTTTTCCCAGGATTCACACCCAGTCCACTAGCAGTGCTCCACTGGCTGAGTGTACTAAGTGAAGTTTGTAGGCATTGTGATAATGTGTCCAGGTGTTTCCCACAACATCATCAGCATATGCAACAGTTTTACACTTCATGGAATCTAATTGCATGAGTAATGTATTAATGGCAAGATTCCACAAGAGTGGAGATAAAACCCCTCCCTGTGGAGTGCCTCGGTTCGCTAATCTAAAAATAGTAGCAGTTCCCATAGAAGAGATAATGACTCTATTGGTCAGAAGTATACCTATGAAGCAGATAATAGATTGATCTATATCCAGATCGCCTAGAGCCAAAAGGATCGTCTCTGGCGTCACATTGTTAAAGGCCCCCTCAATATCCAATAAGGCCACCAATGTATGTGAAGGGTATAAAAAGAAAGGATATTTTTATTGCAATTGTTAAAAAGATGTAAATACATCCGATTTTCTAGGTTAATAGCGACTAAACCGTAAATATTCAATTCAATATTAGTTTTTAATCAACCTAACTAAAACTTTTCGTTAATAATTAAGTCGGAGAGTTTTAAATTGTAATTTACCGGAAATGAATCTAATAACGTTTTAGTTTATACACACACCGGAAACTGGTAAATTGTAATATTATCACAGCAGATGGCGCTTAGCAAACGTATGTGGAAAACTGGAGTTGCCATATCAATTACATATGCAAAGTAGTGTTATTTAAAATTTATGGGCTTCATTTTATAAAACGAAACGACAAACGTTAAACAAATTTTGTATGGAAAATATTCAAGTTTCAAACCCTTTTCCCAGTATTCTTCATACAAATTGCTTACGTTTCTGAACGCTTCGTTTTACAAAATGAGGCACTAAGTTAGTTTATTTTCATTAGTCTGCTTTTACACACAGCAAGTTTACTTGAAGCAAGTCTCTTCGATTCACTTTTAAACTTGCGCGACTGTTTACACACAGCAAGTCTGTGATCAATTTTGTATGTCAAAACCTAATAGACGCCATAGTGAAAATGAGAAAACAAAAGAGAATTGAAGAGACTTGTCAGTACAAGCAAGTGTGTACCCCTCTTCTTTCTTCTTGCCTCTCTCTCCTATAAACTCTAGACTTGCGCAAGAAAACTTGCCCTGTGTAAAAGCAGACTTAGTAACATTTATTTGTTACGAAACCTCCTCTTGGTCATGTATGTGGGTCGCTGACTAGCTCAAAAATCTTTATACAGGGGTGGTCCACCGGAACCCTCACCACATATCTGCTTCGCACAATAAAACAAAAATAAAAAGTAAACAAAAGAACACTACAAAAGAATACAAAATGCACGGACATTAAAACACCCTACAGTACACCAACTTGAAACACTAATACCCTGGGACAGATGTGACACCCAGACTCGTCGTTGCCCTAGTCCCAACCTATGTCATCACATTAAGTTCATATGACCCCTTTTTTCTGATTAGGTTTACCAACAACTTACCCTTTTATACCTTTTTGACCATCTCGAACCAAGACGACTGAAAACCAATATTTAAAATTTACCAAAACATTATTTATTAAATATTAACAAAACTACATTACAATAACTTAATACTAAGGTGGCTTTTATATATTGTATTTATTTTTATTCTATTTCCGTTTCCGTTTTCCTGATTATTGTAAAACAAATTATTCTTGTCTCAAATTATGGTTTTTGGAAGCAAATTACTATGGTTTTTAGATGAAATTGTTCTTATTATTCAATTTATCAATAAAAAACTAAAATTATCAATAAAAAAAAAAAACTAAGATCTAAATTAAATCTATGATTCTAACTGTTTTACAAAAAAAAACTAATTTAAAGGATCAAACTTGATTTGTAATTGGCTTATCATTTAAGCCTGTAGTACTAAATTTTCCCGAATATTATTCCTATCCCTAAAAGAGCTCGTTGAAGGACAGATTTATTTCGCAAAACCTAAATATTTCTCTGGTTTGTTTTTGTTATCGGTAAACTAATTTATAAATATCTCGATGGATCCTTTTTACAAATAACGCCCTAATAGTTTCAAAACTTAATCTAATAGGTTTAAAATATAATTTTCCAAGATCCCCTAAAAGTAATTCCTAACTTTAACCTAATCCCTACAGCCACTGAGAACAATACGTTTGCCTCCCTTTTCTTCTAAAATTTCCAACTGGGATTTCCGTTCCCTCCACGGTTAAGACTTATTTTTTTGGGTTCAGACTCTTGCTAAATACAAATTCTTGGAGAGAGCTTTTACTTCTTGTACAGAGCTTTTACTTCTGCACAATGAAAGCTTTTTCCAACCTAGGGTCACCCAGTTTGTAATATATTGGTTGTGCTGCCACTTTATAAAAATCTAATGAAAATTAAATAAAGAAAACGTTACCTTATATGCATATTTTAAAATATATACATGTAAATTAAACATCTTACTGGTTCTGCACTACCCGTTGATGACTCTAAGATGGTTCCAAGAATCAGTTCTGGTCCAATCACTGTTTATCTTTACTCTTCACAAATCTGTTGAATTTCAAAATATTCTTTAAGCAAATGCTCATTTAAGCAGAACTATGTTCACGCTATAAACTTACTTGTTTAATAATTTTCTTGAAATATTTTCAATATTCCTATTCCAAATTGTATGTTTAATTTCAGAAACACAAAAATCAAAAGATTGATATTATTTTCCTTTAATAATATTATTCACAATCTGAACTCAAATTTGTTCGTAAAATGAACTTGACTAAACGTCTGCCACTTTAATATTAAATATTCTAAGTATATTGAAGCTACGCTAAGTCCTCAGTGCAAATCAATTGCAATAACAAATAAAAAAAAAACAAATACTATAATAAAAAAACATATACCGGTTAATAACATAACAAATACACAACACACAAGTACACGAAATAACATATAAAAGAAGGTCAATGTACTTTTCCGATGGCCTTGCATTTTCCAAATCTAGAGAGAAAATTAATTTTCTCTTAATTTGGAAATATTTCGCCTCATGACCATTACATCTGGTAGCTTTACCATACTAAAAACTACTAAAAAATACAACCCTACCTAATGATTTCCAGTCTGCAAATAAAAACTTTTTTGACAGCTAGACATTAACAACACGAAACACTACAATCATATAAACAAGCTAAAAAAAATATAAACAATACAAACAAGAAACATTAAAAGAAATAAAAATCAATAATTTACATCAAAATAAACACCAAAGAATGAATGAATACTTTCCACAACAAAAACAACACAATTCACAAGGAATACCAACTAATCACAACATCCACATTAATAACAAACCAAACGACAGGAACACAACCACTAGCAACAGAACTCCTGGGACAGTTCAGATAAACACGACGAGACACCACTCCTCAGTTAAGGCCTCCAGAGTCTGGATTCCCGACCTCCGCTAACAAAACTCCGGTAAGTACCCTTAATTATATTGTTCAATTATCTCAATATTTCCTGATATCTTCTAACCCACAACAATACAGATACCCAGCGAACAATTCACACCACCAAAAGAAAACCTACAACCCGAAGGCAAACAATAACCATTTCCACCATCGCAACAAAACTCCGGGTTCGCTGACATCAGCCAGAGGAGACGGTGTGCGAATCCATATTTGCCTTAAAATGCCCAACGTGGGGAATTCTCATGGCCTTGAGATTAAGGGTCTCAGCCTACTTCAAAGTTAGCCGGGCAATTATTGGTAAGTACATTGTTATTCTCCAAACATACAGTAATGTTCTTTTTCATCTACTAGGAACCGCGTAACTCTTCATGTGACTAGTTGATACGCTTTTACTAGTTTCCCTGGACACACAGCACTCTCCCGAAATTCTTTCTTGGTGGAAAGAAATCGTAGAGGCAACCCTTAACAAACAATCTAAAACTAAATTTCTTGTTACTGATCTTTAATCAGTAGTGCACACCAGTGTGCTTTTAAACGAACGCCCATAAGGCAAAATAAAACAATTGGGTTACGCCTCTATTAATTTTTCCACCGATCTTCAACTTTGTGTCCAGAACTAGTGAGAATCTCTGAATTCTTTTTATTAATAAAAAGTTCAGAGGTTTCATCAACTATACTTTATTTAATTGTTACGGGAAGTATTTTCATATCGAACCAAAATAAAATAAGCATTTACTTTGTAAAAATATCTTCTTATTTTCAGGTCAAACATCACTGAAGAATGGATTCCTATAACATCGATAGCTAACCTAGATTGCACAGCCCATAAATTCATCCCTATAAGACACAAACAGGAGAGACAACAGATTTCATCACAGGTCTTGTGTTACACATTTTCTAGTATAATTTGAACTTATACTAATATCACAGCTAAGACACTTATGGTACCTAACATGGTGTATGAATGGAATGTAAAAAAAAATTTATCACAGCCAAGACACGAATGGGACAGACAGAATGGTGTAAAAATAGAAAAATAATCAACATAAAAGGACAAATTCAGCTTATAATCTAGTGAAATAAAAAAAAATATTGCACATGTGAGTAAAACTAAACTAATCCTAATATTGCATACATTCCCATTACTTCAAACCATTTGATACTGTCCTTTTTCTTTCTGACACTACTGTCGGATATCTTTGGCATGATAAACTCCAAGAGATTTTCCATTTAGTGTCTCTAGCTCATACATGTTGTTTCCCAGGACTCTTGTTACTCTACATTTAGAGAATTTCTTACAAAATTTCGCATTTAGATTTTTACTAAAATTACTCAATACGAAATTTCTCTTAAAAACTTCTTGTCCTGGGATAAAACGTGTGATTCTAGCTCCCTTATCATATTTGAGAGAACTTTTCTCATATTGTTTGTGTATATTCTCCTTTATTGTCTCGCGTATGATTCTTAATCTATCCCTATTCTCTAATAATACTAGTTCGCTATCATCTAAAGATTTAAGTTTTCGAGCTAATTTATAATCCGTACCGGAAGTGAACATATTTTGACCAAAAAGTGCCATGAAAGGGCTAACACCAATAGCTGAATGGACTGAATTTCTTAGTGCTAGTTCTATTGACGGTAAGTTCAAGTCCCATTCTCTATGGTCTTCTTCCAAATATATTCTTATCGCAGATAAAATACTTTGGTTAACTCTTTCTGCTGCGTTCGATTGTGGGGAATGTACTGCAGTTCGCATATGACATATTTTAAAATCTTCCACCATTTTTCCAAACTCTTTAGACGTAAACTGTTGTCCATTATCTGAGTGGATTGTTTCCGGTACCCCGAAATTATGGAACACTTGTTCTACTAAAAACTTAACAACATTTTTGGTTGTAGCTTCTCTCATAGCTTTGAGGAACACAAACTTTGTTAAATGATCTAAAACTATAAAGATGTATGCGTTTCCAGTTTTCGATCTAGGATATTTACCTAGAAAATCGATGTATAGTTTTTGAAAGGGACGATTAGTGACAACTTCATTTCCTATTCCCGGAGTTAATCTTACATTTACAGACTTGCATTCTTTACACTTAATACAATTATTTACAAAATTTTTGACCTGTAGAATCATATTCGGCCAATAAAATTTACTTCGTAAAGATTCTAACGTTTTTCTTATTCCTCCATGAGATTTCTCGGCAGGTTCGTGTGCAAGTCTGATTAGCTCATGGGTCAAAGAACCTGGGACCCAAAGTTTCCATCGGAATTCTTCTAAAATGTCAGAATCTGATGAATAACTTTGTTTTTTATATACCATTCCATTTTCTACTTTAATGTCCGGGAGTTTATCAATGTTTGCCAAAATTGTGTTTCTCAATTCCTTATAATCTTCTGTTTCAAATTCTGTTGTTTCAAACCCTAGTAAATCTTCTGGAGAATAATCAATTTCCTCAATCGCTCTAGACAATGTATCAGCCACTATGTTTTCAGATCCCTTGCGATGTTCTATTATAAAGTCATAGCCTTGCAATTTTAGAGCCCATCTGGCCAGTCTACCGTTTAGATCCTTTAAAGACATAAGCCATTTTAAACTGGCATGGTCTGTGATAACCGTGAACGGCATCAGTTCAATATATGGCCGGAATTTGTTAACTGCTAGAACTGCAGCTAAACATTCTTTTTCCGTAACGCTATAATTTTTTTGCGCCGGATTAAGCTTCATAGAGAAGAAAGCTATAGGTTTTTCGTTGTTGTCTTCGTCTTTCTGAAAGAGCACTGCTCCAACACCATAATCCGATGCATCGCATTGGACAAAAAATCTTTTCCTAAAATTGGGATGTGCCAAAACTGGTGCAGAGGTCAAGGCAATTTTCAATTTGTTGAAACTTTCAGTAGCTTCTTTAGTAATTATGAATTTTGAACCTTTTTTGATCAAGTCTGTTAATGGAGCGGCTAATGTCGAAAAGTTTCGAATGAAACGCCGATACCATCCGGCTGTCCCGAGAAAACTTCGGATTTCTCTAACCGATTTCGGTATTGGTATTTGCCTTATAGCCTCTATTTTATTCGGGTCGGTTTTCATTATTCCACCCCCTACTATAAAACCTAAATACCGCAACTCCTTGAAGCAAAATTTTGATTTCCTGAGTCCGATTGTTAGATTAGCCTTTTCAAGACATTCAGCTACCTTTTTTAACAAGATCAAATGCTTTTCAAAATCAGCTGAGATTACCAGTAGATCGTCTAAGTAGACGAAGACATTAGTTTTAAGTTCCTCTGGAATCACTTTATCCATGAGTCTACACAGCCTTTGTGCCGCGTTACATAAGCCAAATGGCATTACTGTATACTGATATAACGGGCGACCTGGTATAGTGAAGGCTGTGTAGGCTTTAGATTTGGATTCCAGAGGAATTTGCCAAAAAGCAAACTTTAAATCAACACTACTGATATAAAAAGTTTCATCCAGCCTGCTTAGTATCGCCTCAATATTTTGAATAGGATAGGCGTCTTTAATGGTCCTCTCATTCAACTTCCTAGCATCAAGACATAATCTATTTTTGCCTGGTTTTCTGACTAGAGTACATCGACTACTCCAGGGGCTTTGACTCTCTTCTATCACACCTAATCTTAACATCTCATCGACTTCTGCGAAGATTAGCTCTTGTACCGCAGGGGATACAGGGTAATGTCTATCCTTTACCGATGTAGCTCCTTCGACCAGTTCAATTGTATGCATTTCTGCCTCAGTTCTACCTAAGCCATGCTCTTCATAGGACCTAAACTTTCTCTTTACTTCCTCCAATTGTTTCAGTTCATGATCTGATAACTCATGTTGTTCTATGTTATCGGTTTCAAGAGGAAAATCTTCCTTCAACTTATCAATGTTAATTTCATTACAATTGAAAATTTCAGGTGCCAAATTAAATGTCTTCCAGAAGTCTACTCCTAGATAGGCTTCTTGGACCAAATCTGGGCATACATAAAATTGCACTGTCTTAATTTGATTCTTATAATCTACCGGTATGCTTATTTTCCCTAATACGTTATATTCATTGCCTCCTGCAGTCCTAATGCTAACATAAACTGGATCTATATCTAAATCTAACTTATCTATAATTTCATGACAATTATGACCTAAAATACTAATCGAGGCACCTGAATCTAACAATCCTTTAACTTCTATTCCTTCTAATTTAATATTTGCAAATGCCCTTGGATCTCTTATGATTCCTTTCTTTGCTTCACAACACATTTGGATAGTGTATCTTATCCTTCCGCATAGTTTTCGTTTTCGGCGAAACTTGTTTCTTACTTTCCTTATCCTAATTAATCTATTTATTCCTATTTCTTCATTAAATATTCTATTTCTTACTATTTTATAGTTTCTTAATCTTTCCTCATACGACTTATACTTTCTATTCTTTTTTAATGACTTTCCTTTTTCTACTACATCTATTTTCTTCCTATCACTGGTATCTAGCATCATATTTTCATATTCTAACGATTCCCTTTCATTGAATTCGTTTGGCCTAACCTGTACTCCAGCATCTTTCAATTTGTGTCGGGAGTTTGGGTGGAGCGTGACTCTCCCGTCTTCGACACACTCCTCATTGAGTTTTCCAAACATTTTGGACATTTGGGTGTGATTACTCCTATCAATCCACATTTATAACAAAATAAATTTCGTTGAACTGATGGACAATCCATGAAAGAATGGCCTGGATAACGGCAGTTCCAACAGATCAACGACACTTGATTCGATTCTGGTTTTGTAACCTTATTTCTATTCACCCTTATTTCCTCCACTTGTTCCCAATCTTCAGATTCTGTCTGATTTTCATAAACTTCTTCTACTCTTCTAGACCGTGCAAATCTTGAATCTGGCATTACAATATGCTCTCTTTTAAAATAATTCCTCTCAATCTCTATACATTCGTCGCGCAATTGTTCTACGGTGTAAATTTTCATGGGGTATAAAATCTGAGATAAGTTAGTTCGTAAGTTTCTCTTTATTATTCTTACGACTTCATGTTCTGGTAACGGTGTCCTTAATCTGGTTCTTAACTTTCTCATTACAGAAAAATATGTGTTTATGGATTCTCCTGGTCTTTGGCGACGTTCTTCAAAGTCTCTCATGAATTCGTATTCGCTACGGTTCGATCGGTATTGTTGTAAAAGAGCACCTTTCAGATCGGACCAATTTCTAATTTGCTTTTCCCTAATCACAGACCAATACCATTCTTTGGCCTCTCCACTTAACAATCTATGGAAGTCTCCCATAACTTCCATCCAAGGACATCCATGGTGTTGTTGCAGGTATTCTATTCTGAATATGAAATCTTCAACATTCAGATTCTCATTATTGCCATCAAACACAACGTCCCATTTGTCAATCCTTATTGAGGAAATTTGCCTATTATTGTTCGGTAGAGGATTATTAGGGCCGTTCAAATTTGAATCTGTTTCACTATTTAGTGGTACATATTGGAAATCTAATCTCCTAGGCATTATATGTTGAATCTCAGATTCTTCTTTTTCAATGTCTACTACATTGTTTCCGTCGCCTTTTCTTCTCTCCTCACTCATTTCGCTCGAACTTGCAGAAGATCTATTTAATCTGGCTATTTTCTGTATTTCTTTCAGCATATCTGAAAACCCTAATCTTAAACTATCTTTTATTTTCAGTTCAATCTTTTCCTCTAGATCCGATCGATACTCTGTGTTGGATTCTCTTATCACGTTCCTAATCACATTGGCATATTCCCTAGCATTTTTCTCCACTGGCGGATGAGTTTTCGGAATCAATGGAGGTGGAATAGAAAAATTTGGAAATTGCTGAGGATTTGTGGTCTTTGGAATTGCTCCCTTCGATGTTGTTGTGGCTGTTTCGTTATTCTGAGGTGGGTTATTAGATGGAGTATTAATTGTCTCTGACATATCAATAATATTCCTATCTCTTTCCTCTCTTTCAGGTTTACTATTTAAAGGCTTCTTAGCTGAATGACCAACAAACATCTTGATCATCAATTCTACACAAAAACTAAACTCAAAATTCTTAAATCAAATATTCAATTATGTAGATTTAGATTCAGTAAAAAAAATTAAATTTTTCTATTTGCAATTGTGTGGTTAACAAAAAAATATTAAAATATTTTGTACATACAATTAATACAATAAACAAAAGATTTACACAAATTTCTAAACACAAACAATTACTACATTTATATGGATTTCAGCTCAATCTTGTTCTTACTTTATGGTCAAAAATTATTTTATACATTAATTTAAATTTTTATTATTGTAAATTGTTGGTAAACATTCGACGATTCCTAATTGTGTTTGCTTTATTTGGTGTACCATTCTAGTAAAAAAAAAATCTTTTGGAACTACTATCAAATTTATTTTATAGGATTCCATTTCCGGTTGTAACGTTAGGGTTAAGCAAACTGATTTCATTGAGTCAGGACATAACCATTAACATTACTATTAACTTAAAGTTTATTGTTAATGCAAACAAGCAATATTTGCTTGGCCACTAACTCTTAATTTTCTATTATTCTGAAACTATAAATTTACTAATTTTGTTTATCTTCCTGAGATTTGTTTTTAAATTCACTTAATGCGTAATAAGTATAATGCAATCTACAATCAGTACTATAAGTCTGAGATAAACTACTAATTATACTACAACATACTAAATGAAATTGTCTATTTCCTATTGATTTCCGGTCTATAAAAATTGGGCGCCATTTACTGTTACGAAACCTCCTCTTGGTCATGTATGTGGGTCGCTGACTAGCTCAAAAATCTTTATACAGGGGTGGTCCACCGGAACCCTCACCACATATCTGCTTCGCACAATAAAACAAAAATAAAAAGTAAACAAAAGAACACTACAAAAGAATACAAAATGCACGGACATTAAAACACCCTACAGTACACCAACTTGAAACACTAATACCCTGGGACAGATGTGACACCCAGACTCGTCGTTGCCCTAGTCCCAACCTATGTCATCACATTAAGTTCATATGACCCCTTTTTTCTGATTAGGTTTACCAACAACTTACCCTTTTATACCTTTTTGACCATCTCGAACCAAGACGACTGAAAACCAATATTTAAAATTTACCAAAACATTATTTATTAAATATTAACAAAACTACATTACAATAACTTAATACTAAGGTGGCTTTTATATATTGTATTCATTTTTATTCTATTTCCGTTTCCGTTTTCCTGATTATTGTAAAACAAATTATTCTTGTCTCAAATTATGGTTTTTGGAAGCAAATTACTATGGTTTTTAGATGAAATTGTTCTTATTATTCAATTTATCAATAAAAAACTAAAATTATCAATAAAAAAAAAAAACTAAGATCTAAATTAAATCTATGATTCTAACTGTTTTACAAAAAAAAACTAATTTAAAGGATCAAACTTGATTTGTAATTGGCTTATCATTTAAGCCTGTAGTACTAAATTTTCCCGAATATTATTCCTATCCCTAAAAGAGCTCGTTGAAGGACAGATTTATTTCGCAAAACCTAAATATTTCTCTGGTTTGTTTTTGTTATCGGTAAACTAATTTATAAATATCTCGATGGATCCTTTTTACAAATAACGCCCTAATAGTTTCAAAACTTAATCTAATAGGTTTAAAATATAATTTTCCAAGATCCCCTAAAAGTAATTCCTAACTTTAACCTAATCCCTACAGCCACTGAGAACAATACGTTTGCCTCCCTTTTCTTCTAAAATTTCCAACTGGGATTTCCGTTCCCTCCACGGTTAAGACTTATTTTTTTGGGTTCAGACTCTTGCTAAATACAAATTCTTGGAGAGAGCTTTTACTTCTTGTACAGAGCTTTTACTTCTGCACAATGAAAGCTTTTTCCAACCTAGGGTCACCCAGTTTGTAATATATTGGTTGTGCTGCCACTTTATAAAAATCTAATGAAAATTAAATAAAGAAAACGTTACCTTATATGCATATTTTAAAATATATACATGTAAATTAAACATCTTACTGGTTCTGCACTACCCGTTGATGACTCTAAGATGGTTCCAAGAATCAGTTCTGGTCCAATCACTGTTTATCTTTACTCTTCACAAATCTGTTGAATTTCAAAATATTCTTTAAGCAAATGCTCATTTAAGCAGAACTATGTTCACGCTATAAACTTACTTGTTTAATAATTTTCTTGAAATATTTTCAATATTCCTATTCCAAATTGTATGTTTAATTTCAGAAACACAAAAATCAAAAGATTGATATTATTTTCCTTTAATAATATTATTCACAATCTGAACTCAAATTTGTTCGTAAAATGAACTTGACTAAACGTCTGCCACTTTAATATTAAATATTCTAAGTATATTGAAGCTACGCTAAGTCCTCAGTGCAAATCAATTGCAATAACAAATAAAAAAAAAACAAATACTATAATAAAAAAACATATACCGGTTAATAACATAACAAATACACAACACACAAGTACACGAAATAACATATAAAAGAAGGTCAATGTACTTTTCCGATGGCCTTGCATTTTCCAAATCTAGAGAGAAAATTAATTTTCTCTTAATTTGGAAATATTTCGCCTCATGACCATTACATCTGGTAGCTTTACCATACTAAAAACTACTAAAAAATACAACCCTACCTAATGATTTCCAGTCTGCAAATAAAAACTTTTTTGACAGCTAGACATTAACAACACGAAACACTACAATCATATAAACAAGCTAAAAAAAATATAAACAATACAAACAAGAAACATTAAAAGAAATAAAAATCAATAATTTACATCAAAATAAACACCAAAGAATGAATGAATACTTTCCACAACAAAAACAACACAATTCACAAGGAATACCAACTAATCACAACATCCACATTAATAACAAACCAAACGACAGGAACACAACCACTAGCAACAGAACTCCTGGGACAGTTCAGATAAACACGACGAGACACCACTCCTCAGTTAAGGCCTCCAGAGTCTGGATTCCCGACCTCCGCTAACAAAACTCCGGTAAGTACCCTTAATTATATTGTTCAATTATCTCAATATTTCCTGATATCTTCTAACCCACAACAATACAGATACCCAGCGAACAATTCACACCACCAAAAGAAAACCTACAACCCGAAGGCAAACAATAACCATTTCCACCATCGCAACATATTATATTTATATTAACATCACAACTCTTCTTCTTTATAATCCGGTTTAAAAATGTCAAATCATCTAAACATTTAGTGAACAACTCAAAATATTGAATGTGTATCAGAAAAATGTATACAATTTATTTCATAAAAAATATTTAAATAAAAATAAGTTCACGATATGTGTTGGTCTATCGGAGATTGAAAGTGCGAGAGATTGTGGAAGCTATATGCATCTCGCATGGCTTAGTGGTTTTAAAATAGGTGCTGCGTTTGCTCACAATCGACCACAAACGCAATCGTGTGAATATGCATTTTCCATGGCAAAAGTCCATGAATTAGGCTACGAATTGTTCCCTTATCCGCCCTATTCACCGAATTTAGTCCCGAGTGACTATTTCTTATTTCTAAACCAGAAAAAATTGCTCGGTGAAAAGAGATCCAACGATAAAATCATCTCACAAACAAATACAATGTTTATGACATCGACAATTCGTATTTTTAGAAGGGATGATAAAATTCGAGAAACGTTGTATAGAACATGATTTTTTTATCCAAAAACCTGTTTCATTCAAAATATCATGGACTTATTGACCCGCCCTAGTATTGAATATTTATTCCCGTATTCTTAACATTATAGCTGCAACAAAACTATATCACACCAACTTTTGTATGAAAAGTATTAAAACATGTTTGTTATAATTTTGTCATTGTCATCAAGTTCAGATCAGAGGGGTTAAAAATAAATATAAAAGTACTGTTTTTGTTTATAACAGAATAATGAATTGTAATGCAATAAGCCACAAATCAAAATATTGAACAAACGATATGAATTTTATGAAAGTATGCTTTACATTATTATGTTTATAAAAGAAATTTATTAGAAATTAATGAAAATAATCTTATGAACAGACAACACATTTTTATTTAAATTTATTTGCTTTTCTACTCAGCAAATAATCGCATGAATAACGATTACTCGACTCCATCATTTACCAACACTGTTTTCCAATTTGACATTTAACAACAGGGTTGCCTAGCTACCTACTTTTCTTTATTTACCTCCCATCAATTGTCATAACAACAAATGTTTTTGTCAAGCAGATGACAAAACGAAAAAACATTTTTTTTGCACGTTTCTTTGTCCAATACCGGTGTGAGAATCATAGAAAGCGTTTCGATTTAACAACAATTTCTAGAAAAATCTTAACAATTTATTAAACATATT
Source organism: Calliphora vicina (assembly GCF_958450345.1). Classification (NCBI taxonomy): domain Eukaryota; kingdom Metazoa; phylum Arthropoda; class Insecta; order Diptera; family Calliphoridae; genus Calliphora; species Calliphora vicina. The sequence continues at coordinate 70,294,268 of NC_088782.1, forward strand.
TAAAGATTAGTTAAAACATAATCAACATGTCCAGCCAAGAGGAACAATACGATAATATTTTATTGGCCATGGCCCAAAAACATCCAGGTGGTATGCCCGATGTAAGTATGATTTCATTTTTATTTATTAAAAGATCAAATAAAACATTTACTTTTGTTATATATTTCAGTTTCTAAAAACTTTTGCTGGTTTCTTAAGGCGTAGAAGTGATTTCTATGTGGGCGATTGGGAAAAACTTATCATGGATATTTTGCGTAAAGAGGCAGATGTTGCTATGGGCGAACACAAGGAAAAAATGAAAAAGCAGGAGCAAGCCCAAAAACTTAAAGATGAAAAAGAACAACAACAAAGAGCTGCCCGTGAAAAAGAAATGTCGGAAAGTAAAATTTGTGATATTACGGATGAGGAGGCTGCTGAAATTATCAAGGAGGAAGAGAACAAGTGAGATTTGTTAAAAACGTTTTTTGTATTTGTTACTTGATAAATATTGTTTTGTATGGTTTTAGAAAACGTCAGAAACTTTTGAGTGAAGCCACTGCTGCGGATGGTACTGCTCCGGTGTCAGTTGAGGAGCAGAAATCGCAGCCTATCGATAAAGTAGAAGATGAATCTGAAAAGAGTGAGGTGGGTAAATTGTTACCAAATTCCGGTAACGGTTGTACGCTCGACAAATACATGTGGACACAAACATTGGGTGAAGTTGAGGTAAGTGATTTTTCTTTCTTTTTAAAATTTATATTTGGATTTTGATAATTATGATTTTATTAATAAATTCATAAGAAATTTACCACAATTTACAAATATTTATAATGTCACTTCTTTAAATTATATCCAGTAGATAGATTGACTGAAAATATAAAAAGTACAAAGTGATTTTATTATTCAAAATTTTAAAATAACTAAAACCATTTTTGTTACTAATATTGGGAGTGGTAATATTTATTAATTTAAATATCGTATTTTTATAAGATGATGAATAACTTAGGAAAGCAGCTATAAAATTATATTTAGCTACAAAAATATTCTATAAATGGATCAAATTAAAAAGTTTCAGTATTCTATACGAATGTATCTAATACAAATTCACAAACATTATTAGTTAGGTCTCAAATTATTCAAAGAAGAACTAGCTCAATATCCAAACTATCACCATCCGTAAGACCTACTCTGGAGCCTATGTTTGGTTATTACACTAAACATATTACGCCAAGAGAGAGAACCCCTCTGCCTGGTCGAGTTGTATCAACATTATATTATGACAATTTAAGGTCTATAATAGTAATTGGTAAATTGATTACGATTATGGTCTAAAATGGATTATTTCGTGATCAATTATGACTTCGATTTACATGCTAATATCGATTTTTCTTAAATGAAATTTTTTGAAAAGTAAAACATTTTTCTATAAAATGAAATATTCCTGCAACGTTTTATATAATAAACATCTCAATATAAAGAAATTATGAATCTTTTGCAATATATGACATTAATCAGTAGTTATAGAATATATGGGCCATTTGCTATTTGTATGATTGCATTTCTACGATGATTAATAGCTTTTGACAACCGTATATATTTGCTGACGAAATTTTCTTGTATGTTTCCTCACGGGGCTATCACGGGCTAGGCTGCGAGCTCTGGTATCAGTGCCTATTGGGCACTGCTTGATTGGGCACTGGCAGCTCGTTCCTGTATTTCTGAAATGTGATTTTAGTGATTTAAAAACCGGTTAACTGGTTTTTCTTCGCAATATCGGTTTTTTGTGAATTGGTATATTTAAAATGTTGAATTTGGATAACCGATTTACCCAGTTTTTATCACTCTGTTAACTTGTTTTTAAAATTCTAAATCGTTCTAATGATTTATTCAAAACTTTCTGATAATTTTACCAAACGTTAAATTTCATGTACAGTATCGGTCATAACTAAAGCACCCTCTCAGTGAATTATAATTAATATTTTGTTGCAAATCCTTTACATTGGATGACACAAGCATATCACTTAGGCATAGAAGATATTAAGTTCTTTATCTTGTCTTGCAATATTCCTTCCCAGCTATTTTAAAGGCTTGAAATAAATCATGAAAATTTCCGATCATTATTTCGGCAATTTTCACGTTTTATTTTCATATTAACAATATCCCTCGAGTTCTCAATAGGATTGATATTGGGAGATTGAGGAGTCCAATGAATAACTTGAATTTTATTGCCCTGCAGCCAAGTCTTACAAACTTTTAAGGTGTGCTTAGGATCGTTATGCTGTTGGAAGCTATAAGTGGCATCTCTTCACTGGCATAACGCAGCATTACATCTTTCAATATATCACGGTACATGAACCGATCCATAATCTCATCAATTTTATGAATTGGCCCAATTCCTTGACCAGAAAAGCATCCCCAGACCATTACATTTCCTCCTCCATGTTTAATTGTTCCTTTGCAATACTTAGGATTCAGCAGAGTACGGAAATAAACAAATCGAAACGTTTGCTTTCGTTTTGTTTTGTTCTTTGCAGTGAGTAAAACAAAAACCAAACATAAACACTGAGAATGATTGTCCCATTTTGTTTTGTATTGTTTTTGCTCATGAACACAAACTGTACATTAATATAAACGTACGCAGCTAGAAAAGAAAAGAGTAAGAACAATATTGAAACATTCTGATAAAAAACGTTTAACAAACGTTTGGTAATTGATTTACTCATTATAATAGAGAACACAGTACAAAAAAAAAACAAAACGAATAAAAAATACGTTTCTCTCTCTGTTTTTTACTCAAATGTACGATTGTAACGGTAAATTAAATAATGCAGATGAGTGAAAAGCTAATCGTTTCGTTTTCTCTCTTTGTCACTTGAAAAGTTTTTATTTTGTTTTTGCTCATGTACAATACAATATAAAAATATTGATTTGTTTTGTACATTTTGCAAACGTTTGCGAAATGTTTTGTTTGTTTTCATACTCTGGGATTCAGTCTTTCTCCTTTTCGTCTGCGTACACTCCATCGGAACTTTTTAAGTTGTATTTGGATTCGTCAGAGAACAGTACTGTGTTCCATTTTTGGGACACTGTAGTCGATGTGCGCTTTGGCAAACTCCAGTCTAGCTTTCTTGTTCTTAGCTGATATAATGGGTTTTTTTGCTGGTCGCCAACTGAATAATCCGACTTCTACTGCTCTTCTACGAATTGTTCTTTCGCTAACCCATAATCTTAAACTTGTTCATACTTGACTAGCTGATGCTGTAGGATCTTTTTGAATTGTTCTTTTGATCAAGGAATCATAATATCGTATTTTTTCGCGGACGTCCTGCAGTTGATATGCGACCAGTCTGCTAAAACTTTGAAATGAGCCTGAAAAAACTGATCGGTTAATTGAATATTTTTTACTCAGGTCCTTCTTTCAGTCTTCAACATAAATTATACAAACTACACCTTCCTTTATTTTAATCTTCTGGAATTTTTAAATCCATTCGTTGTCAATCCTGTTAACTCACAATGCAAATATACAGTAGCGTAGTTAAATTTGTAAACATCTTATAAGAGTAAGTTTTTATATGAATTATCATTTTAAATTAATTTTTCATAAAATTATATTTTACTAAATGAATGTTATATGAACATTAACAATTCAAATAAGCATTTTTTATCAAAAAAATTATGTTTTGAAAAAATCTATTGAGGGGGTGCTTTAGTTATGGCCTATACTGTGCATATTAGTATCTTATTTCCATACATTTGATTTGAATAGTGTGTTTTGTTTTTTGCATCACTTTTATAAAATCATAACTGTTGATGATCCGAATGAAAGAAGTTTTTGGGTTGAACAAACGGTATTAAATTGTTTATTCACTTCAAAAACTCAAAAACATAAAAATTATAGGCTATTTGATTTAATATAAAAATATTTAAACAATTAAAAAATTCTCAATAACATTTGAATGACTTTCAATTTATTAGATTTCACAAGTAATCACCCCTATCTCGAATCAATATTTCACATGAAATATATTCCCTTTTCCCATTTTTCGTTCATCAACTTTGTTCACGTGAAAAAATTCTCTATGTTGCGAAATTTTTAGATGGAATTTTGTAAACAATAAAAATCAACTATTGTGAATTAAAATTTCATGGAAATATTACGATAGCAATTTTCCCTTCGAGGGAAATTGATATTTCATGGGAACATAAATTTCACATGTTATTGCCGATAGGGCTGAATATTTAGATTAATTTTCCATTGGGAAATCTTTATATTTTAGATCGCTCCATCCGTCTGCTTCTTTAAAAATAAGAAAATAACAGTTAATTTATTTCTTTTTATTTTTCAAAGAGAAAAAAATTTGTTTTTCTTTTGAGCAATAAAAGTTAGTTTTGATTTTTCTTTTTTTAAAGAAAACATCAAAAACAACATTTTACCCAAAACCGCCGTTTGACAAATACCCCCATATTACAAAAAGTGCACCTAATTAGAAAAAGTCGCAATAATAATAAAAATCTAATATTTTAATTTTTCATTTTATTAATTAATATTTTTGTGCATTGATTTTGTCATTCCTTTTGTAACACATTATAATATTAGTCGTAGACCCACATTTGTATATATATTCTGAGTCCTTCTAAGATTCTAAGGTGATCTAGCTGTGTATATTCGTCCGTCTGTCTGTTGAAAACACAATAGGACCCAAACGAAAGGAGCTAGCTGGTTGTAATTTTCCACAAATATGTATATAAGGTTTGTTTGGTATTGAAAATGGCCAACATCGGTTCATGACTTCAGCTAGCCCCCATTTTATTAAAATCTAACCATCAAAATGGAAAAATTCTATAATAAGTATTATTTACGGTCACAAACTCTAAATTATAAAAATTTCACAGTTTTCTTCATACAAAATATATTCCCTTCAGAACTTTACTTTTTATAAAATGAGGCCCTAAATAACATCTCTCTCAAACTTAAAATTTTTCATTATTTAAAACAGTTTGAATTATTTTTGGGGATTTCTTCGGAAATTGACATTGACATTCTGCATCATTGATGAACCGCTATTCAATTTACCAATTAATTCTTTGCATTTTGCAGAATGTTTTTCCATTAAAATTGAATATTTAATTAAAAAATTAAAATCTCTTTAAAATTATTATTTTTTTTTTAAATTTTAAAAGAAGTATAATTTTTATAAAGATCTGATATTCTTACATTGTATATTTTGTCAGTAAATTTCAGCTTTTTTTGTAATTCACCTTATGTTTTCACCATTTCATTTTCAATGTGTAAAATCTAAAATAATAATCAAATACTTATATCCAGTAGGGGATTTTTTCTAGTTCAATTCCTCATAAATGTCAAGTGATTCTTTTTTTTGTTAACTAAACCATAAATTTACTTAAAGTCATGATTTATTTCTTTATCGTTTTTGTTATTAAAACTGAAATAAAAAATGTTTTAATGTCAAAACTGTCAAATGGGAAAATGACTATGATTTATTTAATTGTTCTTGCTTCCTACCTCATTAACACGCAATATTTATGTTCTTCTGAGGTGATTTTTTGTTCGCCAAAGGCTAACATTCCTTTTAAAATATCCCCTAGTTGCTTGTATTTAATTAAGAAATATTTATTAAAACTAATATTTATTGGTATTTTTTTTTTATTATGGGAAAATATAACTTGAAAAATACAATAAAATTTAAATGGTGACTAATTAGTTTTTTATTATGTTTGAAATTTTAATATGAATTTTAATAATTCAAACATAAATCATAGTTGCATAAGAATATAGTTCTAATATCTTTAACAAATTACGATTATGTTTTTTGATAGTGTAATATTATGTCAGAATAATAAAAAATAATGAAGTAGAAATACCTGGGAAGTGATACTATTTATCTGGTAGATGTTTCGTACCTTTATGCACTTATAAGCCAGTATCTTAGTTGAACATAAATTAATTTTAAGTTTCTCCTCAGATTTATAAAGAAAGAACTGAGGAACGATAACGATTTTGTAGAAAACTGTAGATGGCGTAAAACGCCTACGCCTTTAAAATAAAACGATTTTGTAGAAAACTGTAGATGGTGTAAAACGCCTACGCCTTTAAAGAAAACTTATTAAGACATTTTCGACAAACATTTTCCGACCATTTCTAAAAAAAATGTTCCAGGAAAATTCAAGGTATTGGTCATGATATCGCTAATCACATTCAGGAGCACTACTAGGGGTTCAACGTCCAACTTGTTTTCACATCCCGATGTCTCCAAAAACTTTCAGTAATAACTCTCGATTTAAACATGGTTGCTATTCGGCTGCTTATATAAATATATCTCAACATTAGATCCTCTAGAACCCGTTGAAATGCAAGTAGTCTCCGTTAAGCGACCCTTTATGTAGCTATGTTGACAGCTTGAGAGTCGCAAAGAGCTCTCCAGCTTTTGCCTTATGTATCAGTAAATGGGCACTTCCTAGATATTTTACAGGAATGGTGATAGTCTCATTGGTGACAAGTCTTTCGCATTCTAGTGGCATCTTTTGCCATTCGTAGGAATAAATATATATAAAAATAACCTTTATCCTTCTCCACCCCAACGGAACATTATTGAAAAAGAAGTAAAGTTTAAATATTCTATGAAGCCAGGGATTGATGGATACCGCAAATGCTGAAGAGTACAGTTCCCTGTGATTTATAACGAGTAAAACCATCAATAAGGTCTGTTCAATAACTACAAATTGTTACAAATTCTCACTGAAAAAGCGTTCATGTACTTGAAAAACTTGCAAGAATATTTAAAAACAAGAGCGTAAGAATTTGAGTGTGAAAAAATTGTTACTTGTAACAATTATCCAGTAAGAAATGTCTCAGCTGTTTTGTAATTATATATGTATGTTATTGCCTGCCAGTTTTCTGATGTGTATTTTTAAATAAAAGCAATTCGAAAGTTAATATTTTATTGGGTTTGTGACTTAAAAATGAGGGATTATTTTTCTTCAAATTTTTAGCTTTTATTTTGAAACATTTGTACAATATACATTTACACAAAATATTGATCATTGTTAGCTATGATCTTTTTCCATCTTTCTGACAACATGTGGATTCCGGTCCAAAAGAACTGCTCATCTTTTGAGGCCAAGAACGAATCAAGCCAATTTCGGATACACTGTTTTGAAGTGAAGCGTATCCCAGCGATAGCGTTCTGCATCGATGGAAGTCGTATGGAGCAATGTCTGAACTATAAAGCGGGAGAGTCAAAACTTCATAACCACTTTATTCTAAATACTTTTTAACAGGTTTTGCAACATGTGGCTGAGCGTTATCATGATGAAATATTCCGGTCTGGCTGCATATTTTAGGCGTTTTTCGGCCAATGCTCACTTTAAATGAATCAGTTTTATTCGGTACAGGTTCGCTGTGATGGTCTGGTCAGATTTCATCAGCTCATAATAGATAGGGCCCATTTGCTCCCACCAAATTCAGAGAATTACCTTAGCGAAATGGATATTGAGCTTTGGTGGCGATTCGGTTGGTTAGCCGGGATTCACATACCATCTCCATTTTTCATCGCAATTAATGATTCGGTGCAAAAATGATTATTTTTTATAGCGTCCAAGCATTATTTCAAGGTCTCTCGCCTTCTATTCGTATGGTTCCCAATTTCCCTGCTTTTGTATGAATCCAGCTGCTTTCGAAAGTTTGGAAATTGCTGTTTGAGTAGCTTCCAATGATTCTACCGCGTTCAAAAGATACGCCATCTATTGTGCATACCGCATTTTTAGGTCATACACCCAATAAATGTAAAGCTGCTTCCGAAAGTGTCGGGTATAAGTAGGGTGAACGATTTGTGGTATTGTCTTCTGTTTTCAGTTTTTTTAGTGTTTTTTTTTTGAGTTATTTTCTAAATTTGTAAAAATGAACAAAAATAAATTCGTTTGGAGCAGTGAAAAAACACATTGGATAATTGAAAACCAAGAAAGTTTTCCTGAATTATGGGACACGCCCTCAAAAGGTTATAAGAATAAAATTAAAATAAAGAAACTTAACTCTATGCGCCGCAGCACCAAATTTCTCAACCAAACACTTCTTTTTGTTGAAAATGGTCAATATCGGCCCACGATTTCAGCTAGCCCCCATACAAATGTTCCCCCGGAATACTGTATGAACAGTCATAAATATTTTGATTATGATGCAATCCTGATAAATTAGTTCCAAGTATCTCTGAAATTATACTGTAAAGTATGATGAACATCCGCCAACATTAGTTCATAGTCCCCAAACAAGAAAATGACTTGAACATTCATAATTGCCTTATAACACTTCTTTTTGTTTCTTTTTTTTTAATTTGTTGTTTCTTTCAAATTAAATATGCTGCGATGGCAGCTGCCAATCTTATTTTGTCACAAAATATTTTTATACTGTCATTCGTAAAAAAAACAAAGTCTACTGCAAGCTGTACTCACATTGTGTGGAAACACGTCTGCATTTTCTTGCAGCAAGTTCGTCGTAATAACTTCTACAAACTACTTCTGGAAGCAGATTTCCGCAAGTTTGTGTGGAAACACTTGGGCAAATACTTGCAGAAGCTCTTCCGCAAGTGACTTGCTAGTGGGCACATGGATTTAGACATTATCAGGAAATGTTTCAGCTGCATGGAATTATCGGTTCGCAATTCTTCAAGTAAAGCATTTTGGAAACATGCCGCAGCACCCAATTTCTCACTCAAACACTTATTTTTGTTTCCTTTTTTGTAATTTGTTGGCAGCTGCCAATTTTATTTTGCTACAATACATTTTTATACTGTCATTCGTAAAATAGACAAACTCTACCACAAGCTGTACTCATATTGTGTGGAAACACATCTGTAATTTCATGCAGCAAGTTGGTCGTAATAACTTCTACAAACTACTTCTGGAAGCAGACTTCCGCAAGTTTAGGTTTAAGTGGAAACATTTCAGCAAATACTTGCAGAAGTTCTTCAGCAAGTGAATTGCCAGTGGACACACACACGGCTTAATATAAAAATTAAGTATCTTTAACTACGAGTATTTTGGAAACTTTATTGCTTATTTATAACAAAAATTTATAAAAATACATATAACCATTACAAAAATTACGCATTTATTTTCTTCCAATTTTTTACTGGTAAATTGTTCATTTACTTCTTCCTATATTTGAGCATTTGAGAGACAAATTTTATAAATGTTTAAGAATTGTACTCGATGTCTATGTTAAAGTGTTGTATACTTTAACATAGATATCGTGACTAAAATATCCTTCGAAATACTTCTTCACTTTTCCTGATACGGCACATAAGTACATACATCAATCATGATCAACCAGCGTTTCTCTACTCAGCTATCTAAACAACGAACACCATGGCTAGAATAATGTTAGATTCCTAAGTAGCCTTATCTGATTGCAATAAGTAGATTCGTTATGTTACCTTAACATAGGGGCCAAGACGACCTTTCAATATCGCAGGTGGTTTAATTGAACCCCTAATCTGAGCAATCCCAAATAGTTTCTGTTCGACTTACAGTTTATATGAGGAGTTCCAGGGAAGGAGTCAATCGATTCATCGCCCTCAGCTATTCAGTTATTCTACACGCAGAGAAAAAACCTGGTTGTGGTAACCATAAACTAATAGCAACATATTATGATCAGATTTATGCTTGTAGTCCAAAACATATTATGATCATTATTGGTATCATGAAATATCATAATATGTTCTGAAATAATCATATTATGATATAAATTAATCATAATATGACCCAAAGTAATCATATTTATTACCCAATGAGAAATCATATTATGATACAAGGTAATCATTAAAATTTATTTTTTTAAATACAAAATTTTATTTTAATAGGTTTTAGTTTTAAGGTACTAAATTCCCAATTAAAATATTATTGATAAATTCACAGAAATTTATTGTTATTCGCTTTAGGAAAGTTAAAGATAATATACTGTTACGTTTTAACCTTTTCAAAACGTTGGTTTATTTCCTTTAAATAAACCGGTTACTTTTTATTGCAAATAAAAGCCGTTTAGTAGTTTAAAAATTGTAACAAATCTTTATTTATTTAAAATGTACAACAACAGAATTAAATAGTCACTCAATGTTTTTTTATACACGTTTATAAATTCGCAGAAATACAGACACACTTTATAATGTACACGAATTCACTTGAAAAACACAGCACTCAGTTGATGTTTGTTCGAAAATCGTCTCTGATAAACTCACTAACTACTGCAACCTCTGCCACTATTTATAACACTGCCATCTGCACTCTAGATTGCTCTTTAACTGTCTAGAGCATTGGTAGGCAAAAAGAGGCATTTAATTTGTGTGCTCTTTTGGGTAAAAAACAACAACAACATCAAGAAACTGAATGAATTGTGTTTATTTTTACGCTCTATTGCGCTCTTTTGTTCACATTCGGGTTGTTTGACGAAAATCATCGTAACCTGAACAATATGAACGCCTACCATGGGTCTAGAGCTTTCTAATACATACGCCATCTGTGGTGTACTTTCTACAATGTTCTTTAACTGAATATTCGAATTCGAATATACGGTCGCAGCAAACAGCGTTGCCAACTTACGATCAATGGTCAACTTAAAGCTTTTATTCAATGTTAATAATGCCCACAGATATGTTAAAGTTTGGGCACTGCTATTTGAAAGCATTATGCAACTTTAAATCAGCCGTTAAAATCGTTATATTTGAATTCAAGTACAAGTTCGTAACAATAGTAATAAAACTATAGAGCGAATGGGAATTACAGACACTCAAAATTTACTTGTAAAAATAACACAGCTTAGACAAACACCAGCACTCACAAATGGTTGGAAAAAAGACTATTAAAAGTAAACATATTTTTTTGTTTGCATCTTAAACATATTATGAGTAAATAATATAATATATTTACCTATTTATCATTATTTAGTTGTCCGAACCACTCGGTGAACTATATTCATATTTATAACATTTAATGGTTACAGTAACTAAAATATTGTTTAAATTAAATTAAAACTACAATTATTATGTTTACGACAACAATATATTGTTACAACGAACATAGTATAGTTGTCGTAACCATGTCAAACCATGTTTTTTCTCTGCGTGTAGCAGTTCTCATTGCCAAGGGCACATATTAGCGTTATCCTAGAATGTGTCCCCATCTCATTCAGAGACAGTCGACATTCCTATGTTACTATTAAAAGTCTTTCAAGATCTTGGAGTGTCCAGAGTCCTAACTAGACAGGAGTTTCCAGCTAGAGTTGAGAGCGAATTGTATCGCGTTTTTCAAAATATTGGTCCCTGATCTCCCTTTATTTCTTAGGAACAATATGTTCCTAAGTTTCACCCCTATCGCGAATCAATTTTTCACATGAAATATGTTCCATTTTCCCATTTTTCATTCATCAACATTGTTCACGTAAAAATTCCCCATGTTGTGAAATTTTTATATGGAATTTTGTAAACAAACAGCTGTTACGAACAAAATCAACTATTGTGAATGAATAGTTCATGGGAATATCACGTTAGCAATTTCCCTTTGAGGGAAATGGATATTTCACGAGAAAATAAATTTCACATGTTATTGCCGATAGGGGTGAAGATTTTAATTGTTGAAGTTCAAAATATCTAAAACTGAATACTTGTCACTCTGTATTGTCCGTTACTTACGTTACTTATGTTACGTTAATCTCCTCTTTGTTTGCTCGTTGCAAATTGAACAAAAAAAACATGATTTTTTTTTAATAGAATTTATATATGAATTGATTTATTTAAACATATCACAGGGATAAAAGATTTATAATTAAAATTAATGTTTTGTTATTAAATAATACATGATTTTGTTGTTGTTTTTTGTTTTTGTTTTAAGCAATTAAGGCGCATAATTATACAATGTAACGATGTATTCTCTACTCTACTCTACAAAAATTAAACACATTCATACAATTACAGAATAGAAAAAAATTAAAAAAAAAAATAATAAAGATTAAATAATAATGAACTAAATGTTATAAATTAACAAAGAAAAAGAAAAAAAAATATTCCGCAATACTAAAAAATTACATTAATTGATTTAATTGTAAGAAAGAATTAAATAAAATCTTAAACTTAATTTTTTTAGATTTTTTGTTTTTAACAAGCAGATGTGCGTGACTCTGGGGGGATTTCTAAATAAGTAAATAATTAAAAATAAAAATAATAAAACTAAAATGTTATGTATGTGTGTGTGTATGTAGATATGTCAATGTGTTTATGTGTGTGAGTTAAGGCAGGTGTGTATGTGTTTGGTTTAAAATTTATTTTTTAATGAATTTAAAAAATAATTAAACTTTTTTGTTGAATTCTTTTTAAGTGTTTTTCCTTTTTTGTTTTGAATGTTGTTTAATTGTTAAAAAAAGTAAATTAAACTATATAAATTAAATTAATTAAGTGTTTTTTTCATGATAAAACACGGCATATTTTGTTGTTGTTTTAATGTGATTACTTTTTTGATGACATAGAATGTGTTTTTCTTGCATGTTTTTTTCGTATAAAATAAAATAAATAATCTTACAAACTAAAATTTTTTCATTAATTAACAATTGCTTTCTTTTTTAAGATTTTTTCTCTTTTAAGCTTAAAAAAGCTTTTTTTTAAAAATGTTTTTAAATAAAATTAATAATGGTGTATACGTTAATTTTTTACAATGACTGTAAAATGAACTCTCCAATTTAAATACTATTTTTATGATTTTCTCTTGTTTTCTCTCTCTCTCTTTTGGGTAATTGACTTGCTCTTAATTGGATTGAGTTTAGCTTTTCTCTTGATTAATTTGTTTTTTTTACGCGGGAAAGAGATTCAAAAGTTTTTTTTTGTTATTTTAATTAAAAAGTGTTGTTAACTTTGAGGCATTTCACGAGCACGCACTGTAATTGAAAATATAGAAAAAATAATTGAAATTAGTTGGTGGTTTAATATAATAATAAGTATAATTTTGTGACAAATAACAGAGAAATCATTTCAAGGAATTTTTATTAAAAAAAATTGATTTCAGTACCTAAATTAAAATTGAATATATTGAAATTTGAAAGCAGTGGGATTAGAATTTCTACTTACTTTCTAGTGCATACACCATACCAATAATGAGCAATAAAAATATTGTACTCATTGTCATGATCAGAACAGTCACTTGTCTGCCACGATCGCATAAACCTTTTTTGGTTTTCTTATTTCCGGCCTCACCATTGACCATAGTAAAATGCATTGAGCTGGCTATGGACACCGTGTCCAAATCTTTGGTTCTAATAAAATTCAAATTAGGATCAATATTAATGACAGCATCAGTTTGGGTCTGATCTTGATGTTGATTTTGATGCAGTTGTTGTTGCTGCTGTTGATGATTAATTTTTCCTCTAGCATCTGTTGTCTGTGGCATGACTGCCAATTGATAATCTCTAGAGACTTGAACCAAATTTGCATTGTAGGTTGATGAGACTGCTGCTGTGCGCTGATTTAGCTGCTGCTGCTGTTGTTGTTGTTTTTTATGGATCTCAGCCATGCGTTCTAAATTCGCTGCTGTCAAAAGCAAAGAACCAGAAGCGGCACTCTATAAAAATTACACAAATACCGAAATTAGTATTTCATTTCACTGAAATTGAAAAACTCTTAATCGTACTCACCCTTGTACTATTATTGCTGTCATTGCTACCTTGAGATGATCTGGAACCTCTTTTGGCGGCTGCCAATACAGCGGCGGCTGCAGCTGCTGTTACCGCTGCACTAGTGTTGGCGCTCATTTCACTATCACGTCTTCCTCCAACTCCTGCTATAACCGCCACACCACTAGGCAGCTGCTGCTGCTGTCTATAGTGTGTGGGCGTTAGTTTTTGTTTATTTTGCGAGCGATTGCTGCGCTGTGTCGATGATGCTGACGATACAGCCGATGATGCGGAGGATGGTGAGAGTGAAGCTCTGGGTATATGCCAGTAATCATTCATCTACAAAAAAACAAATAAGAAAAAATTCCAATTAGGTTTTGTTTTGTTTTTTTGGTATGTAAATTAATGGCTTAAATTGAGGAATTTATTAAAGTGAAAGGAATATATTTTTGTTTTTTTGGTGTTTTTTCTGGTTGTTCTTAATAATACAAGTTTGAAATTAAATAAATTCGATAATAGATTTTTATTTAAAATAGCTGTTTTAAAATTATTAAGAATTGTTAAAAAACAACACTCGCAAAGATTGGACCGCGTTGGAAATTTTGTGACTCCTGTAAAAGTAACAGATTGTCAAACTGACTTTTTCTCCCAAAGTTCACACATGAATTTCTATACATTTTGCAACATTTTAGCAGCTCTATTTTGATTTTTATTTAAGTAAATGTCAGCAGATTGTTGTACTGACATTTCATTAAATTCAATTCAAAGTATTTGGATTTAAATTTTTTCTTATAAATTTGTATTTTTTAGGAATTGAACTTTTAATTAAAAATTATGTTGCTTAGAAAAATAGCAAAATTGAAATTAGTTTAGAATTTTTGGAAGTTTGAATATTTTGTTGTATTTATTTTATGATTTGAACTCTTTTAGGATTTTGTTGTTTAAGAAAAATATCATATTTCCAAATAATTAATTCTAAACTATATACTACCTACATATTTTTAATTTCGTATATTCGAAAGTGGAATGTTTTAACTTCGATTTTTTTCTAAAATTCGAAATTTTATTTTTCTTAATTTAAAATTTTTAGAATTTGAATATTTCTTAATTTTGAATTTTCAAAATTTTGTAAAATGTTAAAATAAACAGATTTAAAGAATCGTACATTTACACAATGTAAAAATATTTATACGGAATTTTCAAAATTTCAATTTTTCTTAACTTTTTTTTAATATCGAATTTTCGAAAATAGTTTTTTTCCCTAATTTTTAAATGAGATAATTTTTTTAATTTTGAAATTAGATTTTTTGAGTTCGAATTTTTTAATAAATTCAATTTTGAAATTTAAATTTTTTCTTAATTTCGAATATTTATTTTTTTTTATTTAAAAAAAAAATTTACGGAATTTTCAAAATTAAAATTTTTCTTAACTTCGATTTTTTTTTTATAATTTTGAATTTTTGAAATTTATTTTTTTCCTAATTTTCTCTAAAATGAGAATTTTTTATTAATTTATATTTTTTAACTTCGAATTTTTCTTAATTTCTTATTTTGATTTTTTTTTCTTAATTTTGAAAATTATTTTTTTTTCTAATTTTGAAATGAGATGAGATTATATTCATAATTTTAGTTATTTTAAATTCGAATTTTTCTTACTTTGAATATTGCTTAAAATTTTCGAAATTAAGAATGAACTTTTTTTTATTGTCCAGAATTAAAACAATTAGTTTCGAAATTTTAAGCTTTTTATGATAATTTCGAATTTTTTAAATTTTAAGAAATATTGAAAGTTAATTTAAAAAAAAAAAAATTTCGCCTTAACATTATTAATTACTTTTTATTTCGAAATTATGTCTTTTCTTAAGTTTGATTTTTTTTTAATTTTAACTAATAGAATAAAGTCAAATTCAATATTGTAATAAATAATTTTGAATTGTCAAAATTTCAATTAACATTCGAAATTTCAAAATTTCTAAAATAATCTATGGAAATAAACTATACAATTCCGACTGGAAGGCTAATTGTAGCAAATATATCAGAAAATTCTAGGTTTTATATATCCACAATTGAAACAGTGAACAGATACATAACTATTATTTCCAACTGGTTAAAACAAGAATTGTTTTTTTTTTTAACAAAATAATTAAGACACAAATTTCCGTTAAATCAATATATTTAAGAGTGTAATTAATTTGTAAATTAAAATGTTATGAAACAAGTTTTAAGCATTAAAATAAATATATTTTTTATTATTTTTTTTCCTAAACTACCATCTAAATTTTTACAAAATTTATACATATGTTTATATTTTGAAAAACATTTAAATAATGCTCTAATTTTAATTAATGCCTTATTGGTCTTTAAATTGTTAACTAATTTCCTTAAAAGCGTTACAAAACAGTTAAATCAATTTTATAGATTTTTTTTAAACAAAATCTTCTGTATTTGGTGTGTAAATTTAAAGCTTTTTTATAAATTTAATATAAATCTTTTAGTTGTCATAGTAGTAGTTTAGTTTAGATTTTTGTGAATTTTATGTTTTCAAAATTAAAATGTAATATTTGTATAGACTCTCTTGCAGAAAATTTAGTTTCGTTTCTCTGAGTTTTTTTTCGTTTGCTCTCTAAGAACTTTTAACACTTTTTGTTTGAATTTCTTGAGATATTTTGTTTTGTTTTTGCTTTAGTTGTATTTTAGAATAAAACAAAAACTTGTTTTCAGTCGTAAATCTTTTTATAATATTTATTTGTTTTTGTTATTTAAAGTATAGCATCATTTTAACATATTAACTATTGCTTGGTTGTTTTTAACCAACAGTTAACAAATATACCTTTCTCTTTGTTTAAAGATGTATTTGAATTTAAATAATTTTTAGAAATTTGTTCTTAATATTTTAAAAAAAAAATATGGAAATCTAAACATAAATATATAAATAACTGTGATAGCCATGTAGGAAATCAAAATTCTCTTAAAAACTGGATGACAGGACTTAAGCACAAAAAAATGTTCGTTCGATATTGTCGTGGAAGGAAAATCTTGCAGCTTCTATGTTAGCCTACAGATTTCGTTTTATATTCATATTTAATTCAGAGATTGTCTGGAGATTTTTAATGTTAAAATGTCAGAAGGTTGAAATTTTGTATTGGGGAAAGTTTTCTGTTTTTTTTCTTCTTCGTATCATCCTAAAAAGGGTTTGTGTCTTAGATATATTTGTTTTGAACTTAAAAGCTACCAAAAATGTCATATCTTTACCATCATATTACTATATTTTTAACCAAACAAAGTTAGATTTTTATGACTATTGCTCTGACTATTGTATGAAATAAATTTAACAAAATGTTTCAACAACTATAAAAAATAAATTGATTTTTTAAAGATTACACTATTTTACCATGATTTTGTATTGTATTTGTTATACATTTGGTCTTAAAGGTTTAATTCGTCTTTAAAAATGTCTTTTGTTTGTATTTTTTTTTTATGATTTTTGATAAAAATTGATGAATTTTCGATAACACACATTTAAATTGATCAATGTTTGTTTTAAATAAAAGAATTGCCAAAAATGTATTGTAATAAAATTTTAAAACTGTTACAACTTGAATTTTATGTCCTTAAAGTCTTTTGTTTTTTTTTATATAGTTTTTATGACAATTTTTTTAGTTCATTATCGAAATTGATATTAAGACATTGTTGCTTCACAAAATATTTAACTTTAACTTTTTAACAAATGTAAGTTGTCAACTTTTGTTTAAATGTTCATTGGAAGAGTTTGAGTTTTTAATATTAAAATATTTATTTGTTTTTTGTTTTGATTGTTGAGTGTCTTTCTTCACTTTGTTTTAATGTTTTAATAGGAAATTTTTAATTAAAAACTTAGTTTTTTAAGTTTAGATTTCCGCTAATCAAATATCACTATTTTTTTTTGTAGAATTCATGTACACTTTTAATTTGAGAAATAATTTTTAAGAAAAGTCACTAGTTAATATTTTAGTTTAGAATGGTTAAATTAAACACAAAATAAAGAAATAATTAAAATTTCTTAGAAAGTTTTATGATTTATCACGGTTGTAATGTCACTATGAGAAGCAGATTTCGTTTCTTTAATAATTTTGGAATAGCTTAACAAAATATTATCAAATTATTTCAACTATTTTGATAATTTAATATTGATGTTTTATCAATTGCTAAATTTTATATGGATTTTCTCATATATTTTATATAATTATCAGGAATACTGAAATGTCGAAGATAGTAATTAGCTTTCAGAATCTTTTAGAATCGAATGAAGCTAACAATTTAAGATTGGTTGGAATTTTTGGGAATTTTCGTAATTTTAGAACTAAATGAACAATTTTCTTTTTCAAAATTGTCTAGTATAAAAAAATAACAAATTTTAAATAATAAAAAATTCAATTTCTTAAATTCGGGAGATTTTTATATCGAATAGTTGTTTTTTGAATTTTCGAAATTTGAATTTGAATTTTTTATTTAAAAATTTTCGATTATAGAATTGAAAAATTTTCAATATTTATGCAGAATTAAAAATAATCATTTTTAAATAACCAAAAAAAATATTTTCGCATTTTTTTCTTAATTTCGCATTTTCGAAATTTGAGTATTTCTTTAGGTAGATTTATTTATTTAAAAATTTTTTGTAATATAAATTTGTTTTAGTTCGAATTTACGAAATTTGAATTAAATTTTGATTTGAGAGGTAAATTTTAAGAATTAATTTCGAAAATATAATTTTTTAAATACGATTTTTTTTCTTAGTTTCGAAATTTAATTTTTTTTAATTTAAAAAAAAATGTATTTAAAATTTTCGAAATTTGAATTTTCCAAATATGAAATAATTCTAGAATTGAGAGTTGCATATTTTGCAGAATTTAAAAATTACTGAAGTTCGAATTTGATTTTTAAATTTTGATTCTCTTTGAATTTCGAAATATCATCATAATTAGAAGTTTTTATTATTTTCGAATTTCGAATTTTTAAAATTTGTATTTTATTCATGTTCGTATTTTCGAAATTTCTATTAATTTAAAAATTGAAAGCTATAAATATTAAAATAGTTAATTTTAATATTAAAAACAAATTTAGAATTTTCGAAATTCGAAAAAACGAATTATAATTCACTAATAATTGATTGATTTAAAATTTTGTAAATCTGTTGGGTTATTTGCTTTTGGAGTTCTCTGTTTTAAAATTTTACTTAGTTTTTTTCTTACATTTGATAAAAATATTTGTGTTATTAGGCCAGAAACATGGTAGTATCTGGTAATTTTATGTGTCCCAATGACATTTGTTCAAATGTATGTTAAAATCTGGGTTATTTTTTGAAAAGCTAGCATTCGAAATAAATCAAATTTTTGTTAAAGATATTAAATTAATTGAGGCTATCAGTGCAAAAGTGGTGTAACCCCAAACTATTTATTTAGTGGTATTTTCAATTTACACCATTTTTGCTAAATTACTTTATTGAAAAACGATTTTTTCAGATCCATCTGCTTTTGAATACCAAAAGGTAGCTTACCCCACATTTGTATTGTTATTGTTAATGTAAGGACTGGACTGTAGGTAACACCTGAACAGCACCCAAAAAAAGGGTTACACTAATTTTGTGCTGATGGCCTCAATTGAAATTTTTATTACTTTTGCCAAACCAAAAATTTAAATCAAAAAACAAAAGAAAAGAATTCATAATCAATTTTTAAATCTATCAAAGGTTTTTTTTTAATAATTTTTTTCATTAAATATTTTTTTGTTTTCAAGGCACAATTTTAATTTGTCTTCAAATTCCTTAAATTATTTATTAAAAAATTCAATTAACCAAGTTTTTTACACAATTTTTTCTCCACTAAAGTTAAGATTATTTAAGTCTTTGTTTTCAATCATTAAAATTTCACTGTTTTAAATCTGTTGAAACAAAATAAATTAAAGAGAAGTCTAAAGTCAAATTTTCATTGATAAGGTTTGTGTCTCAAATCTTTTGTTTTTGTTACACTTGCTTTCATTCACAGAAATCGTTAATTTAAAATTTTCATTGATCAATTTGATTTAAATTTAATTTAATGTGTCTGGCAGACTTTAGATTTTATTTATTAGTTTTTTTTATTAAGCCAATATTTAATTTTATAACTTTATTTAAGATTAATGTTTAACTTGGCTGAATTTTAATTTATTTTAATTATTTTTAAATACCAATTTTGCAATTTTAATTTTTTTTATTGTTATAACGAATTTAGAAAAAAAGTTTAGGTTTGTTATTTTGTAATATAAATTTGGAAAGATTTATTCACCAACTGTTTGTTTGTTTATTTGATTTTGGCAGATTTTTTTAAGGCGGTAGGAAGTTTGTCTTTTGCTGTATATGTTCGAAATTCAACTGTTTTCACATTTAAGGTTTAATTCTGAATAATTTGGGCAAAACTTTTCATTTGTTTACAAATGTAAAAATGTTTCTTTATTTTTGATTTGTTTTGTTTTAAATAAATTTGCTGTGTGTGTGTCAGATTTGCGGAAGTTTAAGGAAGTGTGTTTTTTTGTGATTTTTTTTTGCTTTGTTTTATTTCAATTTAATTTCACTTGTTAATTTATTTATTTTTTTACTTACTTTGTGGTTTGTTTGTTTTTTTGAGGTTGTTGTTAAATTTATAAATAAATAAAAGTTTAAATATCACAATTGGGTTTTTTGTTATTGATTTGTTTGTTTTTTTTTTTGTTCAATTAAAATAAATAAATTGGTTTGTGTTAATTTCAGTTGCTTTTGATTTGGAAAACTATCGTATCCTTTTTTTGTTTATTTAGAAGGGATTTTTGTTCAAGATTCGTTTTAAATATTTTGTTTTAACTTTGTATTAAACAACAACACTTAAATTCTTTATGGAATTTTGATTTAAGTTGTTCTTTGCTTTTAACATTAAACAAAACTAAGAAAAAAAATATAAATCAAATAATTTCGTTCGTTGGTTTTTTGTAAGTGTTTGTTTCAAACAACAACCGTATCTAGAACCGATCTATCCAACATCAAGAATCAAACTGAAATCTCTAAATAACAAATGTTTGCTCATACGTTCATGTTAAAAGCTAAAAAATCTCTAGCTTTATTATCATTGTATAGAGTATCTGTGTAATAGCTGTGTGAGTGTGAGTAAGAAATTTTAGCAAAAAACCAAGAAAAAAATAAAAAAAAAGGTTGGCTGTTGTTTGACGTATCACTCTGGTAACTGGCGTTGGATGGTAGCTGCTGGTGCTGGCTGGCTGGCAGTTTTAGCTTTATGCTGTTGCTGTCGTTGTTGTATGAACTTGTTGTCAACAGGTTGTTAATGTTGGTGTGATTTTCGTTGTTGTTGTTGGCTTTAGATTGCCGGATTTTGATTTGGTTCCTACCACTCACTCACTCCTCTCAGTCAATTTGATTATTCTATTTTTGTTATATTTTTTTCATATAAAAGCGTGTGTGTGTTTGATATCTTTGCTTCATTTGGCACTTTGATTATTTCCAATATTATTTTTTTTTTTTTTTGTGTTTTAAACTCATTATTAGAATATTTTTAAAAAGTTGTGTTTGTCTTTTTCTTTAGCTTTAGCTTTTTTTAATATAATTGTTTATGATGTGTTAAGTAACGCACGCCATGCACGATTTTTCGTTCATCTTTTAATATGCGTGCTGTTTTTATTAATTATTTTTTTTATTTTTTTGGTATTTTCGCTTTTTTTCCAGCATATTAATTTAAATTTTAATTCGCATTCGGTTTCGGCTTCCCTGCAAAATTGTCGTGCATTTTTGAAGTTTTTATTTTTAGTTCATGTTTGTTTAAAAAATATTCATTCGTGTGAGTTTGAGATTTGGATTGTCGCATTGTTTTTTTGTGACAGTCGTCAGTCAGTGTCTATTTGATGTGTGTTTTGTTTTGTATTTATTTGTTTTGTTCTGTCTGCTAAATATTTATTTTCTTTAAATATTTATTTATTTATTGATTGTTTTGTATTAATACCGTTTAATTTTTTCGATATTTATTCTATAAATATGTATTTATTACTATGTTTTAGATAATTTTTTTTAAATTGTTGGTAGAAAAAAAGTCAATAATCTTTAAATTGGTTACGCCACAAAATGCTGTAGTAGTGTTTTGTTTAAGCCGCTCTCAAATAAAAAGCTCAATTGCATTTATAAACACCCAAAACGTAATAGTACACACCCCATTTTATGGATTTAGGTCAAG
Source organism: Calliphora vicina (assembly GCF_958450345.1). NCBI lineage: Eukaryota > Metazoa > Arthropoda > Insecta > Diptera > Calliphoridae > Calliphora > Calliphora vicina. The sequence goes on from NC_088782.1 coordinate 70,316,138, forward strand.
AATGGTTTAAAATGAAAAATACACAAAAAATCCAAAAAAAAAAAAATATTTATTTTTTGCCTTTAAGAAAGTAATTTTAATAGCAAAATTTCCCAGTTATTTTGAACAAGTTAATTCAATAGTTTATAAAAAATCGTAAAAATATTATGTAAATTTCGGTTAACGTGTAAAGTAAGTCCCGAATTATTTTTCAAACTAAGAAACTGATATAAGAAAATGTTATTTAAATTTAAATATAGTGATTCGATAAACATTCATATTTTTGATTTGTATACCCTCCACCACCGTCGCGGATGCAGAGTGGTGAAAAAAGAAAACCGAAAACTTTTAAGAAAAACAAGTAAGAGAGCTATATTCGGCTGTGCCGAATCTTATATACCCTTCACCAAATTATACTTTAAAATAAAAATTTTAAATATTTTAGGTAAACCAAATTTAATTTTTTTTCCAAAATTGTTTTTTCGAAATTGTATTTTAATTTTTATATTTAAAAAAAAAATTCTTTTTAGATTTAAAATTTTTTTTTTTTTAATATTTATTAAAAAAATCGGGTTAAAAAATATATTTTACCCATTGTAGACCAACTTACTATGGTCTTATATACGTCGTTGCAGAGTTCTTTGAAATATCTATCATTAGATATCCATATTGTCTATATTAATGACTTAATAATCCAGATATAGGTCAAAAATCGGGTTTGTCCTGGTTTTTTCCTTATATCTCAGCCATTTATGGACCGATTTTCTCGGAAGAATTTCGGAGATATTGATGTATGAATTGTGTACATATGTAAGTTATTTGGGGGTTTCGGAAAGTTGATTTCAAAACACAGACGGACAAACGGACATGGCTATATCGACTCCGCTATCTATAACGATCCAGAATATGTATACTTTGTGGGGTCGGAAATGAAAAATGTAGAAATTACAAACGGAATGACAAACTTATATTTACCCTTGCCACTCATGGTGAAGAGTATAAAAAGGAAAAAAAGAAAAATGTAAAATAAATTTTACTCCCCGACGAAATAGTTGACCTGGATTTGTGACTGCTCGGTACACAATCTGCCAAAATCCGTACATCGCCAATCACAAGAACTCGTATCTACGCAAACTTCGACTTTAGTCGGGACAAGATCCAACTGACCCAGGACTTTAATATCAGTTATCATAAAGAGGCCGTATTTTCGCTGACTGGGCTTTATAGCATTTGGAAGGGGACGAAATATCATTATTAGCAAAGAGTCGCATCTTGGATGAATGGCTACGACTGGGATTCAAAGCATTTGGAAGAGGATGCCAATTTTGGACGAAATATCTTTATTAGCGACGACTTTAGATTCGGATTTTGAGTCGACGTATGTAAAGCCACTCCCTCAACGGCGAGCGCTATGATAACCCATTTATTTTGAACAAAATTGAACTGTAAGACTTATTGTTGTAGGGGTTTTACGAATTCGTTGGTCGACGACAATAAGACGCAATCGACCGATCGACTGAGGTCTACGTCAACATAACCAATCCAGCCGTATCTATGTCATATTCTGTACATAATGATATACACGGGTCTGAAAGTAGTATTTCGATGTTTGATCCTTGTGATGATCTACAGAGAGCCTCAAAAGTGAGTAAACATCACAAATTATTTGTTGTTTTTTAAGATAATGAAAATCCTAAAATCTATCCATTGAATAATGGATTCGGTTCTGAAAAAAAGATTTACGACTATAATGATTTTCATGATCTTAAACAAAATCAAAAAATTCACTAGTGTTTACTCACTTTTGAGGCACTTTGTAAGTCGATTTCTCTATTGCCTTCTGTCTGTCTCTCTGTGCGTGCAAAACACGCTGTTTACCTTTGCACCAAGCAAACAAATTACTTTATACATCCCTGGTAATCTAACTTAGGGTCAATTGTCATTTTAGTATCTCTGTGTAATGAGTTTAAACTTTTCTTTACATAAGTTGTGTATGAAATACATTGCAGATCCTATCCAATCTTCAAATGTCCCTTTGGATCTGGATCAGGCATGGACAAATTGATATGATTGTACTGTTTTTTATACAATTTTATGTTCAAAAGTACCGTGGAATACCCATGACTAATTTAATATTCTAAGCCCCATTTTCTCAATCCCTGGTAACTTTTTATCATGTGACAATATACTGACAGTTCTCTTTTTTATAAAAAAAAGAAAAATTTACATAAATACTGTTATAGACAACATTTTCTATGGAAAGTCTTGTGTATAACGTTTTTTTCTATAGAAATCCTTGTGTATAACAATATTTTCTATAGAATATTTTGCGTATAACAGTATTTTCCTGTTCATAACCGTTTTTTTTAATGAAAAATCATTTTCTATAGAAAATTATGTGTATAACAGAAAATCTTGTCTATAAAAGTATTTTATACAGAAAATGTTGTTTATAATTGCATTTTCTATAAAAAAAAATCGTGTGTATAACTGTATTTTCTGTGGACAATTTAATGTATAACAGCATTATCTATATAAAAGTTTGTGTATAACAGTATTTTCAATAAAAGTTCATTAAAAGTTTCATTAAATTAATGAAATTCTTACATGTTATAGATACGAGTAACATAAGTTATAAAGTCCTATTGCTTGTTTAAGTTTAAATGGAATTCAAGGAAATGTAATAAGTTTGTTAGACTGTTGTCAAAATTTAGATATGTCTTTGACATATTACCTAAATCAGCATAAATAAAGTAGCAAACGATTGAATCTTTTCTAGCGATCTAAACATTTATTTTGTGAGAATCACTGTCAAGCTGGTCAAACATGTAGAAGCATTGAAAACAAAACTAATCATATTGTAAAACATAAGTGGAAGTAAAGGAAAATGTTTATTTAATTTAATAAATTTTGTATAAATTAAACAAACAAAAAAAACCCCCCTAAAAAAACAAACATAAGTTATTTGCAAGTCAGTTTCAATGTTAAACGAAGAATAAACAAAACCAAACATCAAAGAAGATGAATAAGAAGAGTAGTTATGACGTATTGAGAGAAAAAAAGCATTAAAAGTAGATGATTAAGACTAAATCATCATTATCGAGCTACTAACAAGATAATGAAAATCATCATGATCATGATTTTATTATGTTGGTAACAATTCGTGTCTGGCACCCAAAAAAAATTCTCAACAACTACAAGAAACCTAGAAATGGTTGGTTGGTAAGATCAGTGATGCTGGCCCTCTTCTGTACTTACTCGTACGTATTCGAGTGTGTACAACTACTTGAGATTTTGAATTTTAACTATTCAAAAACGTGGAATACTACTGGCCTGGTACTCACTCAATATTTACTTACATAAAAAACAAAATACCAAACAAAATAGTCAGTCAGTAAGTCAATATGAAATATTTATACCAGCTATAGAAGAAGTCTAGAGCAAATAATGTAAAACTTAAAATTCATAAAACAGCAACATGTGTTCATTCTGAAACCTAAAAAAAAAAAATAAAAAATCACTTATGGCTCTTATAAGGTGAGAACACCATACTTCAAATCAACAAAAATATTAAACATTTTCTAAAGAATATGTTTTTATTTGTGCTGTTGCTTTCATGTACAAAATAAATACATTTCAACTATTATTTGAATTTTTTAGTTTTTTTAGTTTTTTTGTTTAATATAAATAATAATTTTCCATAAGTAGTTGCTTGATATGTGCTATTTAGATTGCAAAAAAATCACATATGTACATCAATAGCTTTTTAAAATAGTTAAATAAATAAATAAAATATAACAAAATATCCAAATCATTATTGTCGCTATTGTTAATATAGAAAAAAAAATAAATCAAACAATGATACGATGATTTTTATTATTCTTAAGAGTTTGACTCTTATTGTTACGAGTTTTCTATGAATATTATGATTTTATTGATGTTGGATTAGTTATCAAAAAAAATTGCACAAACAAATTTCTAAAAGTTATTTAAAAATTATTGTTTTCATTATTGAATATAGGAAGTAGTTTAGACTGTAATAAATATTAGTTTAAAATTTAATAATATAACCAACTATCATCCAAATGTAAGTTGACACAACTTCAAAGTAGATCCAGCAAAAACTTGGTAATGAATTGTAATTACTGAATAATATAATTTTCATTTGCTATTACATACCGTTTGCATTACTTAGAAGTAGTCATTTAATGACTTATTTATAATCTGTTGTATAACTGATTATTTTCTAGTCAAACTGTATCAGCATATTCTGTTTCTACTGATATCAGCTTGCGTAAGACCTAGCTCAAGGTGCATTTAATAAGGTTCCATCGGCAGCACAGCTGATTATAGAAATAGCACGCACAAATGTCAAACTACATATATAAAAAATATTCGCCCGTACGCCCGTATGTCAAACTCTATATATAAAAAATAAGTGAATTCGCCTGTATTTATTTCAATTCGCCACTGCTGTCACCTTGTTAAATACGCCTTGACCTAGCTATTGATGAGTTATTAAAGTCATTACTTGTAAGTAGTTTTAATGTTATCAAAGTAATGACATATTTGTAAGCACATGTGGCAAGTCCTTGCCCCCCAATGACATCAACTTGTTAAAATGTTGTTGTCTAAGTAGTAAAGTGGTAAAATAGCATTTGAACTCTCTACTAGGTAATGAAAGTGTTTGTGGGAGACTTTGTATGTGCTTCTAATTTAACTCAATAATTGAAGAATCCAAACACGCAGTTACTAATATTGTTTATAAGTATGGCAGCATTAAATGTTAAAGCTGCCAACATTAATATTGCAGCTGGTAAAAGCTCTAGAAATAGAACATTTTAGTTTTGTCCGTTAAGATAATTCATGAAGCTACTGGAAGACAGATGACGCTGTGCATAAGTAGTGACAGCAGTTGCAGTCGGTGATTAGTTTATCATAGGCGCTGTTAAAATTAACATCAACTGTATTCTTGGACATGTGTGTGTATTCAAATTGTGACTATTTAAATTGTTGTATAAATCTTATATATAAATAGGCCACACGTTTTTTTGTGGTACACTTTTAAGTATGTTATTGTCCACCAATATTGATGAAACATATATGGTTTAAAAGGTTATTTTCTCTAGATTTGCAGAACATAATTTTTTTTTTTAAATTCTTTCCATAAAAGTGGTAAAAAGGGTTTAAAAGTGGTCGAATTTCGGCCACCGGGCGATCCTAGTTTAAATAAATAAAGAGTTGTTACAATTTCAAACTATTTTATTTAAATGAAACAATACCTTAAATCTTACTTTCTGAATTGATTTAACATTGTAATCAAAATGTAGATGGCAATTTTATAGATAATTTTATTAAATTAGCTAATGGGTTTACGTGATTTCGAATAGCCACCAATAAAAGTCCTTCAAGAATTGCGTCTAAGAGAACGCTCAAATCTGTTAAATATCTGCGATCGTGTCTAAATTAAGTACTCAAACAGCTCTTTTTAGCTTATAAATTTTGATATCGCTTAAAATTAGACTCAAATGAGTTTTATGTATCATATCTCTCTAGTAAATTTTGTGAGGATCGGTTCTTAATTTACCCTACCCTCTAATATAAAGTCACCTTCAGATAATCAGTTTAACGCTTGTAAATTTCTAAATATCAATATCGCAATAAAATTCCTCATAAAATCACACCATAAAATTCAGTGAAGATCGGTCTTTAACTGATCTTGAATTCCTAAAAATTATTTTAAAGCTCATAAGTTTTTTTTTACTAATCGTGATATCATAATAAAATTCGCCAGCAATAAGTTTTATTAAAGCAGATAAAGCTGTACCAAATTCTATGAGGATCGTTTCATTATTGATCGTAGTTCCAATAGAGTCCCCGCATGAAAATTACATAAATTCTTATTCAGATTTAAGTACTCAAACATTTCTCTAAAGCTTATAAAATTCTTATAACTGATGGTATTTGGATAAAACTCGGCACAAATAAGTTTTATGTAAACAAATCTCTCCCAAATTTTATTTATATCAAGATATAATTTGAAATAAATTAGTTTTATTAAAACATAAATCTCCCTCTAATACCTATATAAGGTATCCTCCCGGAAATCTCTTAATGCCCCGATATAAAATTCTGTTAAAATAAGCTTTAGATAAACATAAATTATTCTATGAAATTGTGTTAAATAATCTAGGAAATCTGGGGATTCAATATTGGTCAGAGCTCAAATATAAGTCCTACCGCCGAAAATTATATTGAAGGCCTTAAGTTTTTTAGAACTAAAGTTTTAAGACTCTTATTCGAAACCATTTTACCAAATGTTTAAGATTTAGTCCATAAGCGTGAATACATTCCGAACGATATAAACTTCTGTATGAATCAGTTTCGTATTAAAATATATCAAATGACCATCAGTTGATCGGTGACGATCAGTTGAAAATTTATCAGTTTTATTTTCATTTATTTGTTTAAATTATAACATCCTTTAGAAAGTTTTGTTTTACAACATGAGATCTCTGATGTTTGGTGAGACGAATGTTAATTTTCCACGGAGTCTAGAAATATTTATCTCGGATAAATGTACGAATGGGCATGAACTGATATTGCAAGATCATTTCATTACTCCCATTCATTTAATACAGCATGATCATTTTGGGTTGATTATTATTTTGTTGTGTTGGATAAGGAATAATTAGGCAATCATTAAAAAATTTCATGGCGACAATAGCATTCAATTATATGATTCCTGAACAGGTGTTTTATATAATTTATAATTTAATGAAATGCATACAGAAGTTCATTGATCACTTAAAGATTGTTTTGAAAATATTTCAAATATTTGTTTTCTTTTTTTTATAAACGACCTTTAAAACTATTTGTTTAAATATGAGCACAAAATTCTTGTAAAACCAAAACAATGTTTCAGCCAAAACCTAAAAAACCAGTTAAAAGCTAAATTCTAGTTGACAAAAAAACCCCAAAAATGAATAAAAATTCAATTGGAATTTTGTTGGTAACAACAAAATAATCTATTGATTACTCATCTACAGCAAAATACAACTACAACTTGAGAACATTTTTTAATGACATTAAATGAATAAATGCAAATACATTATGAGGAAAACCTACATGACTCAACTCTGGAATTCAATTCAACAAAATGAGTAAAATTATAAAAAAAATAAAACATACAAACAAACATCTGAAATAACTTAAGCTACTAAGAACTAATTAACATAAGAAGAATAAAACATGGTTTTTTGAAATTATTTCAATATGTATAATAAATGAGAAACCCAGCTGATGATAATGATGTTGGAAGTTGTAGATGATGACGACGAAGATGGTGATCAGTTGAGATGAGATGCTAAAGTTTATTAACCTTTTTGGTGTTGAAATAAAATCTAGGTTGAAATGGAAAATAAGTTTATAAAGAGAATTATTATTACTTGAATTATGTAGGTATGTACAGATGAATGAATTTTCATTAGAAAGTCATTAATTAGTTTTGAAAAAAACTTTAATTTTTAAAAGTCTTAAAAAGTAATTTCTAGCCAGACTTATGGACGTCAATGTTATTTAACCCCACAGCTTCCTCTATATATATTTATGTTAATTAAATGACATGTAAAACTCACACTCACTTTAGTCACAGTTAAACGTAGATAAAAAAAATTCATTTTAATATTTGAGCGGGTTTAACCTGCGGCATCAAACAAAAAAAAACTCAATTATTTATTCACAAACTTTCTGCAAAAACAGCAGCAGAAACAAAACAAATATTTCAAATCTTTCATTGTTGTTTAAAATTTAAAATCTTTCCACTTAAATAAATATTGTTAGCCAAAATTGCTTTCGTTTTATAGGCGTGATTCCAAACAAAACAACAAATCGAATAAATACAAACTTAAGCAAAATAAAATTTCTTTTAAATTGATTTGCATAAAAATTAGCTTAAAAAACCTGCAGAATTAGAAGTAGAAGCATTAAATGGATGACATACAAAATCCAAAAAAAAAGAAACAAGTACAAAACAGAATCTTCATTTTTCAAATACAAATTGTATGAGTATTAAAAAATAAAATAAAAAACATTTGCATATTTAAAAGTCCATACTTGTGTTTGCAATGATTTTAAAATACAAACCAATAAAAATGTTTTACATTTTAGCAATTTTTTGTTTGTGTTTCTTAAGTTTAATTGAAAAATATAAATAAATAAATAAAGATTTATTTATTTATTTTAGCAAATGTTACAAGATTCTTACAAAATGCTTAAGGAAAAAACCTGATTGACAATCTTGTCATTATTTCGAAATGATAAAAATAATTTGAAAATGAACTTTGCATATTAAAAAGATTATAGAAATCAAAGTCGTTACCCTTTCTAATTTTTAAGATTTAATACACAACAAGTCTAAATAAAATATTCTGAGAGTCGGACTTTTGGTTTTCATGTGTTGTGTTTGTAACTAATTCTAGGAAAGGCTGTCATCGTGTTACACAATATTGAATTTTGATGCTAAAGTGTTGTATGTTGACATTCTCTAAGAATTTTTTTTAAACTTTAATTAAAATAGCGATCTTTTAACTACATGGAAGTTTCAAAATATATTCAGAATATGCCTGAGTATGACGCCCTCCTTCGCTCAAAATCTTAGTTCTTATAGAACTTTAGTTATCGATATAAAATTTCACTTAAATATGTTTATTGTAATTTGAAACCATTTTAACTAATGTTGAAGGAATCACATGACCAAATTCGTTGACGATCAGTTGAAAATTTATCCGTTTTATACTCGCTTACTTGTTTAAATTATAATATCCTTTAGAAAATTTTGTTTTACAACATGAGATCTTTGAACAGACGAATGTTACTTTTTCACAGAGACTAGAAATATTTATCTCGGATAAATGCATGAATGAGCATGAACTGATATTGCAAGATCATTACATTACTCGCATACATTTAATACAGCATGAACATTTTGGGTTGTATGTAATTTTGTTGAGTTGGATGAGGAATAATTTGGCAATCGTTAGAAAGGCTCTAGAGGATTGTTTCATAAAACTATAAATTTAATCCAGACATTCTCGAGAGATAGATAATCAAACTAAATTTGCTTTAATGGGGTACGTATTATTTACGAAGTGTCATTACATCCATTCCAAGTGCTCTATTTATGATGTAATCGGTCTTCATTTTATCGGCGACGCCTTGGCTGACTCGGTTACTGCGACTTGTGGGCGTTACACGAATTTACGAAAATTTATGGATGTGATTGGATGTTATGAGGTTCAAACTAGGGTTCTATAGTTGAAACCAAAAGTCGACTTTTCGTTATTTCGACTTTTTTTAAAATTTTTCAATAGTCGATTTATCGATTTCTTTAACTTTTCGAATTTTTATCCAATTTTAATATAAAAATCATATGATTTTTTTAAAATGAAAAAATCGACTTTTTTGATAACGTAATTGATTGTTCGACTTTTTTCCGACAAAAAGTCGATTGTTCAAACATTCTGTTCCCACATTCTGTTAGGTGCGTTTCCGCGTAGACTTTGTTCGGAGTTTTTTTGAAGTTGGGGGTCAATGTGAACAAGCCAGCTCTGACAAGAACTTACCACCCGAAGTCCTCGCCCGAAACGATTGAAAATTCTGTAAAAAGAATCAAACTGATCGCCAGCAATGGCATCAGTATATCCTCTTCAAAACTAATAAGAACAACCAAGTTTAGTTATCTTTACCCCTAAATGCCCTTTCAGCTCTTAAGCCAAAATACCGTATGAAAGAATATGGTGTTTAGCAAAGTAATTAGCGGTCCAGACACTTTTCTGTTTAGTAGGTCCTTTATTAGAGAAAGCGACAGTAATCTTGTAGACTGCATAATTCGTGAAGTACACAACAAGTCAGTTGTTGGGTCAAACATTATTGGATGATAATTGATTTTGAAAGAGCATTATGCAACTAATTGTGCAATTGAAGCATGCTTGAACATGCATACCTATAATATCATAAACAAATTTTCCCCTCAAATGATTTCATTGAATTGGTTACAGCACAAATTGTCGTTAAGAGAGTACCATCATAAAGGTTGACATTACGTTAGCCGAAAGTGGTGACATTCGAAATAAAAAACAACCATTATCCACCAATACAAAGCCAGTACACACTGATCGTATTCTGAGTTTACAAGACTCCAGTTTTAGAGTGAATAACCTAATGTCAATCATTTTGATTGTAGGAACATTTTAAATTTGAAAGAAAATAATAAAGAGAACGACACACACATAGGTGAGGCTATCACAGGCGCGGATACAGGGGGGAGGTGGGGTTGTTGTTGTTAAAAATCAATCAATCTACATTTTTCTTATTTTTTATATGAAAACTTTTCGGTTTTGGGGGGTGTAAATTCCTATTGCACCCCCTCTGGATCCACCCTGGGCTATCAGCATCCATAATATTGTATTGACGGGACATTATCCTTTGAGTCCTTAACTGGACTGATTTATTTATCAAAATTGTTTTAGGAGATCAAGTTTTTTCGACTTCTGAGGAAATTATATAGTTTGTAGTGGGAAAAAGCTTGCCAATCTTTACATATTTGGTCAATTCACAAGGTCTCATATCAGTCATATTGTCATAATGTCCTAATATATCACGACTCGGCGGCTCGGCTTAACCGACTCTTAGGCATTCGGCGCAGGTTTCTGCTTGTTGGTTACGATAACACAATAAACATAGCTTACAGAGTAGTAATAGTTTAGGACATTTTTTGCTTGAAAAGCAATAAAAACCATTGTGAAATATTAGGACATTATGACAATATGACATGAATGTGAATTGACCAATTATGAGTTAAACTATTGTATATTTTTAGTTAAACCAATGCTTTAAAAGCTTAACTATTCTCAAATATAGTCATATAATTTTGTCATCAGTTTTAATTAATAACTTTATATAACGTTTAAAATCTATTGGGTGTTAGAGTTGGTTATTAATTACATATGTAGCTTTACAAAAGGGAAACACGAGTTTCTAAGCTTTAGCGATTAACATGACTAATTTTTCACAATTCATTCGTTTCATAATTTATTCAACTGATAGTTTTTAAAACAATCAAATAAATATTCTTAACATTATTCATAATTTCTTTGATATTTTTGCCGAAATTTTTAACGGCTTAAAGGCCAGCAAAATTTGCATATTTATTAAATTGACAGACAGTTAAGCGGCACTAAAAGTTCAACAAATTACCGTAAGTTAAGGGAAGAGAAAAGGAAAATAAGTGATGGTATAGAGAAATTAATTATCTAGATGGGGTATTAGCCCTAGAGGGAAGAGAATTGAGTAATAGTAGTCACACCCAGAGAAAAAATATAGCTGTACAAGTTTATCATAAACATTTCAAAATGTTTAACAATATTATGGTCACTGTTATTATGTATATGGTAGCGGTTTCCATTCAAATTCTTGTAGCAATCATATACATGATTGTAGGAATTGTGTATATGGAGCATTTCATGTCGTGAACCAACTTTTGAAATCGTTGTTTTCAGGGATAAAAATTGCACCAAGGTTATTTCTATTGGATAGTAATTTAGACACAATTAGATAGATCATCTTTCTTCAATTTAAAAAAAAAATAAAAAAATTTTTAATTTTTTTTCCGAAATCAAAAACTTTTTTGACTTTTTTTTCAAAATTGTCTTTTTTTTTCTTAAAATAAAGCTTAGATATTTTCCTTGGAGACCTATTTGGTCGCTTAGTGGGATGCGAGTTCGGTATCTATCAAAATAAATGTTTTGCAACTCAAAACATACAATTTTTGACTTTTTTTTTTTGAAAAATCCAAAACTTTGTTGACTTTTTTTCAAAATGGACCCTTTATTAATTTTTTTTAGCTCAAACAAAAGCTTAGATGTTTTCCTTGAAGACCCTTTTGGTCGGTTACTGGGATGCGAGTGGGATATCTATCAAAATAAATATTTTGTAACTCAAGACATACAATTTTTGATTTTTTTTTGGAAAATCGAATAGAACTAACCTTGGTGCAAATTTCATACCTATCGGAAGACATCAATTTCGAAAGTTGGTTCACTTGACATGAAATGCCTCATATGTTTATGGCAATCATGTTCTGTTAAGTATGATATCATAAACATGGTTACCTCAAACATATACTTAATTACTACGTTCATATATATGTTTGCTACAATGATGTGAATGATAAACATAAACATATTATGGTTACCGCAATCATATACATAATTACATTGACCATAATATTGTTATTTTTTTTTAATTTAGCAAAAATATAGTTGCACAGTCAACCATAGTAAACTGTACAACTCAAACATATTCTGATTTGATTTTTTTACAATATTTTGCTTAATATTCATTCATAAATTGTCAGCTTTTTGTCACAATTGGACATGTTTACACTTTACATATCCACTTGTCACAAGTCATGGGGCTAGTACAATTGACACTATATCCCTCAAGGAAGAACGATCAGATTTTTAAACCATAATGGTTGGCAAAACTTTTCCACAATATAAGCTTGCTTAAGAATAAAAATAAATCGTTTATCATAACTGGGAAGGTATCCAGTTGGCAAGTTGTCCGTTTTAAAAGCAATTCATATGGGTATTAAAGATCAACCCAAAAGGTTTCAAAAATTTATAATTCTTAGAATACAAAGTGAGCTTTTTTGTACAATTTGACTCTTAAACTCAACTTTTTCTGTATTCCAACAGGATGGCTAATTTGAATTATGAGATACATAGTTTTTGAAATGTTTCTCCATATTTTAGTTTGCTTTCTAGTAGAGATTTGAATTCCCACTGCTTTAACCTATATTGTGCAAAAATATCACATTTACCCGGAATTATTTGAAACTGAAATTACTTTGTTAATTATCGGATATTGTTTAATTTAAATAATTCAATGGAAATAATTAACAAAAAAAGATTTACCGGTTTGAATCTAAATTGATCTAAATTTCTACTTTCTATTTCAGTTTAAATATCATGCCACCCCTAAATTCTCGAAACGCCAAGGGGATGAGGAGCTTTATAATTAATAAAAGCTTGTTTATAAAGCTTTTTATTGTTTAGTAAACGAGTTTAAATTAAATTCAAAATTTTAATTCTTTTTTTTCTATTTGTTTTTGCCATTAAACAAAAGCAACAATAATAATAATAATAAATAGAAGTGGTTGTCACGTAGTCAAATCAATTTCTACATAATAATAATAATAATCATTCAACTTTTTCTACTACATACAGTAATTATTAAAATGAGCCATCATTTGAAATAAAATTATTAATAAATTTTATAACACTTTAAGTTGCCTCTGCCAACTAATAGATCTCGGCAAATCATTTGACAAAGAAAGACACGCGTCTTTTTTTTACATTTGTTAAGCGGCGGACAAAAGAAATAGAAATGTTACGATTAAAGAAACGACTTTTATTTTATATTTGTTTAAATGTTTTATAAACTTTTATTTTTTAAAAAAAAGAAAGAAACTAACGTTAATTTGCAGAGAAATAAAAATTAAATTGTTTTCCAACTGTCAATAACATTTTGATAGACGAGTATATGTTTGTATAATTGCTGTTGGTGGTGGTGGTTGATATTATATCTGCTGATTTTATTGTTTTTATTTTGTGAATTTTAAACAATAATAAACATTTAAGCATATGAATTAATTAAATATGTAGAAAATTATAATAATATACAAAAAACAGACATCGTAGACTGGTACCAATTAGAGTTTCAGAGTATATTGATTTTTAAATCAATATCAAAAGGCCACAACAGCAAAAACAACACCAACCATTTGACATAAAAATAGTAGTAGATGGTACAAAAGACTCTGAAATCCAAAAAAAAAAAAAAATAATTTATACAGAATCTTATCAACTAAACTGCCAACAAAAACAATTCAATCCATTCCATTCGATAACAAATGGAAGAGTAGAAAAAAATAAAAACCTGCTAAATTGGCATTAAATTTTAGACATTCACTAAATGAATTGACAAAAATTTTAAATTCAAACAAAGAAAAGACAAAAACAATAACAAAACTACTAATAATACTTGTATTATTAAACAAACAAATATCGTAACATAGTATTTTAGTTACGATTTTGGCTTAGAATAGAATAAAATGGAAGCAATCCCCCCCATTTATTAGCTGTGCGTTCATTTCAACTTATGTATTCCTATACATTAGTGCGGTTTCTCAATGATCGTGATATACTATTTTCAGTGAGAATTTATTTTTATGGTCTCATAAAGTTTTTTTTTAGGAGTTTGTGGGGGTATAACACGTGATAAGGAAAAAATTAAAACGTTTTCGTTTTGGGTTTTTTTGAATTAATCGAAATGAAATATAAATATGTACTCAGGGTTTATGTGTAGTGCTGTTAATGTTTGGAATAGTGATTATCGAATAATTGTAATGTTTTAATTTAATTATTTTAGGTTTGCATTATTGTTGTGACAAATAGTTCGGCGAAACATTATGGAAAATATGATAAATTTTGTAATGAAGTAACGTGTCTAAGTTTTAACGTGGGTACCTGCCACATAGCCTAAACCACACGGACGACTTAACACAGGATAGAAACAATGCGTCAAACACCGTCATTGAATACCTTGCAAAGAACACACAATTGGCAAATTATTGTACAAATATTGCACAGATCAATGCACAAACCTCTTGCTCGAGAGCTCGGGCTATCTAATCCCTGCCATCCATAGCTAGCTAATCAACTAACAAGCCCAGGACAATTATGAAAGCTACAACATCCGGCCTGGTAAACCAGTCCAATGTATGGTCTCTGACTTCAAAAGTTCCCGGCCGATAAAAGTCAGAGTGTGTGTACTATAACACACACTTCAGACTTCGACCGAGAACCAGGCCCAACGACCCGTACATCGCGAATGCTACTACCCCAATACATTTCCTGAGCACAACGCTAGTTGTTATCTGCAACTTTCAATGGCTCTGTTATACTCAGCAACAGCACTTAGAAGATGCATTTGGTGTTCCGAAGTTTGCCACTAACTCAAACATCAGTAATTTAACCAATGATCTTCTTCCCACGATTATCCTACATGACCGAAGTCCTGGGGCCATAGGATCCCCGTGCTACTAGAAAAGACTCTAGTCAGCTATGAATTTAAAAAAAATAAGTTCTCACTAGGAAAGAGGTCCGTGCACCTCGGAACCCCGGTTTCGCTCCATATTTCCCCTCGAAGCACAACATCAAGGTGTAATGAAGTAAATAGATTTAGCCTGCCTTTCATGATCTTACCGGAGTTCTAGACCAGTGCTCAGTTTTCTTCCTCCCCAAGAAGAGGAACGCCTCGCCGATGCATTTCAGACTCATTAGTCTGTCGTCTTTCCTCTTTAAAAGGATAATCTATTTGTTTGTACGATTGTCAATAGATCCGTCTGACTCCCAACATGCCTACATGAAGAGCAAATCAGTTGAAACTGTACAATATTTGCTCGTAGGATACGTGGAGTAATCATTCGAGCCAGAGTCTGAGCATTAATGGCCTTTCTGGACAGTAAATAGGCCTTTAAGGATACATGGAGAAATCACTGGAGCACAGAGTCTAAGCTTTATTGGCCTTTATAGACATTGAATAGGCATTTAATAATGTGATACCGGATTCTATCATTACAACAATAGACAGACAATTAGAGTCATTATTTCTACAAAGAGAGTCATCTCTACTGTACATCGCAGCTACTATATATATAGAGGGGAACCGGGCACTCCACAACTCTATTTTTCTTGAGAAAGACAGCTATAGCCATTTAAATGGTATGGAATGCAAAAGACTATTTGTCATACTTGATAAATCCGGAATCATCGAAGAGATCCTGTGAACTTCTGCACTGATGATCTCGGCTGCGCTATCGAGTGTTCCATTTATTATACCGGCTGACTTCATTGCCAAATAGCTCAGAACTTGGCGGTATGGCGAAATATTGCTGGTACATAGAAACTTGAAAAAACTGGATATGCAACCATTTTTGGATATGTCTCTACCCTTTACCCTTCCTCGACAGATGAGTTACTGTAACGATCACGGATGGGAAACCGATAGGGAATACATCCCTTTGGGTTGGTCTGGATGATGGTTTTTATATTTGGGAGGGTTTTGGGAGGGAGGTGAGTTTTAAGCTGCCGAATTAATGCAGCATTGCCCAGACTGAGAACTCCACTATAATAAGGGAGGTACACTGGCAGAAGTACTACATGAAATGCAAGAGAGAAGCCCTAAATGTATATCGACTGTAAAACTGCGATTAGATCTCACTACCTCTGATGTCAACATGACATCTAGATTGGTTAATGAATACCGGGTGTTTCTTAATGAGATGATCAGACATTCAAACCTGGAGCTATTCTGAGTGCTGACATAACTGGCAATAATGTTGCGAACGAACTGGGCAAACCAGCTCTGCAAGATCAGGAAATTGAATGTGAGTTTAGGGTTCAACATCCATGTTGTCTATAAAGCGGACATTTTATAGGTCTGCTTAGACTAGATATCGCGGTAATATTGCTACTGTATGACTGGATGGGGCTACGAATTCTGGTAGCTGCGTTGGTAGTTTTCACTTTTTGAAACGTGTACATGAGTGGTGTTTGGTATTGAGAGTTCGAATTGAAACGATTGAGTGTTGAATACAATAATATTTATGGAGACTCCAGAAACGGAAACAAGGGGATGTACGAGTTCAGAATGGTTCCAAAATTATCGTATTTCCTCGATATAATAATGCTACATAACGCTTGCTAATTATAAAAAAATTTCGAAACTTTTTTTACTCCCATCGAGGCAAAGTTTAAGGTCGCAAACCATCAGAGAGAATAAAACATTTCAATCGATACAATGATCATGGTGTGGAAAAAGTGGAACATTTTTGCCAATTCCTGTAGCGAATAACGATCACGATTAAATTAAGAAAACCATTGAAATACGATGACCCTCAATGGCCGAAAGGAATTGATCGGTCACGGGTTTTGTGCATGAAAAAGATGGGGGGTATATTGATTTTTTCATTCCGTTTGTAACATATCGAAATAATGGTAGGGTCAAAAACATGTAAATATGTAGGGTATCCAGATTTCGCCTTCTACTATTCCCAACATTAGAAACCTTAACATGCTTTTTTGGGAATGAATATTGATTAGAAACTAATTTATTTTTAATTATTTTGTTCATTCAAGTTGTTATACAACTACTAATAAAATTCTTTAAATAAAAACAGCAACGGATAGTACACTTTAAAGCTGTGATTTCTTTTTGTGAATTTAAATTCTAATACCAAAAATTCATCAAACTATTGTATCGAAATGTGATAAGCAAAAAAACAAGTTCCATTTTGATTGTATCGATTGTATCAGTCCAACCGGGTAAAATATCATTGTTGTCGTAGTAGTACGAGTATTTTTTATTCACTACTATTGAATATAATTTTATTTATATTTATGGTTTTTTGTTAAACTTTTATTTGTTTACCTACATACAATTTGCAGATTTTATAAAGAGGGGGGATTTACTTTTTAAATAAATTTTATAGATTTAATTGGAAATTTAAAACGGGTTTAAATGGCAAATTTTGTATTATTTTAAATGATAACTTAATAAATTTTGACATTATTTTTGTTGGGCTATGGGAGGAAAGAGTTTGCTCTTTGGCATCAAATGTAGATTTGTTAATAATAAAAACAAAATGTATGGAATATTTTTTTATTCATTAAAGATTTTTGGTAACATTAATTAATGGAATTCATAAATGCTGGTGATTTGAATTAGATGATGATGAAGAGGAATTAAACATGAATTAACTTAATTTGAATTGTTTCATGGCAGACATATTTATTAGGGTTTTTATGTTTTTATAATTTATGGTTTATAACATTTGTTTCTTAAATTGGTTTGCTAAATTTAGAATGTCGTGGAGACTTACATTAATTATTTATTATAAAGACAAAATTGTTTTCCGTGTTACTACGAAATTTGCCAACTCGCAAGTGCTCTTTTGTTTGATTTTCAATTTAGATTTATTTAAAACAATTTGTTGAATACAAAATTTAATTATTCATAAAATTAATGCGACGTAGTATTACGCAGGTTGCTTTCAAGACCGTTTTTCTGTAGCGAATCAGTCTGTCATCATTTGTAGATTTTTTAAATATTTGTCCATGTAAGGATTATCCTCACCTCGAGTATCTTCTTTACATACATACCTAAAGCGAATATCGGTGGAAATAGAAGTACGTTGTCGGTACTATGGAGAAAACCCTTGGTAGAAAAAACAGTATGTTAAACAATGTGATTATATCCTCAATAGTCCATGCCCTAAGTGCTGAAGAGCCGGGTAATTAATTCTAGTTTGAGTATTATGGGGAAAACAAGGAAATTTATGACAAATATTATAAGAGATCTCATGTTATCAGCCCTTGGTTTACGTTCGAAGACAGAATGGCGATTGGATTGTATTATTTTGGAATATTTGGAAGGAAGCGTGATTCTGGACTCTAAGCTTTCGTGGAAACGTAATGCTGAGAGTGGAATGCGAGAGGGACTAAGGAGTGAGATCGAAAAATTCTTAACACACGTTTTTCATTACATTTTTTAACCCAAGTATTATTTGAATTTTTTTTTGATCAAGTTACCTTTGAAAAACATGTCAGTTATTATGTGTAATGTCAATTATATTAATTTTTTTGTTAATCTGATTAAAATGAGTGACCAGAAAAAAGTGCGTACTGAAATTATTAAATATTTTCAACAAAACCCAACTTGGTCTTACAAAAAGTTGGCCAAGCATACAAAGGTCTGCCGTCAAACTGTTTCCAATGTTATTAAACAGTACCGGGAGAACTTGTCAGTTGATAGAAAACCTGGTTCAGGTAGAAGGAATGGTCCACATGATGTTTCTAAAGCCAAAAAAATAGAACGCATTTTCAAAAGAGCTCCCAACACATCCGGTAGGAAAGCAGCCCGGTTAGCTCAGTGCTCGGACTATTTGGTACGAAAAGTTAAAGCTAATGCAGGTTTAAAAACATACAAGGCTCAAAAAGTTCCTGACAGGAACGCTACTAAAAATTTAGAGGCCAAAAACAGAGCACGGAAATTGAAGTCAAGTTTTATAAAAAAATATTCTTGCTGCATAATGGATGACGAAACGTATGTTCTGGCAGATTTTTCGCAACTTCCAGGTCAAAAATTTTATGTTGCTGATGCTCGAGGGAATGTTGAAGAAAAGTTTAGGACCCAAAAGCAGACAAAATTTCCCAGAAAGTTCTTGGTATGGCAAGCAATATGCAGTTGCGGCAAAAGAAGCCACTCATTTGTTACAACGGGCTCTATAAATACCGAAATTTACATCAAGGAATGTTTACAAAAAAGGCTGCTTCCATTCATAAGACTTCATAATGTGTCCACTTATTTTTGGCCTGACTTGGCATCCTGTCACTATGGCAAACAAGCCCTTGAGTGGTACAAGAACAATAATGTGGTATTTGTACCAAGAGAGGCAAATCCTCCAAACTGCCCGGAGCTAAGGCCAGTGGAGAGATATTGGGCTCTTGTTAAAAGAGAATTGAAGAGTACAAAAAAGGTGTCCAAAAGTGTGGTAGATTTTAAACGGAGATGGACTACATGTTCGAGCAAAGTGACAGAAAGCACTATAAAAACGTTAATGGAAGGGTTTCCGAAAAAGGTTCAAAATTTCATCACTAGTGATTAAAACTATAAAAATAATTTTTTTTGTAAATTGTAATAATAATTTCAATCAAATAAAAAAAAAATTAAAGCTGTAAGTTTAGTGGTTTCTTTTTTATAAACATATATGTATGTTAAGAATTTTTCGATCTCACTCCTTATATATATATGTTCCCGTTGATCCTATATGGAGCATAGGGCCTCGAAAGGGACTATACTTGTGAAAGAATTTTTGAGAAAATATGGGGTCTTAAACCTTATACTGTACACTGATCATAAGACCTATTCTGATCTATGGTGCTCCTGTCTGGTGGAGATCGCTGGACACACCATTCTGTACAAAGGACAGAGACTTTCTTGAAATGGTATTATTTCCTCCAATAGTTCAACTCCCCCGAACAGTCTGGAGACGATGCATCTCTAAGTTGGCTTTGACTCATGCGGACTGTGGTGGAAGGTGAAACTGCTAACGAATGTAAAAGAGCAAAAAAAAATTGTCTTTTAAAATTTCAATAATTTATATTTTTGAGTGATTTTCGGAAGTGGGCCTTATATGGGGGCTATGACCAATTATGGACCGATCACCATGAAATTAGGTCGTGTGATTTATGTCTATATTAAAGTTAACTATGTTGAATTTTGTGTATTTACCAAAATTTTTAAGCGATTTATGCACGTTAAAGTGATTTTCGGAAGCGGGTCTATATGGGAGCTATGACTAATTATGGACCGATCGTAACAAAATTTGGTGACATGAATTTTGTGTATATAAAACTTATTTGGAGCGGAATTTGTGGTGATACATGTATAAATTAAACATTTATTACCGATAAAGTCCAATTTCGGGAAGACATTTGTATGGGGGCTAGGTGAAATAATGGACCGATTTAAGCCAGTTTCAATAGGCTTGGTCCTTGAGCCGAAAAAACAATATGTATCAAATTTCATCGAAATATCTTCAAAACTGCGACCTGTACTCTGCGCACAAGGTTTACATGGACACACAGCCAGCCAGCCGACCAGACGGACGGACGGACATCGTTTAATCGACTCAGAAAGTGATTCTAAGTCGATCGGTATACTTTAAGGTGGGTGTTAGACAAATATTTTTGGGCGTTACAATCATCTGCACAAACGCATAATACCCTCCCCACTATGGTGGTGTAGGGTATAAATACTCTTGTCTGGTGGAGATTGCTGGACAACCATTCTGTGGTGTAAACTTGATCAGACTTAGTGTAGGTCCTCCTCTAATTGATAAACTAAATTGCTGACGAATGCCCGACAAACGGGTCGTCCATGCGTGGAATTGTGGCTTATAGGGACATTCATATCCCTTTGATTAATTAGTCATTGCGCTAAGGCTCTCTTTGCTCTTGGTGGAAACTCGATCAGACTTATTTTAGGTCCCGCACTACAAGAGCGCAGATTAAGATATTTTGACATGGTCTGTTTCATGACCACATCTCAATGATGAGTCACTGATATACTAAAATTTGACACAAGAATCACGAAGTCGTCCGGATTATGGAGGGCGATTTTTATTATAATCCTTATGAATTACTCGTTTATTTAAGAGTGAACTGTACAAGAATAGAAACAATCCAAAGAGATGCATATTACCGTTTATTGCCTATGCTAAGCTAGTAATTACAATACGACGAGATAAAAGCTTCGGCTCTCGGATTGACGCTATTCTTCGGCTCTCAATCGACTATAACAGCTATATTAACAAAAAAACTATAATCTTTGGCGAGGTAAACACTTCGGCTGTCGTTCGGCTACGCGAATCATGTGTTAAATTTTGTAATTTTGTATTTATTTATTCCTCTCAACGCAATGATGTCACCATGTAAATAAACTCTTTGATCAGGTGTTAATATTCGAATCAGCTGTCGCCAAATCCAAATAAATATAAAGACATTTTAGTTTCATTGTTCCACATTGTTTAGCTGTTCATACGACGACGACCCAATTTAAATAAAATCAAAATTTTATCAAAAAGAATCTAATTTATGAGACTTTTTAAACAAGATTAAATAAATTTGATTGAGATCTATTGTAAGATTTAAAAATTTAAATATTATTTATCAAAGATCATCAAATCTTCAACATTCAAATATTCATAAACAATATATAAAAAAAACTTAGCTTTATTAAAGTGTCAGTCAGTCTTTTTTAAAAAAGTTTAAATTTCAGCTGTCATTGGAAGATTTTTTTAATACTTTTATTAAGTTGTTTTTATATTTGTTTCATTATTATTTAGTTGTTTATTTATTTATTTATTTTTAACTCTTAGAAATTATTAACCAAATAATGTCTCTTTTTTGTTATTTAAAATATGAAAAAACCTAACTTAACATTAAGAAATCCCCAGCATTATATTTACTTAACGATTTCATTGATCTTTATCATTGTTGTGTTAATTATTTTTTATGTTTTCTATCTGTTTGTTTAAGAAAAAGAAGTTGTTGTCACAACTTTTATTGAATTAAACATCTAATAAATTATTTGCAAATTTGTTCATCACTATTTTCTACAAAAAAAAAGAAAGAAAGAATAGAATTGAATTGTATTTCGAAGAAAACGATTTTTGTTGTGTTAATTAAATGTTTGTTTGACTCAAATAAATTATTATTTCCATTTATGTAAACATGTATTGTAGTAGATTTATGTTTGTATAATCTTTAGCTAGGTGTTTTAGGATTTGAAATGTTTACATATTTATTGTTAATAAAATAATTAATTCTCAATTAATTTGTAAGCTTCAACAAATTTGATAGGAATATAATTTTTTATTTTGGATTTTGCTGTTTTTTTTTTCGTGGAGAACAATTTTGTTTACGATGTTTTAAACAATAAATTGATTAATTGTGATAGATTTGTTTTTGATTAAAATAAACAGATGTAAATATCAATTATTTCATTTTTAAATTATATGTTTAGCTTCTAATAATTTATTTAGTTAATATTTCAATTATTATTGAACAATTCATCAAATTATTGTAATTTTTAATTTGCATACAGAGAAATACAACAATGATTCGATTTTTTTGGATGGAATGTCAAAAAATATTCATCTATAAGCATTTGGAATATTTTATCGATCCTATGGCAGGCGATAGTTAGGCCTTTGAAATACCTTTCATTGTACACGATATATTGGGTGTATGACTTAAAAAAGCGGGATTTACAATAGATGACGTATGTTTTAAACGCGGAGTTGTTATAGTGTAAACAACAAGGTCTTTTTTTTTGCTGGAAGTTTTGCTTTACTTCTTTAATTTGAAAAAAAAAGTTCCGCTGAAGCACACCGATTGCTCTCCAAAGCTTACGGTGAATGGGTTCCATCGTTTTCAACGTGCGAGAGATGGTTTGTGCGGTTATGAAGTGGAGATTTTGATACGGAAGAGAATCGGAGGCATTACTCCATGAAGATTGTTGTAAAACTCAACAAGAGCTTGCAAAATCATTGGGAGCTACCCAATCAGCAATTTGAAGACGTTTGTGAGCAACAGGATTCTTCCACAAGCAGCAAAATTGGGTACCATATGAATTGAAGCCGAGAGAACTTTTGCATGTCTGAAATGAAGCTTGGACGCTATAAAAGAAAATAATTTTTACAACGAATTATTACTGGTGATGAAAAATGGATTCATTACAATAACCCAAAGTGTAGAAATCGTATGTCATGCAGAGACCTGAGCCGAACGGCTGTAAGCCGAGCCTCCCATCGGCTGTAAGCCGAGCCTCCCCGCCGAAATTTTTGCGGCTTAAATCGTCTTGAAAATTGCCGCCGGTTTTGATTGAAGTTACTAATTTCATAAAATTTTTGGAATTTCAATTTTTAAATTTTGAATTTTTTACAATTTGAGTAATTACAACGAATTATTTATTACTGGCGATGAAAAATGGATCCATTACAATAACCCAAAGTGTAGAAATCGTATGTCATGCTGAGACCTTCGCCGAACGGTTGTAAGCCGGCTGAGCCAACGCCTTCGTAATTTTTGCGGCTTAAATCGTCTTAAAAATAGCCGCCGTTTTTGATTGATGTTACTTAGTATAACATTTTCGGAATTTCAATTTTAAAATTTTGAATTTTTTACAAGTTGAGTAATTATTCTTTAGTCGGCTAACAGCCGGCTTTGAGCCGTTGTCGACATTTGTTTGCGTCAGCCGCCGCCGCCGTTAAATTTAGTCGGCGCAGGTCTCTGATGTGAAGCCCGGCCAACCACCCAAATCGACACCAAAGCCAAATGTCCATGGCGCTATGGTAATTCTCTATTATGAGCTGCTGAAATCTGGTTAGACCATCACAGAGAACCTGTGCCGAAGGCAACTGATTAGTTTGAACCGAACATTGAGCGAAAAACGTCCAGCCATGAAACCGTAATATTCCATCAAGATAATGCTCGACCACTTGTTGCAATACCTGTTACAAAGTATTTAGAATGAAGTGATTGGGAAGTTTTGCCTCACCCGCTTTGTAGGTCAGACCGTGCCCCGTCCGACAACGATTTGTTTCGATCGATGTAGAACGCTGTCTCTGGAATATGTTTCACTTTGTCCCCTTTTACAATGCAGAAATTGAAAGGCAGACAGACAAAGTTTGTTGACGAGGGGTTGAAGACGTAGAGTGTGTAGTACATGACTATCTGTACTAGACATTTTTTGAAACTCTCTTCCACTTTTCGAAGTTTTCATGTTGTTGCTTCATATCATTTTTCTCACATCAATGTTTAAATGCATTTGACAATGTAAATATTCACATTGCGAAAAAGAATGAAAAAAGGAAACGAACAATTTCTGTCAGTCTATTAATTTCGCGATTGTAAAAGGTTTAGGCAAGTTCAAAAGAGAAAATGTCTGCCTTTCAAATTCTGCATTGTTAAAAGGTGACTTTGGAACAAGGTCCGATATTGGCTCGATTCTTTCTTGGCCTCAAAAGTGAACGAAATCCATATATTGCCAGAAAAATGGGAAAAGGTAATAGCTAACAATGGCCAATACTTTGAATAAATTTATATTCTACAAATGTTTCAAAATAAAAGCTAGAAATTTGAAAAAAAATCCCGCATTTTTAAGTCATACACCCAATAAGTATTAATAGATGTATTAAAACACAGATAACATGAAGTAATCTGCCATAATCATACACAACAGAAATTTATGGCAACCTATTAATTTTCAGAATTTTTTCCACATACAATCAATTATACACAATAGGAATTACTTACCCGTATAATATTCATAATAATAATAATGATTGTGTTAATTGTTTCAATTGTTTTGACCACAATATAGTCAATCACATCCCATCACATCCCAACGTCTCTAAGCAATTAACAGCTGTAGTAACGGCAGTAGCTATAGACAACAGCAAACAGATCATTTAATCTCATGCCATTTATTCCCGTCTGCGCCACATTTCTATTACAGACAGCCAAGCAGCTTCTCATTTCTCTCAATGATAATGAACTTTAAGTAATTGACTTTTAATTACTATATTACGTATATGAATCAACAATTTATTTATGAGAATTTATAGACATTAGAAAGAGGGTGTGCTTTTCATCTTTCTCTCTGTCTTGATTCTTCATAAAATTTAAATAATTTATTTATTTAAATTTTTTTGTTTAGTTTTTATTAATTTGTTTAATTCTATATTAATTGGTTTAACATATTTTTTTGGAGGGATTTCTTTTTAACAAATTACTGTTTATAATATAAACAAACAAAACAATTTATTTGAAAATTTTTAAGAAATTTATCGCTCAAACATGATTTTTGAATGAAAACAAACCGAGAATAAAAGCAACTTATCATCTACCACATTTCTAATGTATGCAAATTTGATCGAAAGGCAAAAAGACAATAAAAATTTGTAATTTATAATCAGCATTAACAAAAATGGAAAGATCTTAACTACAATGAAAGCGACGGACTACAATTTTTCCAAATTTGCAATTACACGTTTTCTTACCGTATATTCTGCCAGTAAATGTTAAAAATCATTTAAATGTGAAATCGATCAACTGAGGGCCCGATTACAGAATAAATGATAATAAATATGTAAATTTTAAACTACTAGTCAGATGTCTTTTAGAAGAGTTGGAGAGGTGGACGTTAATAGAGGAGTTGAACTTCCGAATATATATTTCCACGATTGTCGGTGACCAATGAAATGTTTGGAGATGGTTTTCTGTCATGTGTTGAATACAACGCCAAGCACACATACTGGAGTTCTCGATTAATGGATCTCAAAGGAGTATGATCGGTTGCACTATTGTATTTTTTAGTCACAACAGTGCTCACGTTTGTTTTTATAACCGGCTTTGATTTTGGGTATTATTCCGGACCATCCACCATGTTTCGATTCTGGTTTGCTCCAAAACGAATTTGATAAAAAACCTGTAATATCAATTGTTGTTTTGAGAAATCGGACTAATACTATTGGATGTATGTTTTAAAAATGCGGGAATTTTTTAAAATTTTTAGCCTTTATTTTGAAATATTTGTACAATATAAATTTATTCAAAGTATTGGCCATTGTGCAATCTTTCTGGCAACATATGGATTCCGAGCCAAAAGAACTGCTCATCTTTTGAGGCCAAGAACAAATCAACCCAATATCGGATACTCTGTTCCAAAGTTAAGCGTATCACAGATAGAGCGTTCTGCATCGATCGAAATAAATAGTAGTCGGACGGGGCATGGTCTGGACTTTAAAGCGGCTGTGGCAATACTTCCCAAACATTTCATTCTAAATACTTTTTAACAGGTATTTCAACATCTGGCCTAGCGTTGTCATGATGGAATATTTCGGTTTCATGTCTGGCCGCATATTCTGGGCATCAAACCTCGCCTTAAATGAATCAGTTGCGTTCGGTACAGGTTGCCTGTGATGGTCTCGCCTGATTTCAGCAGGGGAAACCTTTTGGTCCCACCAAATGTATCTTATCTTAGCGCCATGGATATTTGGCTTTTGTGTCGATTCGGTTGGTTGGCCGGGCTTCACATACGATCTCTTAAGCTTCGGGTTATCATAATGGATCCATTTTTCATCGCAAGAAATGATTCGGTGCAAAAATTAGTTTTTTTTCAGCGTTCAAACATCATTTCAAACATGCAAAATCGAAATTCGTATGGTACCCAATTTTCTGCTGCTCGCAAACGTTTTGAAATTGCTGCTTGAGTAGCTCCCAATGATTTTGCAAGCTCTTCTTGAGTTTTACAACAATATTCATGGAGTAATGTCTCCAATTCTAATCCTAATCATTACAGACTTGAAACCTTCGATCAATAAAACTGTGTGTAATTTTGTAAGTCATGGAAATATAACCATATACGGACACCAGTACATGATAAAATACCAAAAAAAAGGACCCGTGTCTACCAGTTTTGCCCAAAGTCATGCACTTTTTTTATGGGCCCCCAAAGATTTGGGGCCTCGGTGTCATTTTTGCAAAAAAGTAGTCATTTTCTCAAGCTCATATCTTGCAAACAGTTTGGAATTTTGATTTACTCTCTGAGGCAAAGTTGTAGCCCTTGTCATAAAGAACATATAAAATCAAAAAAACTTCATCTTCAAGATCAAAATCGCCTCAGAGAGTAAATCAAATTTCCCAATTATTTGCAAAATATGAGCCTGAGAAAATGACCACTTTTTTGCAAAAATTACACCGAGGCCCCAAATCTTTGGGTGCCCATAAAAAAGTACATGACTTTGGGAAAAACTGTTTTCTTTTTGGTCTTTTACCACGTAGTGGTGTCCGTATATGGTTACTTTTTTTCATGTTGCACTGTGTAATTAGATTGTGAATCTAAACATCAGTCGACAGTATGGTTCTTTTAAGATATAATCACGTGTTTCTTTGGAATTGTCATGTAAATAGGCAATATTTAATTTCAGTGCTGTGATGTATTTTTGAATATCGCGATTGTTAAACAGAACTGGTTCTAATAATAGTTTAGAATCTGAAGTGTTTCCGATTATACTGGTTCTAATTCATGTTTCACGTTCAAACAAAATAGAATTTTAATTCTGGTTTACAGGTTGAATTTATTATTGCGCAGATAGTGATGTCCATTGTAATTTGAAATTGATTTCGATGAAATTAAGCAAATATGTCAAATGTCTATATAAATGCGTCAGAAGCTAAAATTCCTAACTCCACAAAATAAAAATAATAGTAAATTAGT
Source organism: Calliphora vicina (assembly GCF_958450345.1). Classification (NCBI taxonomy): domain Eukaryota; kingdom Metazoa; phylum Arthropoda; class Insecta; order Diptera; family Calliphoridae; genus Calliphora; species Calliphora vicina. The sequence continues at coordinate 70,344,089 of NC_088782.1, forward strand.
GATGTTTGAAAAATTGATTTCAAAAATTTATGAAAATGATAAAACGGACCATAAATTCAATTAAATAACAGAAGAACAAAATAATTTTCAAAGAGTTCACATAGATTTATATAACAAAATTGAGAAATTTTCGAAAAGTGAAGTTAGGCCTTTTAGCTGTTGACACATCCATATGTTGATATATATGAAAAAATAATGAATTTAAAGTTAAATCTTAAACAATTTATTATTTCCAGATAAATTAATAAATATCGTTAACAAGAAATCCTTGAATTACCTATAATTTAACGATATATTTGTTTTCACAAACAAAATAATTACATATTTATTTAAAAACAAACAAAAAAAAAAACTTTTTTCAAATTAAAAAAAAAATACAGTAATTTATTAAAAGTGATGGCGCTGCGGTGATTAAAATAGTTTAGTTGCAAATTGTTTGTTGATGGCATCGTTGAGGTGTTTAAATGATTAATACTTAATTCTTTATTAAATGATATATTTGTTTAAATATTTGTTTTTTTATTTTCATACAAAACAAAAATATATACAATATTAATAACAATAATTATACTTGGGAATTATTTATTTTATTTATTATTATCTTTTCATTTAGTTGGAAGGATTTTAGTGGGTTGTTTTCAAAATTCAATTGATTTATGAGACATTAATGAAGTTTTATCTATCGATTGCCATAAAAATCTTTGAATCGATCAGAGAACAATTAACGAAATTTAAATTGAATAAAATGAAACAATTGCTATTTTTAAGCTATTTTAGAATGGAATATTTGGTAAACAATTGCTACTTTAGTTAGAAAACAAACAAATTAAATACGATATATTAAACTACTAGTTGACCGCCCGGCTTCGCCCGGTAGCGTTTACTAATGTTAGTTCTTCATGTTTCTCCAACCCACATACACCTGCCTGTTCTTATTTATTTGCAAATAAAATATCTAAATTTGTACTGCATACTTTAGGGAGCTTTTTTATTACAGATGATTGGAATCAAAAAAAAAAATTAGAGTTTTACCCGGAATTTTTGAGTTTTTTTCCTTTACAAACCATCTCCTGAAAATTTCGAAAAAAAAATCAGCCAAATCTCTCCAGCCGTTATCATGTGATGCCATTACATACATGGACCATTTCATTTTTATACATATAGAAGATAGATAGATATTGATAGGTGAAAAATTGAGAATCGTATTTGTAAAATTATCAAGTTTAAACATAAAGTTAATCTCAGTGTGTCAGATCTGGAGTCTGAAAATATGTTTTAGTTAAATTCAATAAATTTTCATTCAACACAATAAAGATAGTATTTTTTTTAATTTCGCATATTTATAAAATAAATATTAGCAAATGCGTGCTAAAAACAATTTAATTTAAATTGTGTGGGAATTTATTTTAATTTAGTTTGTGTATTATTTTACTACAATAATCTAGACTGACGTTTCAAGACGAGTGCAATGCCCCAAATTAGCACTGATGTGTAGAGTATAATTTGGGCGACCTTGACCTGTCATTCATTCATTCAGTCATTTAATTTGTTTGGTTGTTTGTTTTTGTGATGAGTTTGTTTAGTTATAGAATCGTTGGTAATAAAATGTTTAATTTGATTAACTCCATAACAATGTTTTCAAACAAAAACTGTTACAAAAATTATAATTAAATTAAAAAGAAATAATAATAATATACACTTTCATAAACAAAATCTAATAAAAAAACAAGTAAGAGAGCTACAGTGGTTGACAAAACATTGGAAACTTTTCCAAATATTTCATTAGTGGCCTAAAATCTGAAATAATTTTTTAAAAAATTTTAACATTTTTATAGTATTTTATTTGTATACTTTTATTAACTTAATTTAACAAAAAACAAAGGACATAATTAATTAAATTCTAAAAATTAGAAAACAAAATTAAAAGATTTCTTTATTACGGCATTGACAAAACAATGGAAACTTAGGTATTATTTTAACAAATATGGTCTAAACTTTGCAATAACTCAATATTTTGTTGGGTATCCCTTATTTTTTATAACTGCTACACATCGACGATGCATTGAACCAATTAAAGAGTCAATGGTCTGCTTTGAAATATTTTGCCATTCGCTTATAACCGCCTCCGATAAATCTTCCTTCCTGGTGTAATTTTGGGTCCTTATTTTACGATCTACAATTTCCCATAGATTTTCTATGGTATTTAGATCTGGCGATTGGGCAGGCCACTTCAAAACACGTACCTCGTTGGATTGTAACCACTCGGTTACAACCCTAGAGGTGTGTTTCGGGTCGTTGTCGTGTTGGAATCTCCAAACTAGGGGCATATTTTCCTCAGCGTATGGATACATAACATCGTTTAATATGGATCTGTATCCTATACTTGTTATGGTATCTTTTATAATATGAATTGGGCCCATACCTTGCCCTGAAAAACATCCCCATACCATAATATTGCCACCGCCAAACTTTACAGTCTTATTTGTGTACTTTGGATCTAATCTTTTTCCCTTTGGTCGTCTTACAAATGTTCTCCCATCACTGCCTCTTAAATTGTATTTGGATTCGTCGGAAAAGAGGACAGTATTCGATTTCTGTATCGAAATGGAATAGTGATCCCTGGCAAATTGTAGACGAGCAGAACGGTTCTTTTTAGAAATGAGTGGTTTTTCACAGGACGATATTTTTTTTTTTTTTTTTCCTTGGACCAGCACTCAGGGGATGACCCCTACTCATGCAAAGCATTGTGTTGGAACTAGGAAAATAGGTTATGGGAGGGAGGATAGAGGGAGTAGTGTTTGTGGACATTTGATTTGAATTTTCCTATATTGAAAGTGACAGGAAATACTTCAGGAGGAAGCTTATTCCACATACGGACAGTACGGCTAAAGAACGAATTTTCCCTGTAACTAACCAAGACCAGCCTCATTTGCCCTGCGACTAACTGTTCGGGTATTTATTTCTAATTTTAGGATATTAACAACCTCTCGAGGAGTTATTTTTAGGAATTTCTTGAACTCTCTCGCTATTAAATTAACTTGTCTAGGAGTAGTTTTACGAGGTCTTCCACCTAAATGTTGAGTTTTTACAGAACCGGTCTAACGAAATTTCTTTATAATTTTTGAAACTACTGATTAATTTATTTGCCCAATTCACAATTGGTGTCGTAGCGTTGTATCGTTGTATGTCGTAATGTTTTTTATTAATGTTTTGTTTTTGTTTCGAAAAATTAGTTTGAAAAATATTTATGACATACAATGCTACATCACTACGACATCAATTGTGAATTGGGCAATTGAATATTTGTCACAGATACTTTTTTGTTTTAAACCAGCTTTAAAATCGTTAATTATTTTATTTTTTAAGTCTTCACAAATCTTGCTAATGGCTAATTTCGTTAACTTTGAAAAAAAAACAATTATGCGAAAAACTTAGAAAAAGAAATTGTGAAAAATTACCAGAATTTCAAAATAAAATAACTGTAAACAGGGTGCATTTTACATCGTTATTTTAAATATTATTTTCGTTTTACACTTCTTTCTTGCAGAAGTTTAAAAGTTTCCATTGTTTTGTCAGTAGCGAAATAGTGAATATTTTTAATTTTGTTCCCTTTTTCAGAATATAATTAATTATGTTGTTTGTTTTTCAGTTAATTTATATAAATAAAACTATACAAGTAAAGTACTAAACAAAAAAAATGTTATTTTAAAAAAATATTTTAAATTTTGGGCTACATATGGAATATTTGGAAAAGTTTCCATTGTTTTGTCAATCACTGTATATTGAATCTTACATACCCTCCAACGAATTACACTTCAAAATAAAAATTTTAAATATTATATTATAAACTAAATTTTTTTTCCAGTTTTTTCATTTTTTTGGGAAAATTTTTTTTCGAATTGTTTTTTTATTATTTTTTTAAATTTAAAATTTTTTTGCTTTGTTTTTCCAATTTTTTTTTTAATAAAAAATTTTTTTTTAGAATTGTTTTTTTTTTAAATTTAAAATTTTTAATTTTTTTAAATTTAAAATTTTTTTGTTTTGTTTTTCCAATTTTTTTTTTAATAAAAAAAAATTTTGGTGAAAAAAAAATTCGGGTTAAAAAATATGTTTTCCGATTTTGACCCATTATAGGCCCAACATACTATGGTCTTATATACATACGTTTTTGCAAAGATCTTTAAAATATCTATCATTAGATATCCATATTGTCTATATTAATGACTTAGTAATCCAGATATAGGTAAACAATCGAGGTTGTCCTGGTTTTTTCCTTAGCCATTTGTGGACCGAATTTCTTGATTATAGCCGGAAGAATTCCAGAGATATTGATGTATGAAGCGTGTATGTAAGTAATTTGGGGGCTTCGGAAAGTTGATTTCAACAGACAGATAGACGGACATGGCTTAATCGACTGCGCTATCTATAAGGATCCAGAATATATATACTTTATAGGATCGCAAAATTATATTGGGGAAATTACAAACGGAATGACAAACTTATATATAGCCTTCTCACGAAGGTGAAGGGTATAAAAACATCCACTTTAATTACATAAAGAATGAAATCAACTTTATCTAGATACTTTTATAAAAAGAATTTACTTTCGCTTAAACCATTTGCAAAATGTGGGTCATGATCTACTTAAATTTGTATAAGAGATTATAAGACTTTTAGAAACATATTCATAACCCCTTGAGTTTTTTTTAAAAAATGTTCCATTCTACTCGTACTGTTGTACGTTCGTTAGTACTAAATTAATATCTTTGTAGCCCTGTTCGTTTGACATTTCAATGAAATGTTAATAAAGTTTTTAAGACCTCTTCATAGGTTAATTAATTATCAATTACAATTTTTTTACTATTAACTAATCATTACAAAGTAGTTGATTATGGTTATTTCAAAATAATTTATTAATTAGTAATTTAAACGTAAATTTTTCTGATAATATGGATACTTGCGGGCTTAAAAGCGAATCTCATATAATTTAGTTTTAAATAATTTGTATATTGAACAGATGTTAATTTAAAACAAAGTTGTTTTCCATTTAATTTATTTAATCAGTATTATTCTTGATAAAAATGTGTTTAATATTAATATTAATTAAAATTAAAACTTGTATTACAAAGATTTAGTGATTTTTATTTCAGTTGAGACTTCAAAAAAGGTACCGTGAAATAACTCCCAAATGAAATAACTCCCCACGAAAAAATGAAATAACACCCAACAAATTTATCACACAACTTAGGACTTATTTCATTGTGAAACAACTCCTAACGCATAGGGAGTTATTTCATAATTTTTTGTTGGGAGTTATTTCATAATGCTATAACTCCCAATGAAATTTTTGTTGGGTTTTATTTCATTTTATTTTGGGAATTAGGAATTATTTCACTGTATTGGGAGTTATTTCATTTTTCTTGGGTTCTACTTTGCAAAAGCAGAACTCATAAATATCAAAAACTGGCTTCACTCAGAAAAGCTTTTTGCATTCCCGGCCTTCGGCTGGGCTCTAAGTTTTTCTCCTCTGGGATGTATTAAAAACTGGCTTCGCTCAGAAACGTTTTTTGCATTGCCGGCCTTTGGCCGGGCGCAAAGGTTTTCTCCTCTGGGGTGTATCAAAAACCAGGTTTGCTCAGAAAAGATTATTTTTACATCGTCGACCTTTGTCAGGTTGCAACGATTTCTTAATCTGGTGCGAAATGAAAATCGGCTTTCAAAAATATTATAAAACCTTTCTGCAATGAAAGAAATCTTTTCTGAGCGAAGCCAGATTTTGATTTTGATACAGGAGGAGAAAACCTTAGCACCCGGCCGAAGCCCGGCAATGCAAATAACTTTTCAGAGCGAAGCCAGTTTTTGATACACCCCAGAGGAGGTGGGATTTATTTCATTGGGAGTTATTTCGCTTTTTTAAAATTATGAAACCGCCGATTATTAGGAGTAATTTCATTTTACCCTTTGGTAGTTATTTAATTTTTCAAGTTTGGGAATTATTTCATTTGGGAGCTATTTCACGGTACCTTCAAAATATCATGCACTAAAATCGTTAAAATATTCGTCATGATATGAAATTCTCAGTGATCGTTCGTCGATCAACTCAATATTTAACTTTAACTTTTCGTATAAAATAGTCCGAGTACTCAGCTAACCGGACTGCTTTCCTAACGGATGTGTTGGGAGCTCTTCTGAAAATGCTTTCTATTTATTGGCCTATCAACGGACAATTTCTCCCGATACTGTTTAATAATATTGGAATCAGTTTGACGGCAGACCTTTGATTGTTTGGCCAAATTTTTGTAGGACCAAGTTGGATTTTGATGAAAATTTTTAATAATTTTAGTACGCACTTTTTTCTCGTAACTCATTTTAATCAGATTAACAACGAATGAATATGAATTGACATTAAACTTAATAACTGACTTTTCAAAGGTAACTTGATAAAAAAAATCAAATAATACTTGGGTTAAAAGTTCTAAAGAAAAACGTGAGTTAAGGTTTTTTCGATCTCACTCCTTAATGCTTTTTTTAAAGAGCAAACATTTTATTTTATTGTAAAAGGTCCAAACCAATAGAGGAAGATACAAGATGGAATTGAACAAAAGTTCACCAATTTTATTAAAATATCAAGAGGTTAGGTTGAATATTTTTTAGCTCGGTTCCGTTTCGATAAAAAACAGTTTCTGTTATTATTCGCTTATTAATTTAATTGATCTACTCTTACTATTTCTTTAGACTCTGCACATAATGTTTATGATTTAAATTCAACTTAAATAAATCAATTTATGTACGATCGAAATGAATAAACTTATGAAGTGTTGGCGTTTATTGCTTTACGCTTGTCCAATTTATTTTCAATATTAAATAGAAACATTAAAAGTGAAAAATTCATTGATGAAGATGTTAAACTCTTTATCTTTAATGGATGTTAATTAAAAGTTTTTGATTAATCACATTCACTTTAAAAAAAATGGCCTCTGCTCAATAACAGTTGTTAACTTAACGGCCGTTTTTTAATTTGAAATTCAGTTTCCGGCTTAAAATGTTTGTTTATGCTAAAGTGCTAAAAAGTGTGTAAATTTTAAGTTAATTTCGATGTTTTTATCTCAGTGTTTATGTGCCTGGCATTATTATAAGGTAGGTCAAGAATTTCTACATAAAAGGTTCTTATTTTTAGCAACTCACAATTAATGTCCTTTCTCAAAAACACTATCAACATGAACAATCACAATGCAAACTCCGCAAAAAAGAAAAAATCAAAAGCAAAAAAAAATTCCCTTCATTTTATGATCTGTTGTTATTGTTTAAGAACTTGGGGTTTGGTTCTGTTATGGTTTTCTGTATTCAGAACAAGTTGTTCCACATTCCTTAAGAAATTGAAACAAAAAAAGAAAGATTAAAAGCAACATCATCGTCTTTGAAACAGAAAACTGAAATCAAAACAACTAAATACAAAAAGTAACTGACTTGAAGATCATCATCGGCAACTTTAACAGCAGCAGCCATTGCAATGACCTTGAAATGCTGTGGCCAATTAAACTATAAAATACCGTTTGTTCACATTGAAAACGGCAACGTTGAAGAAGATGGCACGACACACTCGTTTATTGGCCGGCCAACAGCAGAGTTTGAAGATCAACAACAACAATAAAAGAAGAAGATTCAGAGTCAGTCCAATTGATCATAAAACAAAAACAATAATAATAATAAACAACAACACAAGACATGACAGAAAAAAATAACCTTGACAAAGGGAAAAACAATATGTACTGGACAGTGACTTTAACGTGACCGGCCCCAAAACACGCAGCAGCAACAGCAACAAAACAACATCTTTAATAATGATGATCATGCTGATAATGATGTTTTTGTTTTGTTTGTTTTATTTATAAACAAAATGATCAAGTCATTAACATTATTTTTTGAAAAACAAACCAAAAAAAAACTATAGAACTGATGACCATGCAGGCAGGCGAATCTAAAATGTGTCTAAAAATTATATATAGAACTTAATTACAAGATCATGTTTAGTAGTGAGTTAGTTCCCCCAGTTAACAATCATTCATACATAGAAGTAGTAGAATTAAAAATGCAATTAGCAAGACAAAAACTATGTTTTATGAAATTTAAACAAAACATGTGTATAATTTTCTTATTTATTTTATACACACAGTCATTTCAACACGACATTGGTACGCATGACAAAATTCTAAAATGTAATCAGTTAAGTTAGCAGTCATTTTCTAAAACCTTCAACTATATATTTTAAAAATTAAAATTTATTGTACAAAATGAAAATAAAAATAGTCTCCCCTTGGATTCATGCTAACTCAGGACCATATATTTTAATTTCATATTTCTAGGTCCATAATTATAAAAAATTCAAAAAGTACCATTTGAAGAACGAAAAAGTACCATTATATCTCATTTTTGCTCCCTATACTTGATTCTTACTTCACTCAGCAGCAAATCAGCTTAATTTTGTGTAGATAAGTTAACTAATTTAAAATATTTAAAAGGTACCATTAGAAGAAAAGGTTAGCAATTTACTTTTTGCCTCTGAAAAACCCATAAAGTTTTAAATTTCAAAATAATAATTTTTAGCGATTTTTTTGTGACACAGATACCTTCCAAACAATTCAAATCAGTGTTCATGTGCTTAAGAAATAAAATATATTTCAAAAAAGTACCATACTCTGATTTGGTTCAATTTACACCTTCGCCTCTCAAGGGTTTAAATTTTCAAAAAAAATACCAAATTTATATTAAAATATTTTTTACAAGTAAATAATTAAACTCAGGTTTTTGTAGCTCCAATTTTATGTATCCCTTCCAAAACATAAGATTTGTCGAGGTCATCAAAATAGGTATTTTTTGTGAGATGATTTCTTTTCTTTCCGCCGAGACATTTCTTCAGGTTTGGAAACATGAAATAATCACTCGGGGCTAAATCTTGAGAATAGGGCAGAAGAGGAAGCAGTTCGTTGCCTAATTCTTGAATTCTTGTTATGGAAACTGCACATGTGTGTTCCTTTTTGTGCATCCGATTGTGAGCAAACGCGGCAGCCATCTTGCGGAAAGATTTCTCATACACAAGTGACCATTCAAAATTGAAAGCCATGTGTGATGTGTAGGGCTTCCACAATCTCTCGCACTTTAAATCTCGATCGGCCAATAACATATCGTGATTTTTTTCTCAATTGTTTCGGGTGTAGAGACCTCAATTGGGCTTCCAGAATGTTTGGCATTTTTCGAGCTTGTACGGCCACAACGAAATTCAGTAAACCACTTTTTAACCATTGAAATTTATGGTGCAGAGTTCCCATATTATTTGTCAAGCTTTGCCTTTATTTGATTAATGTTTTTTTTCCTCAAAAAATAATGCTTTATGGGCAGACGGAATTCACTTTTTTCCAATTTCTCCTCAAGTCTGCTATCAATGGCTGTTAAACACAAACTAAATGACGCAGCTTGTTAAAATTTTGATAGGAGCCAACTGACAGATGCCTGTGGAGCAGTGTAGAACTTTCAGTTAAGAGCCAGGAAATGGGTGTTCCAAATATTTTGACTGCTCTAAAAATCATTTGTTTGAGCAGACCTCTCACAGCTTGGCTTTGCCGGAGTGCAGGCGATTGTTTTCTTTATTTATTCAAAGAATTCAGGAAACAAAAGTGGAATAAGCATTTTGAAATTGGTTCAAATTATATCTGTCGTATTGAAAGTCCATTTAGTAGAGTACAGTGTAGTTTTGGCCTCATATGTATGCATTCATAGTTTAAAGAATTGAGATTGATTTTTGATCAGTTTTTTTTTTGAAGCGATTGCCAGATTATGCCTTTTTGTATTCAAAGCACAAGTGAGAATTTTGACGTTTCAAAAAAAGAAAACCAGTTCTCATAAAAATAAAAACAAAAGGCAGTTCGGAGAGAAAGAGAAAAATATAAAACGTAGTTATATTCTATCTCGTGATACCTCTGTATACTTTGTGATTTAAAGGGAAAAACCTAAGTTATCAAATGATGAACATCACAAACTGACCCAGCAAACTCAAAGTCAAACTTTTGAGAAATATTGTTTTTTTTTCCTTCTTTTGATATCAAATGTAATTTCCAACTTCTCATCAAATCTTTAAGACTATTAAGAGAAATCACACTCCTAGCTGTTTAGAAATCCAATTTTTCATATACTATCAACGCATTATCAAAGTTTTGCAATTGAGAAAGTCTTAATTTAAAATTTTAGATCATATTTCCTTGTATGTAGAGCGGAAACGAGAAAAAAAATCAAAAAAAAAAAATTACTCAAACTACGAGTGTTGTTTTTGTTTTCAAATAGTTTTTTACGAATACATTCTCATCACTTAGGTTTTTGACAATTGAGTTAGGTCTGTGACTTGAGTGTTTCCGATCTATGTGTATTTATCTATGGTTATAACATTATATAGGCGCATGTCTCTTCTTTTGTGCACCTGTCCTACAATGGGCCGATCGTTTTTCAATGATCTTTTAGATTTATCTACGATTGTTGAATGAGTTCATTATTTCGTTATATTGATTCAAAAAGGGAGCCTGTTTTGGAAGAGAAAATAATCGAATGAAGAAAATGCCATAAACTTATGGAAAATGAGAGAAAATCAAGAGATCGTCATGTTTCCCAAAATAGTTAGAGCCTAGTGATAACTGATCGTGATTTGGACAGTTTAAACAAAAAATATGTTTTTAGTTTTTCGAAAATATTTATATTTTTCAACAAACATACAGTTTGGTATCATTTGAATCGTATTTTCAAGTCGCCATAAGTCGATGACTATATTGCCCATATTTTCTTGTTTTTTGAAAGGGTTTGTTAATTCATTTAAATATTTGTACTAGATCGAGTGTTATCTGGTAAATATCATGTCTCAAACAAGGACAATATATGTAACAAAATGTTTATTTTGACAGGTAAATAATCGTGGTATGAACAAATTTAAATAAGTCGCTCTAATAGACATATTTTGTTATAACCGTGATCGACAGTATTCAGTTAAACCAATTGTGCTTTAATTGTTTCTCAAATTGCCATAAATTTATGAGTATCTTTTTTCCTAATCCTATTAAAATAATTATTATTGTAATCTGTGCTAATAACACGCACTGATACTGTAAGTTTGAAACTAAAATAAAAGAAAGGCAACTTAAGAGTATAAAGAAGAACTTGGCATAACGTTGAAGAAGATTTTTATGGTTTACGATTATTTTTTATTTTTAAAAAAGCAATTGGAATGGAATGATTGTAGGTTTTTTTTATTGCAAACCACACAATATAAAGAACACAAAGAAAAACGTTCTCAAAAGTCAAGGTTTCTGTTAAAGAGCTGAATGAAGATGAAGAAGATTTTTCAAAAACTTTTATCTACTTATTTATTTTAATCTTGTAATTTGTTTAAGTTAATTTTAGATTGATGCTTAAGAGCAAAAAAAAAAAACAAAGCAAAATATAAATTACAATGTAATAAACCATAATAAATAAATTTGTTTTTTCAATTTAATTTTTAGATTAAAATTCCATTTACTGTAACATTCAATTTGAGAGCTCGTGACTTGGTGGTGGACATACAAAAGAAAACACTTAAGGTGGGCCTTAAAGGTCAAGAGCCCATTATCAATGGTCAATTGTGTGCCGATGTTAAGGTGGAGGAATGTCTGTGGGTATTGCAAGACAGTAAAACTGTACAAATTACCTTGGAAAAGGTTTGTAATAAATTACTCTATTGATACAAGTACTTTATAAACTAAATTATAATAATTTGCTTGCAGATAAATAAAATGAATTGGTGGAATCGTTTGGTTATGACTGATCCAGAAATTTCTACACGCAAAATCAATCCAGAGCCCTCAAAACTCTCCGATCTACAAGGTGAAACCAGAGGTTTGGTGGAGAAAATGATGTATGATCAGCGTCAAAAGGAAATGGGTCTGCCCTCCAGTGACGATCAAAAGAAACAGGATATTTTGGAAAAGTAAATTTGCTTTCGTTTTCTTTTATTTACTTTATTACTTATATAAGTTTTAATTCTATTTCAACAGATTCAAACAACAACATCCTGAATTGGATTTCTCTAAATGTAAATTTAATTAGCAACATTTATATACTTCCTACAACATTAACAACAACAAAAAGCATGTTGCTGCCGCTTTTGCAGTGACAACCAATCTACAACTATAAACAACAGCATTCTTTTAAAGAGTTTTTTAAAAAAAATATTATTTTTAACTTTTTATTATCCTCCCTACTTAATTGTATTTTTATTATTTAAATAAAATATATGTCTTTTTTTATTATTACAATAACATTTAATCTGTTTTTTGCAGTTTATTATAAAAATTAGCATTTCTTTTTTTTTTTTGTAAACTGAAATATTTTCAAATTCAAATAAATATCTACAATATTATTTAAAATAATAATAATAATCTTTCGTTTGTTTAATTTGTTTCTATTAAGAATTAGCATTTCTATAAAATAATAAACAAATTTTTTTTTTAAACAATAATAATTGTTTTGTTTTATTTTCTAAAATGTCATAAAAATATTGAATTATTAGTTGTTGTGTGGTTTTTAAAAATTCCCCTTTCACTAAGAATATTGTGATTTTTGTGCGAAAATCAGTTTTAAAAATAACTTAAATACGTTATAAATAAATTTAAAGGTAGTTTTACATTAATTATAAATAGTTATACATAGTATATATCTTTGAATTGGCACTTAAACTCTTATACATATTATGGTGAATGTGTTCCATCGGTTTCATCTGGTACAGATATGGTTTGTTCGTTTCAGAAGTGGTGATTTTGATACGGAAGACAAAGATCGCCTAGTCAAGCCAAACAAGTTTGAAGACTAAGAATTGGAGTCATAACTCCATGAAGATTGTTGTCAAACTGCAAAATCATTGAAAGCTACTCAATCATCAATTTCAAAACGTTTTCAATTCTTCCAAAAGCAGAGAAACTGGATACAATCACCCCTATCGCGAATCAACATTTCACATGAAATATTTTCCCTTTTCGTTCATCAACTTTGTTCACGTGAAAAAAATTCCCCTTATTGTGAAATTTTTAGATGGAATTTTGTAAACAATAAACAGCTGTTACGAACAAAATCAACTATTGTGAATGTAAAGTTCATCATGATATTCCCGATAGCAATTTTCCCTTCGAGGGAAATGGATATTTCATGGGAACAAAATTTCACATGTTATTGCCGATAGGGGTGAATACGATTTTTTTTTAAAAAAGATAAGTAACACTCAGGCAATTAATATGCCTATATATAATTGTGTTACTTTCTTTGGAAAGGGGATAGAGTGTAGAAGAAAAGGTGATGAAAGGAGGAGAAAAGATATTTTAATTGACAACTTTGCAATTGCGCGTTATGTTTAGTGCAGGTTGCAGCGCCTCTGGTGGTGAGATGGCGCATTAGTCAAGCCAACAACCTTTATTTAATTATTTTACTTCGGTGGCGTTTTAGTGTTATACTACCGAAGGAGGGCGCTGATTCGTATGAAGCGAGCATTTGCGGAAAAACGGCCAGAATATGCGGCCACATTATGTTATAAAGTATTGAGGCAAAAAACGTAGTGAAGTTTTATCTTATAGTTCAGACCTTGCCCCGTCCGAATAATATTTGTTTCGATCGATGCAGAACTCTCTCTCTCTGGGAGTATCCGAAATTGGCTTGATTCGTTCTTAGCCTCAAAAGATGAGCAGTTCTTTCGGCTCGGAATCCATATGTTAATTGGAAGCTTAGGTAAGAATGATTGTGAAAGTCAATTAATAGTCCTCACTTTAAAACCAAATCGAGCTATAATATGCTCTAATTTAATGTCGTAATCGAAAAATATTTATCCCATAAATATATTTTTTTCCTCGACAACACTGAACCCTTCTTAACTTTCTTATACTCGTTCTCTCTCCTTAGCTCATAGAAATCATTGTACTCAAAACTAGCTGAGATACTACTGGATATGCCATGAGAATATACGAATATATTTCGCTTTCATGCTGTAAGTCGAAGTCAAGGTTTCTGTGATCTCTATATGACTACCGTAGATCGACTACGTGTTCTGGTATTTGTATTGACAAGACGCTGTTTAAAAGGTACGAATGCGAGGGCAATGAATCTACCTTTAAATGTATTTTTTTCCTCTGTATATTTACTCTCTTGGGTAACAGGACCGCAATACTGGGCAGTTCGCTTTTGCACGGATATATGGGAGGAGGATATTTGAACGATGAATTTTTTTTATTTCGACATCGGGCTGAACAGTAAACCTGATTGAAAGAGCGAAACATTGTCATTTTAGGGTATAACAAAGGGAGCAGATTATGGAAGGATAACACAGACTTTGCATTCCACCTAATCATCGAAAGTAATGAAATGGTTGCCTCATATTCTGCAACAATAAAAGAAGAAAACAAGTAAGAGTGCTATATTCGGCTCTGCCGAATCTTAAATACCCTTCACCAAATTATACTTCAAAATTTTAAATATTTTTAGGTAAACAAAATTTAATTTTTTTTCCAGTTGTTTTTTGAATTTTTTGGAAAAAAAAAATTTTTCGATTGTTATTTTATTTTTTTAAATTTAAAATTTTTTTTTTTAAATTTGAAAATTTTTTTTTTTTAAATTTTAAAAAAAAAATTTTTTTGAATTTAAAAAATTTTTTTTTTTTAAATTTTTAATTTTTTTTTTTTTTTTTTTTTTTTAAAAAAAAAATCTGGTTCAAAATTTTTTTCCCGATTTTGACCCATCTTATATACGTCGTTGCAAATGTCTTTCAAATATCTATCATTAGATATCCATATTGTCTATATTAATGTCTTAGTAATCCAGATATAGGTAAAAAAATAGGTCAAAAATCGAGGATGTCTTGGTTTTTTCCTCATATCTCAGCTATTTGTGGACCGATTTTGCTGATTTTAAATAGCAAAATTCTCGAAAGCATGTCTGACAGAATTATTGAAGATTTGGATCCCGAAGATATCTGGGGTCTTCAGAAAACTGATTTCAACAGACAGACAGACAGACGGACAGACAGACAGACAGACAGACAGACAGACAGACAGACAGACGGACATGGCTTAATCGACTCCGCTATCTATAAGGATCCAGAATATATATACTTTATAGGGTCGGAAATTAAAAATGTAGAAATTACAAACGGAATGACAAACTTATATATACCCTTCTCACGAAGGTGAAGGGTATAAAAAATAAATTCCTGGTGATGCATCACAAATTCTTAATTTTTACGTCGCAAGACACCAAGTACGCATTCCAAATCTAGTGGCACCCTTAACCCTTTGTCGACCAACGGTACTTATAAGTACCATTACAATAATAAGCTTACTAAATGAAAACAAAACAAGAGATGACCAACAGTCAAGATTCGTTTTTGTTCTCTGGAACTAAAATTCTAATGCTCAATGAATGTCTCGGATTAGACATTAATGTGAATTGATACGAGGAAGGGTCAATAAGTCCGCCACTTTTTAAATTTCTCGGCTCTTAACTGAAAGGGCAACACTGCTCCTGCATCTTTCAGTTGACTCCTGTCAACATTTTAACAAGCTGCGTCATTTAGTTTGTGTTTGACAGCCATTGATAGCAGACTACATTGTGACTTGAGGAGAAATTGGAAAAAAGTGAATTTCGTTTGCTAATTTAGCAAATTGGAAAAAAATACATCACTCAATTAAAGGCTAAGCTTAATGAATATTATGGGAACTCTGCACCATCAAATTCAATGGTAAAAATGTGGTTTACTAAATATCGTTTGGCCAAAACATTTGAAAAATATCACGATATGGTGTTGTTCGATCGGAGATTAAAAGGAAGCCATATACATCTGGCTCAGTGGTTTCAATTTTGAATGATCACCTCGATTTGTGAAATCTTTCCGCAAGATGGCTGCCGTTTTTGCTCACAAAAGGTTACACACATGTTGAGTTTCATGGCAAACATCCATGAATTAGGCTACAAAATACTCTCTCTTCCGCCCAATTCTCCGGATTTAGCCCCAAGTGACTTTTTCTTGTTTCCAAACCTGAAAAAATGTCTCGGCGGAAAGGGATTTGACTACAACGATGAAATATTCTCACAAAAAATGCCTCGACAAATCTTATTTTTTCGAAGGGATAAAACAATTGGAGAAACATTTTATTTTTTAGTTCTTTTTTGAGAATTTACAAAATTTAACGGAATCTGAAGAAGCTAAAACAAAATTGGTCGGAATATCTAGGGTATTCAATTAATCGGGTTTCTGGTTTAATCGGTTAACAGAGCAAATAATTAATCGGGGTTTAGATTTATTCGGTTAATAATCGGTTAATTTAAAATTATTCGATTAACCGAATTTTTATTTTAATTTTAAATGGAAAATACAACCACGAATTTTGTGTACAAAAACATAAAAAACAAAACATAACAATTCAACCAAAAAATAATAGCAAATATGGTATTTGAGATCCTTTTTGTATACACATTTGAGTTTTTTTAGAATTTTAGTGAGATCATCTGAAATAATCTTTTAAAAAAAGAATATAATTCATTTTTTTCCTTTTAAACGATTTTTTTGTTTAGATTTAATAAAATTTTAATTGGAAAAAACTCTCTCGCTGATTGTAGATGTTGGAGAAATCGATAGCATGATAAAGACTATCCAATATCTAATTTTTTTGTTAGTTTTTTCTAAGCATATCAAATCTTTCGTAATACCATTGGTGTCCTTTTTGGATTGTTTTAGATATTGAATACTTTTGATAGTTTCATTATGTTCAGTACATGTAAATGCAAACAAAGTTTCAAATACAAGTAAATTAAATATGTCAGTTGTTATTTTAATTTGAAATTTGTATTTGAATTGAAATGGAAAAATACATTCCAAAAAAATATGTTAAAGTGCAAAAAAAAAGAAATTTCGGTTAATCGACACAAATTAATCGGTTTATTTGTTATTTGAAAATCGACAATTTTAAATTATTCGAACAGTTAACCGTCCAAAATTAATCGGTTAATCGATTGAATACCCTAGGGATGCTTGCTACGATTTTGTCAAGCATCCCGGAACTGAATGCAACACGACAGGGGCTCCATTAGACATTTTGATCTGCCACAGGTATTCTTTGTTACGTAAAATTTATTTTGTTGCATATTTAAGTGAAATTGGAATAAGTGTTAGGAAAAGTGGAAATACTAGTAACCATTTATATTATTTATTATACCCATTGTAGGCCCAAGGGAAAAACATAAAATTCCGTTTTCAAATAATTTTATCAAAGAACCCTTCATTCTCATATACATATAAAATAACTCATAATATTTGGTTAATTTATTACAAAACCATTTTTCTGTATTTTTAAAACTTTAAACTGAAACAACAATACAAATTTCTGTAAAACTAAGATTCCATAATCTTTTAGTTGACCTTGGAAACTGGTAAACAAATGACAAAGAATTCGTAACAAATGAGTCATAATTTATTAAAAGAACCTTTTAGTTTTGACCCTTCTTTCCTCAGCAAAGACACGAGTCAAATATTTAAGATTTTACAAAGAAAGAAAAGAAAAAACGCTGCAAGACATCATTATTAACATGGCGACAAAAAAAAAACGCTAATAATTAATTGTGTGTTGAAAAGTGACAAACCAAAAACAGTGAAAGTTAAACAAATATGTAGTTACAAAAATAGATATAAAATCTTTCATTAATTAAGAAAATATCAAGGTGTAAAATAAATTAGTTATAAATAACAAAATTAAAGGAAAAAACCGAACATTTAAGTGCCCTACAGTGTGTTTTATAATAAATACTTAGTTGAAAGTAAAATTTAAAAAAGAAAATATGTGAAACTCTATAATTAACCTTTTTTTAAAGTGGTAACAGGCTTTCAGAATCTATTTCCAATTTCTTTTTAATCACAAACTCTTTGCCACTTTCGGTGTCTGAAATGTGAGTTGGAAATTTTGTTGAAAGTTTGAAACAAAAGTGTGACAAAACAACTTAAAAGAAAAAGTCTTTCTAAATGATTAATTATCCATAACTTTTGTTCGCCAAATACAAACTCTATTCGTTTAATGTTTGAATGTGCTCAAAATTCCCAATAATCAGTTACTTTTTATTTATTAGTAATTAATTAAATTTCAAAGAAAATACAAACTAAAAACCAATCGAAGACTTACATAAAAAAAGAAACCATTTGGAAAAAAAGTTTATTTGATAATGATTAAATCACAAATATATTTTTACTACATAAGATATCTTTGTGTTTTAATGCCTTGAAAGAGAGGTCTAATGAAGGTTTCTTTAACTATTTAACGGGTCACTAAACCTTTGTCGATTGTATGAAACCTACGAGTATTTCTTATAGTTA